>NW_019154087.1:13686819-13802064 GCF_002288905.1 Enhydra lutris kenyoni
ACAAAATCAATGCACATAAATCAGTTGCTTTCTTATACACTAACAATGAAAGTAAAGAAAGGGAAATGAGAGAATTCTATTTACTATAGCACCAGGAACCATAAGATACCTGGGAATAAACCTAACCAAATAGGTAAAGGATCTGTACTCGAGAAACAGAACACTCATGAAAGAAATTGAAGAAGACACAAAAAGATGGAAGGGCATTCCATGATCATGGATTGGAAGAATAAACATTGTTAAAATGTCTATACTGCCTAGTGCCATCTATATTTTCAATGCCATCCTGATCAAAATTCCACTGACATTTTTCAAAGAGCTTGAACAAACTATCCTAAAATTTGTATGGAGCCAGAAGAGACCGTGCATTGCTAAGGAAACATTGAAAAACAAAACAAAACAGAACCGGGGGCATCACGTTGCCTGATTTCAAGCTTTACTACAAAGCTGTGATAATCAAGACAGCATGGTTCTGGCACAAAAACACCCACATAGAGCAGTGGAACAGAGTAGAGAGTCCAGATATGGACCCACAACTCTGTGGCCAAATAATCTTTGACAAAGCAGGAAAAAATATCCAGTGGAAAAAAGTCTCTTCGGCAAATGGTGCTGGGAAAATTGGACACGTATGTATTAAAAAATGAAACTCGACCATTCTCTTACACTGCACATAAAGATAAACTTGAAATATAAAAGACCTCAATGTGAGGCAGGAATCTACCAAAATCCTAGAGGAGAACATAGGCAATAACCTCTTTGACATTGGCCACAACACAGTATTATTAACTATAACCACAAACTTTAAATTATGCAACATGTTGATTTGATTTCTATATTGTAAAATGATTACTTAGCATTAGTTCAAACCTGTATCACATCACATAATTTTTATTTCATTCTGTGGCAAGAACACTTAAGATCTAGTCTTTTAGAACTTTGAAATATATACTATAATATTGTTGACTGTAATCACCATGATGTGTGTTAGATGCCCAGATAAACTCATTTAACTTAAAACTGAAAATTTGTACCTTTTTTGCCAATATCTCCCCATTTCCCCAATCATTTAGAGCTTGGCAGTCATTGTTCTATCTGGCTGCTTAAGTTCATCTTTTTTAGAGTCCACTTGTAAGTGAGATTATAGAGTTTTGTCTTTCTGTGTCTGGCTTATTTCATTTAGAATAATGTCCTCCACATTTGCCCATGCTGTCACAAATGTCAGGATTTCCTTCTTTCTTAGGGCTGAGTAATATGCTATTGTGTGTGTTACAAATTTTTAGTAGCATTTTGGTTAGCCTTCTCATATTTGTGGGCTTTTTCCAAAAACTTTTGTGATTGATTTTGAATTTTATAATATTTTTGTCAGAAAAGATGCATGAAATGATTTTCATATTCCTAAGTTAATTGAGAATTGTTTTGTGATCTATACTGGAGAATGTTCTATGTGCACTTGAAAAGAATGTGTATTTTGTTGTTTTTTGGATGAAATATTGTATATATATTTGTTAAGTCTATCTAGGTTAATGTCATTCAAAGACACTGTTTCCTTACTGATTTTCTGTCTGGATGATCCATCCATTGATGTAAGTGTGTTATTCAAGTCCCCTACTATTATTGTATTACTCTTTCTTTTAGATATGTTAATGTTTACTTTATGTATTAAAGGTACTCTTATTTTGGGTGTATAGATATTTACAATTTTATATCCTCTTATTGGATTTTCCTTTAACATCATGTAATACTCTTTTTTTCTCTTGTTATTGTTTGTTTTAAAGTTTATTTGATTGATATAAGCATTGCTACTCTGACTTTTTCTACTTCTGTTAGCTGGAGTACATTTTTCCACCCTTTCATTTTTAGTCTGTATGTGTCTTTAGGTCTGAAGTGAGTTTCTTATCAGTAGTATATAGATAGGACTTGTTTCTTAATGCATTTCACAACCTTATGTCTCCTGATTGGAGCATTTAGACCATTTACATATGTATTTTATAAATATACATATATATTCATTTTTATGAAAGATTTATTAAAAAGAGAGAGTACAGGGGGGAGAGGGAGAGGGGAGAGAATCTTAAGCAGATTACATGCTGAGTGTAGAGCCCCATATGTCACTCCATCTCACGACCTTGAGATCACAGCCTGAGCTGAGACCAAAAGTCAGATGCTTAACTGACTCCACCATCTAGGAGATAATTTACATTTAAATTAATTATTGATAGTATCACCAAGTTCTTCCAGTCTTCCTCTTAGTCCAGTGAGCATCTTTATGATCATTACTTTAAACTTTCTCAGGCATGTTGCTTATCTGTTTCATTTAGTTCTTTTTCTGAGGTTTTGTTGGGAACGTATTCCTCTGTCTCTCCATTTTGCTTGATCTTCTGTGTTTGTTTCTATGAATTCAGCGTAATAGCTACTTCTAAATTTGAAGGAATGGTCTTTTTAATGGTTGTGTCCTTTGTAGATTTTGTGGCTGGTGACTTTGACTGGTTTGCTAGAGCTCTGTGAGGCGTGGGCTACATTTCTGGGGCACTTCATCCTGGGGCTGCCTTGGTGGGATGGCCAGAGTGAAGGGTGCATGAAGCAGGGGAGTCCCAGGGCGTTCTGTACACATAGCATCTTGACAATTGCACTAAAGCTGAAATGGGTGCAAGCCAGAATGTCCTGGGGTATTCAATGCAGGAAGTGTTCTGATGGGGCAACTGGAGCTGTACTTGGTACAGACTGGAGGGTTCTGGTGTGCTCCATAAGGATGAATGCTGGTGGGATGGCTAGATCCAAGACAGGATGCAGAATGGGGGTTTCCAGGGCTCTTCACACAAGAGTCTGCCTTGTGGCAGAGCTGGAGACAAAGCAAGTATGAGCCAAGAGGTCCTAGAGTGCTCTGTGTGAAGGGTACCCTAATAAGCCATCTCGAGCTGAGGTGGTGTGGGTCTTGTGTGAAAGAGGTCCCTGGGGTTCACTGAGGCAGCAGGCCAGCTTTTGTGTCCAGACCCTGTTTTCTTCTGGGTGTGATATCAAGCTAAAGTGAGTCACTTGTAGGAAGCACACTATTAGGTACTTTTTCCATTTATATTAAAGTAATTATTGATAGGTAAGAACTTAGTATTGGCTTTTCAGTAATTGTTTTCTGGCTCTTTTGTAGTTTCTTTGATCCTTGCTTTCTCTCTTGCTATCATTATTTGTGATTTGTTAATGTTTTGTATTGGTTTGGTTCTTTGATCCCTTCCTTCCTCCCACTCTCTTTCTTTCTTTCTTTTCTTCTTTCTTTCTTTCTTTCTTTGACTTTCTCTTTCTTTTTCTTTCTTTCATTTCTTTTTTTCTCTTTTTTTCCTGTGTCAGTCTTAGAGCTTTCTTATTATGTCTTGAATGAAACATCTTATGAATCTATTTTAAGTTGGTAGCAACTTAACTTGATTCACATACAAATTCTATACTTTTACTCCTCTTCATATTTTATGCTTTTGATATTACACCTTACATTATTTTATATTGTGTATCAACAAATTGTGTTAGCTAAATTGTTTTTAATAGTTTTGTCTTTTAACCTTCAAAATAGAGTTAAAAGTGAATCACACACACACACACACACACACACACACACACACATCTCATTGGACTTCTTGGTATTATTATGCTGAATTCCTTATCATGCAATTCATAGATATTCATTTTTTATGGGGTCAGCTACTGGAGTTTTAATATTACAGAGTATTCTTAATTTGACTATATATTTATCTTTATAGTAGTTTTAAACTTTCATATTTTAATTACCATTATTTTGCGTTAACTTGACGAATCCTTTTAGCATTTCTTGTAAACCGGGCCTAGTGATGATTAATTTCCTCAGATTTTGTTTGTTTGGGAAAGTTGTTCTGTGTCCTTTATTTCTGAAGGACGGTTTTGTTGGGTACAGTTTTCTTGGTTGGCAGTGTTTTTTTTTTTTTTTTTTTTTCTTTTAATACTTTGAATATATTGTCCCATTCTCTTCTGGTCTGCAAATTTGATGCTAAGAAATTAGATCATAGTCTTATAGGGGTTCCTTGTATATGACATGTCATTTTTTTTCTTTCTGCTTTTAAAATTCTTTATTTATTTTTGACCTTTGGCAATTTGATTATAATATGGTGCAGGACTATTCCTAGACTGGACATGAGAAGGACTGAAGCAGAGTCACAAAGCTCTGCAGTAGGACTGAACTAAGAAGGCCAGACTCACAGATGGGTATGTCTCCTGCCTGGTTACTGGGTGAATAGAACTGGAAGCCAAAAGGGACTACAGCCAGGTAATGGGCTGCTTCCAGGTTCACAGCCAGGACTGACATTGGCAGGCATGTTTTCTGAGGAATGGGTAGATGTGACCCTTGCTGGGTCCCCTAAGAGCAGGACCAAGGCCAAACAGGTGTATAGCTGAAGCGACAGGGGACAAGACTGTTTCTAAGTTTTCAGCTGGGACCATAATCATTGATCCTGCCATTTGGACATGGACCTGCCTTCTTGTAAGAGCCTTCCTTGGTCTCAGGTTCCACAGTTTCCTACCTGAGTTGCTAAACTCCTGCAGAGGTGCTTTTGCCCATGGATGGCTGCCAAATAGTTGCTGCTGGGAGATTTAAGCAGGGAACCTCCTATCCTTCCATTTTGCTGAGGTCACTTTCCAAGGTTTAAAGTTTTAATTTCTATTTTTATGTGAGGTAGATTTGATCATGATCAAATATAGATTGATAGAAATAAATAAAGGAGAATCGATACCTATTTAAAACTTGCTTCAGAGATTATCAAAGGAGTCTAAATACTTATAATTGTGTTCAATGTGCATAAGTTGACCTAGAATTGGCTTACATTAATTTGGTTTTGTCTTCTAAAAATCTGAAAGAATGGAGATTTGAAGAAGTAAAAACAAAAGTTCTAATTATCAAATGGCTAAATAGACTCAATTTCTTCTTTAAACAAGATTAAAATTGGTAGTGTTTTCTTCCAAATTTTGTGAATATTATGCGCACACACACACACACACACACACACACACACACACACACACACACTTCTTCTCCAATAAATTCCTGTTCTGCATAAACAACTCTTTAAGTATTACAACATTTCTCTGAAGATAGAAATATAATTTCTTCTCTCTTTTACTTGTTACATTCAGATACTTTCGATACTCATTTTTAATGGCAGTGCCAAGAAATGTTAGTTATTGGATTATTTCCCAGACTCTAGTTTAATATGTATCTAACATCTTCCAACTTCAGCATAAAAATAAATTCTAAATCTTACTGAGTCATTCAATCAGCAAACACAGGTACTTCTCACTATTACCAGTTCCATACTTTATCATTGGAAGCTAGAAAACAGACAAGGATTATTTTATAGTAAAGGTATCATTACTATGATCATGCAAATGATCTAAATGGGCAAATGGAAAATCAAGTGAAATGCTAAAGTGATATTTTCCTTAGTGACTAAGCAATTTGGAGATTTCAGATTAACATAAACTGAAGAAGGAAAAAAAAGACTGGGTGGTGGTAGAGGACTGGTGTCATCTGATATTAGGAAACACTGTTCTACAAAAAAAAAAAAAAAATCACTATCCATAAATACTAAGTAACTCTCATAAGTAACTCCTAAATCATTTTCACAAAATGATTAGTAAGCTGCTACAAATTTTTTAAAAGTACATCATTGCAACATTAGGAAGGAAAATTCTCCAGTGTGTTTCTCTAAGAGGAATTTGGTAGGGAAGGAGAAGCCAATAAAGTAAATATGTGACCAGGTATTTTGTTTACTCAAATTGAGGGGTTCTATATTTTTTCAGTGACAGATTCAAAACCTAAACCTTGTTTAAATGTCCATATAATGACCTCAAATAGTAGAATAATTGATGCCAATGATATACATTGTTTTTATTTTTTGTTTTGTTTTTCTATTTTGCATATGTAGTGTTCAGTTTGTTCTTTACTTAAGAAGAGAAGACAGGGGGCGCCTGGGTGGCTCAGTGGATTAAGGCCTCTGCCTTCGGCTCAGGTCATGGTCCCAGGGTCCTGGGATTGAGCCCCGCATCGGGCTCTCTGCTCGGTGGGAAGCCTGCTTCCTCCTCTCTCTCTGCCTGCCTCTCTGCCTGCTTAGGTCTCTGTCTGTCAAGTAAATAAATAAAATCTTAAAAAAAAAAGGAAAAAAAGAACAGAAGACAGTTATAGCCTACTTCCTGACAATCTTATCAAAGTGCTCTAGACTATGAAAGATATATTTATAAAATGAGAAATATAGGAAATAGAGTGCTTTTTATAGATCTGCTTCTTTAGAATACATAAATCTTTATTATATCTGTACATACTGGTCTTTTTGGAATATAACTATTAGAACACTTTATGAAACTACATTTTAATATATTAATATACTATAAAGTTCTGTGCAACATAGAAATGGCAGGCACAAGCCTAGTTTCCTATTTGGAATGAAAAGTTAATGGATTTGTGAAGAGAGGGCTTCCATAGAGAAGACATATACTGACAGAATTTAGGGAACCTTGTCACAAATGGCTGATTTCCTTTTGTATATTGTCATAAAAATGCATGGCTCTATAAATATGACCAAAGTAGATGAATAGAAGATCTGTATTCAAATATCTCATAACAGTTTGCTAAAAATGGATCATTTCATTTCCTTAAAAATATTCAGCTAATGATTGTTGATTTTGTCAATCTGTTTTTGAAAAGTTTTTGAGATGCTGTTAAAATTATACATACTGTTTTCTCAGATCAACTTTGTTTAAAATGACACTGTTAATATAATACCAAAAGTTTTGGAAAAGTCATAGGTTTTTGGCTATCTCTAAGAACATAGAAAATCAGGTTTTGTAGGTTAAACCCCAAAGTAGCATATGAATTAGGGAGACTATGATGATGTAGTTGAGTGTGTGGATATTAATTTTTATAAGTTCCTTTTTGAATTTTTTTCAACTGTAGGGCAAAGAAATATAGCTGCCATAGGAACTAAAGTACAAGATATTAACAAGGGCAAATAAAACTATGCACCATTTATTTCTTCCACGAAAAATGCCTTTCATGTACCTTTCTCATAAATTCCTTTCTACCAAACACATCAATTTATAAATGTCACTTTGATGACAATCATCATTGGTATTTCTTCTGACAGATCTTTGGCTTCACAGACTTTAAAGTAAGTCCACTTATTTATTTTCTTTTTTAAAGGACTATTTTTAGAGCACTTTTATATATATAACAAATTGAGAGGAAGGTACCTAGAGTTTCTATATACCCTCATGCATAGGCACCCTCATTTTCATCAGAATGGTAATTTTTTCCCTCCAAGGACTAAACTACATTGATAAATCCTATTCAACTAAACTCTGTAGTTTACCTTAGAGTATACTTTTGGTGTTATACATTCCATAGGTTTGGATACATACAGTGATATGTATCCATCCTTATAGTGTTATAGAGTATTTCCACAAACCTAAAAATATTTTTTGCTCTGTATATTCATCTCTTCTCTCCCTGACCCCTGGGTGGTTACTGATTCTTTTACTATAACCACAGATTTGCTTTTTTTTTCAGAATGTCATAGAGTTGGAAACATGGAGGTTCATGGAGGTTATTTATTTATTTATTTATTTTATTTTTATTTTTTAAAAAGGTTTTATTTATTTGTTTGACAGACAGAGATCACAAGTAGGCAGAGAGGCAGGAAGAGAGAGGGAGAAGCAGGCTCCCTGCTGAGCAGAAAGCCCGATGTGGGACTTGATCCCAGGACCCTGGGATCATGACCTGAGCCAAAGGTAGAGGCTTTAACCCACTGAGCCACCAAGGCACCCCATCATGGAGTTTTTTTAGATAAGCATTTTTCACTTTGTAATATACATATTTAAAATTCTTCCATGTCTTTTCATGGTTTAATAGCTCATTTTTTAAAAAATTTTATTTATTTATTTGACAGACAGAGATCACAAGTAGGCAGAGAGGCAGGCAGAGAGAGAAGAAGGGAAGCAGGCTCCCTGCTGAGCAGAGAGCCCGACGTGGGACTCGATCCCAGGACCCTGGGATCATGACCCGAGCCGAAGGCAGCGGCTTAACCCACCGAGCCACCCAGGCTCCCTAATAGCTCATTTTTAAAGCACAAAATAATATTCCAGACATCATTGTCTAGATGTACGATAGTTTACTTACCTACTGAAGGACATCTTGGTTGCTTCCAAGTTTTGACAATTATGAATAAAACTGCTATAAATACTTTATTATAGGTTTTATTGTGGGCATAAATTTTAAACTCCTTTAAGTAAGTGCCAAAGAGAGTGATGGCTGGATCTTGTTTAGTTTGTAAGAGCTTTTAGTTTCATAAGGGTCAGTTTAGTTTAGTTTGTTTAGTTTTATTAAAAAAACTTCCAAATTGTCTTCCAAAGAAGTGTATCATTTTGCATTTCCACCATCAATTAGTGTTTCTATTTCTCCATAACCTGTCTAGCTTCTGCATTGTCAGTGTTCCAGAATTTGGCCATTCTAATAGGTGTCTAATGGTATTTCATTGTTTTAGTTTTCATTTACCTGATAAAATATGGTGTAGAGAATCTTTGCATATGCTTATGTCATCTGTTTATCTTCTTTGGTGAGATGTCTATTAGCCCATTTAAACCAGGTTCTTGCTGTTAAGTTTTTTTTTGTAATATTTTAGGTAAAAATACATTAAGATATGTGTCTTTTACAAATATTTCCTCCTGGTCTATGGCTTGTCATCCAATTCTCTTGATATTATCTGTCACAGAGCAGAAGTTTTTAATTTTAATTAAGTCCATATCATCAATTATTTCTTTCATGGGTTACTTCTTAATGTATCTAAAAAGTCATCACCATACTCATGGTCATCTAGGTTTTTATTATACTGTCTTCTAGGAGTTTTATAGTTTTGCACTCTACTTTTATAAGTATGATCCATTTTGAATTAATATTTGTAAAGGGCATGAAGTATGTTTTTAGATTATTTTATTTTTCATATGGATGTCTAGTCATTACAGCACTATATGTTAAAGAGAGTGTCTTTGCTCCATTGGTTCCCTTTGGTACTGTGTCAAAGATCAGTTGCCCATACTTATGTGGTTCTGTTTTTGTGGTCTTTACTTTGTTCTTTGGGCCCATTTGTCTGTTCTTTTTTGTGAATCTCACACTGTTGTTTATAGTAATTCTTAAAGCTGGGAGTGTTAGTTCTCCAACTTTGTTTTCTCCTTCAATTCTTTATTGGCTCTTCTTGGTCTTTTGTCTTTCCATAAAAAACTTTAGAATCAGTTTGTTGATAACCAAAAAATAGCTCCCTAGGATTTGAATTGGAATTGCATTGAATCTGTAGATCAAGTTGGGAAGAACAGACATCTAGACAGTACTATCTTCCTATCTATGAACATAGAATACCTTACCATTTATTTAGTACCTCTTTGCTTTCAATTATCATAGTTTTATAGTTTTCCTCATATAGATTTTTTTGTTTCGTTTATATTATTTTTGTACAAATGTAAATGGTAAATTTAATATAAACTAATGTAAACAGTAAGTTCTTCATTGGTATATAGGAAAATGATTGACTGCTGTATATTAGCCTTGCATCCTACAATATATCTATAATACTTTTCACTAATTCCAGAAGTTTTTTTGTTGAATCTTTTGGAATTTCTACTCAGGTGATAATGTCAATGTGAACAAAACAGATTTGTCTTTCTTCCCAATCTGTATATATTTTATTTCCTTGCCTTGCCTTATTGCAACAGGAAGTGCTTCCATTATGATGTTGAAAAGGAGTGGTGAGGAAGGACATCCTTGCCTTGTACATGATCTTAGTGGGAAAGCTTCGTTTTTCATGACCAAGTATGATGTTAACTGTGGATGTTTTGTAAATAGCCTTTATCAAGTCAAAAATATTCTCTATTCCTAGTTCACTGAAAGTTCTTAATCATGAATGGACATTAGAATTTGTCAATTGATTTTTCTGCATATATTGATATCTTGTTTTTCCTTTTTAGTCTGTTGATGTGTTGCATTACATTAATTTCAAATGTTGAATCAGTCTTGCATATTTGGGTAAATCCCACTTGGTTATGGTGTATAATTCCTTTTAATACTTTATTGGATTCTATTTGATAATATTTTGTTGAGAATTTTTATATTTATGTTCATGAGAGATATCAGTTTATAGTCTACTTATAATTTCTTTGATTTTGGTATTAGGATAACCTTAGCCTCATGGAATGAATTAGGAAGTATTTTCTCTCCTATTTCCTGAAAGAGATTGTAGACAATGGTATAATTTTTTTCTTTAAATATTTGGTAGAATTCACCAGTGAAACAATCTGGCCCTGGTACTTTCTGTTTGGTGGTTACTTAATACTGGTTAAGTTTTTATTTTTTTTTATTTTTTGTTTTTATTTTTTTTAAAAATGATCAGATTTTGTTTGTTTGCTTGTTTATTTAGTTAGTCACCATACAGTGCATCATTAGTTTTTGGTGTAGTATTCCATGATTCATTGTTTGCTTATAACCCCCCATCCTTCATGTAATACATACCCTCCTTAATACCCATCACTGGGATAACTCACCCTTCCACACCCCTCCCCTCTAAAACCCTCAGTTTGTTTCTCAGAGTCCATAGTCTCTCATGGTTCATCTCCCCCTCCAACTCCCCCACCTTCATTTTTTACTTTCATTTCCTAATGTCCTCCATGTTATTCCTTATGTTCCACAAAAAGTGAAACTATATAATTGACTTTCTCTGCTTGACTTATTTCACTTAGCATAATATCCTCCAGTTACATCCATGTTGATGCAAATGTTGGGTATTCATCTTTTCTGATGGCTAAGAAATATTCCATTGTATATATGGACCATATCTTCTTTATCCACTCATCTGCTGAAGGGCATCTCAGCTCTTTCCACAGTTTGGCTATTGTGGACATTGTTGTAATGAACATTGGGGTGCATATGGCTCTTCTTTTCACTACATCTGTATTTTGGGGGCAAATACCCAGTAGTGTAATTTCTGGGTCATAGGGTAGCTCTATTTTTAATTTTTTTGTGGAACTTCCACACTGTTTTCCAAGGTGACTGTACCAATTTGCATTCCCAACAACAGTGTAAGAGGGTTCCACTTTCTCCACAGCCTCTCCAACATTTGTTGTTTCTTCCCTCATCAATTTTTGCTATTCTAACAAATAGCAAGGTGTAAGGTGGTATCTCAATGTGGTTTTGATTTGAATTTCCCTGATGGCTAATGATGATGAACATTTTTTCATGTGTCTGTTAGCCATTTGTATGTCTTTTTTGGAGAAGTGTCTGTTCATGTCTTCTGCCCATTTTTTGACATGACTATCTTGTATTGTGTGTGTTGAGCTTCAGGTGTTCTTTATAGATCTTGGATATCAGCCCTTTGTCTGTAGTGTCATTTGTGAAGATCTTCTCCCATTCTGTGTGTTGTCTCTTTGTTTTGTTGACTGTTTCCTTTGCTGTGCAGAAGGTTTTTATCTCAGTGAAGTGCCAAAAGTTCATTTTCACTTTTGTTTCCCTTGCCTTTGAAGACATGTTTTGAAAGAAGTTGCTGTGGCCGATATCAAAGAGGTTACTGCCTATGTCCTCCTTTAGGATTTTGATGGATTTCTGTCTCACATTCTTTCATCCACTGTGAGTTTAATCTTTGTGTATGGTGTAAGAAAATGGTCAAGTTTCATTCTTCTGTATTAAACTGTCCACTTTTCGTAGCACCATTTATTGAAAAGCATGTCTTTTTTTTCCATTGTATATTTTTCCTGCTTTGTTGAAGATTATTTGGCCATAGAGTCGAGGGCCCATATCTGGGTATTCTATTCTGTTCCATTGGTCTATGTGTCTGTTTTTGTACCACTGACATGTTGTCTTGGTGATGACAACTTTGTAATATAGCTTGAAATCAGGCAACATGATACCCCCAGCTTTGTTTTTCTTTTTTAACATTTTCTTGTTGATTTGGGGTCTTTTATGGTTCCATACAAATTTAGATTATTTATTCCAGCACCTTGAAAAATGCCATTGGTGTTTTGATCAGCATTGAAAGCATTGAAAGTATGGATTGCTCTGGGCAGCATAGACATTTTAACAATGTTTATTCTTCCAATCCATGAGCATGGAAAATTTTTCCATCTTTTAGTGTCTTCTTCAATTTCTTCATGAGCATTCTGTAGTTCCTAGTGTATATATCCCTTACCTTTTTGGTTGGGTTTATTTCAAGGTATCTTGAAACAGTGATCAAAAACTTCCCAGAAAAGCCAGAGTCCAGGACCTGATGGATTCCCTGGGAATGCTACCAAACATTCAAAGAAGAAATATTACCTACTCTCCTGAAAATATTTCAAAAACTTTTTTTGTTGTTGTTGTTTTCAGAAGGAAAACTTTCAGATTCTCTCTATGACGCCAGCATTACCTTGATCCCAAAACCAGGGAAAGATCGCATCAAAAAGGAGAATTTCAGACTAATATCCCTGATGAATATGGTTGCCAAAATTCTCACCATGATCCTAGCTAATAGGATCCAGCAGTACCTTAAAAGGATTATCCACCACAACCAGGTGGGATATATCCCTGGGTTGCAAGGGAGGTTCAACATTCACAAATCAATCAATGTGATAGAACACCTTAATAAAAGGAGAAGGAAGAACCACATGGTCCTCTCAATTGATGCAGAAAAAGCATTTGACAAGGTACAGCATCCATTCCTGATCAAAACTCTTCAGAGTATAGGGATAGAGGGAATGTTCCTCAATTTTATAAAATCCTTGTGTGAAAAACCCACAGTGAATATCATTCTCAATGGGGAAAAGCTGAGAGCCTTACCCTTAAGATCAGGAACATGACAAGAATGCCCACTCTCACCACTGTTGTTCAACATAGTACTAGAAGTCCTAGCAACAGCAATCAGACAACACAAAAATAAAAGGTATTCAAATTGGCAAAGAAGAAATCAAACTCTCTCTTTTCATAGATGACATGATGCTTTTTGTGGAAAACCCAAAAGACTCCTCCCCCAAATTACTAGGGCTCATACAGCAATTCAGTAATGTGGCATGATACAAAATCAATGCACAGAAATCAGTTGCTTTCTTATATACTAACAGTGTAACTGTAGAAAGAGAAATCAGAGAATTGATTCATTTACAATTGCACCAAAAACCATAACATACCTTGGTTAAATTTTTAAATAAGAATAGTCCTATTATGATATTTTATTTATTCTATGAAAGTTATGGCAGATTTTATCTTTCAAGGGATTGGTGTCTTTCATCTGTGTTATCAAATTTGTGAGTGTGAAGTTGTCTGTTGTATTGCTGTATTATCCTTTTGATGTTCATGGGATCTGTACTAATGTCACTTCTTTCATTTCTGATATTAATAATTTGTGTATTCTCCTTATCCTATTAAGCCTGGCTAGAAGTTTTTTTTTTTAATTTTTAGAAGTTTTAAAAAATTGATTTGAAAAATGATCAGGTTTCATTTTAATTATTTTTTTCTCTATTGATTTTCTGTTTTCAATTTTATCTCTAATTCTTATTATTTTCTTCTACTTTGGACTTGATTTATTCCTATTTCTTTTAGTTTTCTATAGTGGAGACTTAGATTATTAATTTTACATTTCTCTTCTTTTTATTTAATTTCTTCTTTTTAACATATGCATTCAATACTATAGATTTCTCTTGATTTTTTTTGATTTCTCTTGATTTTTGATAATTTTTACATTTTTATTTAATTCAAAACATTTAAAAATCTCTCTTTAGAAATCTGTTCTTTGACCCATATGTTATTTTTAAGTATGTTATTTAATCTTCACATTTGGGGATTTTCCAGTTATCCTTTGTCATCGATTTCCAATTTAATTCCATTGTGGTTAATAGCAGACATTATATTATATATTATATTATATATTATATATATTATATTATTTTAAGTTTATTAGGGTGTGCTTTATGGCCTAGGATATGGCCTATCTCGGTGAATGTTCCATATGTATATTCTACTATTACATGTAGATTCTACTATAAAATGCTGATTCTACTACCAGAAAAAAGGTATATTCTACTATTAGAAGAAGTAACTAGTAGATGTCAAATACACCTATCTAATTGATAGTGCCACTGAGTTCAGTTATGCCCTATTGATTTTCTGCTGCTGGAATATGTCTGTTCCTGAGAGGGGGCCACTGAAGTCTCAAACTATGAGTGAATTCAACAATTTCTCTCAGTATTTCTATGAGTTTTTACTTCACATTGTTTGATGCTGTGTTGTCAGGTACATACATATTAAGGGTAGATACGTCTTCTTGAAGAATTAACCTCTTTATCATTATGTAATGCCCTTCTTCATTCCTAGTAATTTTCCTTACTTTGAAGTTTGCTCTGTCTGAAATTTGAATAATTTTTGCAAATCCAGATACACGAAAACCTCATTTTCTAAATCTCCATACTGTTTCTACAAGACAGAGCGCTTAGCAAACCAGAATTACTGAACTCTCATTAAAGCAAAATTATTGTGAGTCTGCAACCTCAGGAGTTCTCTGGGTGAAATTTGAAGTTGGCCTCCCATATGTAAAAGACAAGAAGAGTAAAGAAAGATGAATATATATTAGTAGGTCGCAGTTTTAACAAGTAAGAGAACTTACATACAAGACTTGTCTTGAACAGCTGCAAGATGAATATATCTCCACACCTGCCTGATAGAATCTTACGAGTTTATATAGAGGTCTTAATACAATTCAGTCATATGGGTAGTCCACATGGTCTCAACAGCACGGTATTCTCAAGGCTGCATTCTAGAAGTGGATCCTAGAATGGGAAAAGTGGGAAGAATGTCCATTCCAAGTTGGGGGCAAATAAGGAGCCATCAATTGCCCAGATTCAACTCATGAATCAACTGGCAGTCATATCCTTTCAATGACACCCTCCAAGACGTGTTCAGACAATAGTTCAGTATGGAAATAAGAGTATTAGACAAATGCCATAAGAAAATAGGAGTACAGATGGCTCTTCTTTTCACTATGTCTCTTTCTTTGGAATAAATACTCAGTAGTGTAATTACTGGGTCATAGGGTAGCTCTATTTTTAATTTTTTAGGAATCTCCACACTGTTTTTGTGGAGCATAAGAAATAACATGGAGGGCATTAGGAGAAGGAAAGGAAAAGTGAATTGGGGTAAATCAGAGGCGGAGATGAAAATGAGAGACTGTGGACTCTGAGAAAGAAACTGAGGGTTTTGGAGGGGTTTTCAGGGTGGGGGGGATGGGTGAGCCTGGTGTAGGGTATTAAGGAGAATATTAAGGTGGGCATTAAGGGGGGAATATAAAGCATGGAACACTGGGTATGGTGCATAAACAATCTTGGAACCCTTAAAAGATGAAATTAAAAAAAGAGAGAGAGAGAGAGACTTTGTCAAAGATTAACTGCCCACATAGTTGTGGGTTCATTTCTGGGTTTCCTATTCTGTTCCATTGATCTCTGTGTCTGTTTTGTGTCAGTATCATACTGGCTTGATGACTGTAGTTTTGTAATGTAGCTGTAGTCCCCAGTTGTGATGATACCAGCATTGCTTATATTTTAAAATTTCTTTGGCTATTCAGGATCTTTTTATTCAGCAATTCCACTACTGTGCTTCCATAAAAACTTTAGGATTATTTGTTCTAGCTCTGTGAAAAATGCTGGTGGTATTTTGATAGGGATTGCATTATATGTGTAGATTGCTTTGGGAAGTATAAACATTTTAACAAAATTTGTTCTTCTAATCCATGAACATGGAATGTTTTTCAATTTCTTTTTGTCATTTCAATTTCTTTAAAAAGTGTTCTATAGTTTTCATAGTACAGATCTTTTACCTCTTTGGTTAGCTTTATTCCTAGGCATCTTATGGTTTTTGGTGCACTTGTAATTGTTTTCAAATCTTTGATTTTTCTTTCTGGTGCTTCATTATTAAGGTATAGAAATGCAACCAATCTCTATACATTGATTTTGTGTCCTGCAACTTTATTGAATTCATGTATCTTTGAAAAAGTAGGAAAGAATATCCAATTAAAAAAAAGCCTTTTTAATAAATGGTGTCAGGAAAACCATACAGCAATATGTACAAATATGAAATTGGACCATGTTCTTACCCCATACAGAAAAATAAATTCAAAATGGTTGAAAGGCTTAAATGTGAGAAAGGAAAACATCAAAGTTCTGAAAGAGAAACCTCTTTCACATTGGCTGTAGCAACTTCTTACTAGACTTGTCTCTGTAGGCAAGGGAAATGAAAGCAAAAATGAACTATTGGGATTTCATCAAGATAAAAATCTCCTGCACATCAAGGGAAATAGTAAGCAAAAATAAAAGGCAGCCTGTGGAATGGGAGAAAATATTTACAAATGACATATCTGATAAAGGGTCAGTATCCAAAATCTATAAGGAAGTTATCAAATTCAACACCCAAAAAACAATCCAGTCAAGAAATGGGCAGAAAACATGAATAGACATTTTTCCAAAGAAGACATCTATATGGCTAACAGACACTGAAAAGATGCTCAACATCATTCAGCATCAGGGAAATACAAATCAAAGCTACAGTGAAATACAACCTCAGAATGGCTATCAGAATGGCTAAAATTAACAACACAGGAAACAACAGATGTTGATGAGAATGGAGAGAAAGGAGAACTCTTACATCATTAGTAGGAAAGCAAACAGATGGCAGCCATTCTAGAAAGCAGTCTGAAGTTTCCTCAGAAAGTTAAAAACAGGTCTACCCTACAATCCAGCAATTGCACTATTAGTTATTTACCTAAAGGATATAAAAATACTGATTGGAAGGGACATTTACACCCCAATGTTTATCAACAATAGCCTAATTATGGAAAGACTCCAAATGTCCATTGACTGATGAATGGATAAGGATGTGGTATGTACAAACACACACACACACACACACACACACACACACACAAACACACACACACAGGAATATTACTCAGCCATCAAAAAGAGTTAAATCTTGCTATTCATAATGACATGGATACAGCTAGAATGTATTATGCTAAATGAGGTGTGTTAGAGAAAGAGAAATACCATATGATTTCACTCAATATGGAATTTAAGAAGCAGAACAGATGAACATAGGGTAAAGAAAAAAAAAAAAGAAAGGGAGAGAAGGAGGCAAACCACAAGAGACTTTTAATGTTAGATAACAAACTGAGGGTTACTCAAGGAGATGTGGACAGGGAGATGGCCTAATGTGTGATGGGTATTAAGGAGGGCAGTTATTGTGATGAGCACTGGGTGTTTATGTATGGAGTGATTTATTAAATTCTACTTCTTAAACTAATATACTATATGTTAACTGGGATTTAAATAAAAACTTGAACCATTAAAAAAAGTAAGGGACTTACAGGTGGATATTATCATTGAATGAATATAGATAGCAGTCTGTTAGTACATAGAAGACTGTAGATATTTGTCTGAGGTCCAGACAAAGATTTAATCTGTGTTCAAGAGTAAGATCAGATGAAGGCAGAACTCAATTATAAAGGGTATAGGGTATTTCTAAAGTTACAATATTATGGTCACATACGCAAACAAAAGAAAAGATCCACTTCCTTGGTAAGACTCAAGATTGGAGAGCTGCTAGTGATAATAAAGATACTAACATGCTAAGAATAGAACTCTCCACCATGAGGTGAGTGTAGATCCAAAAGGTAAGCTAAGGTTTAATCTATAGTGAGCAAATCAAATGCCCTTATCTGAAAAAAATGTTGTAATTTAAACCTGGTAAAACTTAACACCTAACAAGTATTAAAAGAACACATGGCAGATCGTTTTAGGGCATTCTCTGTTTCATATCAAACCTACTTTCGGCAGATTGCCTGGAAAGCACATATATTTTACCCTGCTATTTAGAAAATTTCCCCATTGATATTATTAATTATGAATTTACATTTTAATGCAAAAAATATTTTTTCTCCTTATAAAATAGTTATTCAGATTAACTATTTTGAACTGTTTGTGTCTCATTTAGAAAGTAAGTTCTGGTATGCCTTTCTTCCCACCACACTTTAAAAGTAAATATTCCATGTTTGATTTTCATTTAGTTTAATTACATAATGTATAATCTTTTCTCCTATTGTAAAGAAACACATGTATTTTACACAATGTATATATGTACAAATACTCATATATATATTCATGTCATGTTTTAACTACCCATTTAAGATCTTGTTATATTATAGACTTAATATGAGGCTTTTGTAAGAGTACTTTTTTAAAAAAAATAAATATATAATGTATTATTTGTTTCAGGGGTACAGGTCTGTGAATTACCAGTCTTACACAATTCACAGCACTCACCATAATGATACCCTCCCCAATATCCATTATGTAAGAGTACTTTCTTGACTGGTGAGAAAAATCCCACCAGAATTCATCTTCATGCAAGACCAAAATAATAATACACTATTCATATAAAATTGTCAGTTAACACTCATATAATGCATAGCATGTACAGGTGCTTTTCAAAGATCTTTACCTATCTTGGCTCTGTCAAACCTTACCATAATCTTATAAAGGGATTATTATTTAGTTTATTTTCAGATATAAGAACTGTGGTGCATAGAGTTTAAATGACTTGACCAAGGTAATTTGATGGTAATGATGGAGTCAGGATTTGAATCTAAAAAGTCTAATTTTTTAATCTCTCTGCTTCCTAGTATACTACATTGTCTCCCCATTGTGAATTATATTCTCAAGATATAGTATCAGGAATAGATAGGGTATAAAAGTTTTATTTTTTAATTATCTTTGAATAAAGGAAGATTCAAAAGTAGATGTTTTTGCATTTTGGAAAGAGAGTGTTCTCTATATAGCTAGTAGGATCTGTGAGATAAGAGGTCTATAAAGTCCCACTTGCTTATCCTTAGACTTGAATGTAGTGATTTTGGACAAATTATTTCATAACTCAATATACTTCCTTTTGAATTTGTAACTCCCAAACTGGCATATAGAAACAGCAAACATTTAGCTAACAAAAACAGAAATATTCCACAAACATATTTTGGCAGACTGTTAAAGACTGAACAAGGGAAATATATAGCAGGGGGAAAAGATTCTCTCTGGTGACATCAGAAAGAGTACATTGGAGTAATCACAGAGTTAGGCAAAGATATTACAAAACCAAAAAGGCTCTTTAGAAAGACTGACTCAACATCCATTGTTAGGTTTCTGGCCAGAATTGCTCTCCATTAAGTTGTTGCTCCTTTTTTGCTCTACTGTGAATTGCTAGCTGCCAACCTCTGCAACATATCCTAAGTTCCTTTACTTAGTGGCTCTGGCTAATGTCGCAGGGAGAGATTGGAAGGTAGAGAAAAACAGAGAATCAAAACATATCTTCTCCATTGTTTTTTTTTTTTTTTTTCTCCCTGTCTCTGTGTCCTTGGCAAAGGTAGTTTCTTCTGTGCTTCTAGTTTCCATGGCAGCGTTTTTCTGTTTTAACAGTTCTTGCCTAGTGGCTCAGATTCCAGAGCTCTGGTAAACCTCTGGATGGTAATGGGTTCCTTCTCTTCCTAATCTGGATTGTCTCACCAATATGTCTCACGTTCATATTTTTGGTTCATCTCATAACTTTGTAACCATTCTCCACAACAAATATCCTACTTTGAAATTTCTGCTTCAGGTGTTGTTTTCCTGACTAAACTCTAATGATGCAATTTATTTGGGTAAACAGAATAAGAGTTAAAAGAATGTAACTTATTATTTTTAGGTGTCTGTGGAAATTTCAGGTATTATAATTTTTTAAGCACATGGTTTGATTCATTAAATAGGTCTGGAAATCAGAAGTGAGGGCAACACAGGAGTTAAAAGAGAGAATTATCACCATGTTCTGAATAAAATTACCTAAAGGCAAAATATAGAGGAGAAAAGTGGCTGAGAATAGATGTTCAAATCAAAGAATTGATTTGATTCTTTGAAAAGAATCAAATCAAGGAATTAACAGATGAAGAGGATTAGTATGGAAGATTGATGAGGACACAAGAGAAAGCTCACAACAATGCATACATGTATATGTATATGTATATGTGTGTGTGTATGTGTGTACATATGTGTGTGTATATGTATATGTATATGTATATGTATATGTATATGTATATGTATATGTATATGTATATGTATGTATTCAACAACATAAAGTGTTTAGAGAACTCCAGAAGAGATAAGGGCTGAAAATTTTCCACAAGTTCTGGAGAAAGATTCTAAAATTGGAGACTTTTTTTTTTTTTTATTTTTTAGAAGAGGGTATTACTAAAATAGTTAAAGTGTTAAGGATTAAAAAAAAATAATGTATTTTATTCCATTTTCTTAGTTTTTTGAGCACGATATTAGATAAGGCCAATTGTAGCAACCATATGAATTGGGCTGACTCCTAAAAGTACAAAAGAGCGTTTTTAAGACTTCTGATATAGTGGATCAAAGGACCAGACATGGATGCAAGATCAAGAATATGAGGCAAGGAGTTAATAGCAAAGGGTAAATTGCTGGTCCAATGGGTTAAATATCATCAGGATATAGAAAATGAAGTGTTATGTTAAAAGGAACATGATGGTATTGCTCATGACTGATATAGGTAAAGCTACTATTAAAGATGAGTACAAGAAAATTAATATGCTTTAATGACAAGGGAATGTATAGGACAAGGGGATGTGTATGCCACTATCTATGTAGAGGTTGATATTGATGGAGAGTTTATTTATGATGGACTAGGGGATTCAGTGACCACAGTGGCATGGGTTGTGAGAAATGTCAGTAGTAGAATGATGAATTTGTGGGCAATATGTATAGAGTAGTATTGAAAGGATAGAGTGTAACTTATAGTTAGGATTGCATTTTATCTCCTGTCTGGTAGTTCTAAACTGCTCCAAGTTACCAAACATCAAAGGGCTCTTTCCACTGCTTCTGATTGATAAGGAGGTTTGGGGACACTCTATGCTCTTAAAAATTATCCATATTCATTTTTTCCTTCACTATCAAATTTCTATACACTGGAGTACACATATATGTATGTGTGCTTATGTCAAAGTGTCTCAGCCATCCTAGAGTGCTTTAAAGAGAATGGAGTGTCCTTTGTGAATTAGCCACTCAGATAAAGTCAAGAGTGAAATTTTAGGGAGAAGGCATTAGCAATAACTTTTCTGGTCAATTTTGTTTTCTGTATAGTTTATCACGAAATTATAATCTTACCAAAATTCACATAAGGAAACATACATGAAAAAAGAAAAAGTTATTAATTATGAACTCTGACACTCCTTGTAATAGTGTGATTCAGGAAAATAACAAAATAAAAGCCCCTAACTACAATTTAAGATTATCTATAGGACATTTTGGTGGTTTCTGATTTATTCTTTTTTTGACTATATTATTTTTTCCTATGTTAGATACATTTACTTGGAATTTATAGAGGGTATGTATGCTTCCTTACAATACAGAAAGCTGAAAACAGAAAATAAAGAAAAGGGGAGGAAAATGGAAAAAAGAAAATGTACCAACACTTTGTATGCTAGGTAATGCACTAGAATCTTTGTAAATAATTTATTCTGCAATAATTTTTTACTAAATATACCATGATTTTCATGAGGAAAATTTTCTCACTGAATTTTTTAAAAATGCTAACCACATGAAAAACATTTAAAAACAAAGCAGAATAATTATGCTAAGTTTTCCCTTTTGGAGGTTATTAAAAATAGTATTAATTCCTTTGGGTTGCTGGATGAATTTCTGAAAATGTACAGAAAGAGGTATAAAGTTTTGGGGGAAGGAACATAAACATCATCCATTACAGTCTTCCTGTCAGTGCTTGAATTCCTTCAATATTCTAAAGTTCATCAGCTGTGTGCTTCCTGTGGCTTCTGTAACAAATTACAACAAACTTGATGGCTGAAAATAAGAGAGCTTTATTTTCTCTTGTTCTGGTGATCAGAAATCCAAAATCCAGTTAGCAGTAGGGACACACTCCCTATGGAAACTCTAGAGACAAATTTTCCTGGTGCTTCTGGATTTTAGTGGTTGCCAGCTTCCTTGGCTTGTGGCCACCACTCCCCCAAATTTTGCTTTCATCTTTCTTTCTTTCTTTCTTTTTTTGGTAATTTAACTTTATTTTTCCAGTGTTCCAAGATTCATTGTTTATGCACCACACCCAGTGCTCCATGCAATACGTGCCCTCCTTAGTACCCACCACCAGGCTCACCCATACCCCCACCTCTCCCTTCCAAAACCCTCAGTTTGTTTCTCAGAGTCCGCAGTCTCTCATGATTTGTCTTCCCCTCCGATTTCCCCCAATTTGCTTTTCCTTTCCTTCTCATAATGTCCTCTGTGTTATTCCTTATGCTCCAGAAGTAAGTGAAACCATATGATAACTGACTTTCTCTACTTGACTTATTTTACTTAGCATAATCTCCAGTCCTGTCCATGTTGATACAAAACTTGGGAACTCATCCTTTCTGATGGAGGGGTAATATTCAATTGTATATATGGACCATATCTTCTTTATCCATTCATCTGTTGAAGGGCCTCTTGGCTCTTTCCACAGTTTGGTGATTATGGCCATTGCTGCTATGAACATTGGGGTTCATATGGCCCTTCCTTTACCTACATCTGTATCTTTGGGGTAAATACCCAGGAGTGCAATTGCAGGATCATAGGATAGCTCTATTTTTAATTTTTTGAAGAATCTCCACACTGTTTTCTGAAGTGGCTGCACCAACTTGCATTCCCACCATAAGTGTAAGAGGGTTAGCCTTTCTCCATGTTCTCTCCAACATTTGTTGTTTCCTGTCTTATTAATTTTGGCCATTCTAACTAATGTAAGGTGGTATCTCAATGTGGTTTTGATTTGAATCTCCCTGATGGCCAGTGATGATGAACATTTTTCATGTGTCTGTTAGTCATTTGTATGTCTTCTTTGGAGAAGTGTCTGTTCATGTCTTCTGCCCTTTTTTTGATATGATTATCTATTTTGTGTCTGTTGAGTTTCAGGAGTTCTTTATAGATCTTGGATATCAGCCCTTTGTCTGTAGTGTCATTTATGAATATCTTCTCCCATTCTGTGTGTTGTCTCTTTGTTTTGTTGACTGTTTCATTTGCTGTGCAGAAGCTTTTGATCTTGATGAGGTTCCAAAAGTTCGTTTTTACTTTTGTTTCCTTTGCCTTTGGAGACATGTCTTGAAAGAAGTTGCTGTGCCTGATGTTGAAGAGGTTACTGCCTATGTTCTCCTCTAGAATTTTGATAGATTCCGGCTTCATGTTGAAGTCTTTTATCCATTTCGAGTTTATCTTTGTGCATGGTGTAAGAGAATGGTCAAGTTTCATTCTTCAATACATACGTGTCCAATTTTCCCAGAACCATTTACTGAAGAGTATGTCTTTTTTCCACCAGATTATTTTCTCCTGCTTTGTTGACAATTAGTTGACCATAGATTTGTGGGTCCATATCTGGACTCTCTACTTTGTTCCACTGCTCTGTGTGTTTGTTTTAGTGCCAGAACCATGCTGTCTTGATGATCACAGCTTTGTAGTAAAGCTTGAGATCAGGCAATTTGATGTCCCTAGGGTTTTTTTTTTTTTTTTTTTTTAACGTTTCCTTAGCAATGCAGGGTCTCTTCTGGCTCCATACAAATATACAAATTTTAGGATAGTTTGTTCAAGCTTTCTGAAAAATGTCAGTGGAATTTTGATCACGATGGCATTAAAAATATATATGGCACTAGGCAGTATAGATATTTTAACAATGTTTATTCTTCCAATCCATGATCATGGAATGCCCTTCCATCTTTTTGTGTCTTCTTCAATTTCTTTCATGAGTGTTCTGTTCCTCGAGTACAAATCCTTTACCTCTTTGGTTAGGCTTATTCCCAGGTATCTTATGGTTCTTGGTGCTATAGTAAATGGAACTGATTCTCTCATTTCCCTTTCTATACTTTCATTGTTAGTGTATAAGAAAGCAACTGATTTATGTGCATTGATTTTGTGTCCTGCCACATTACTGAATTGCTGTATGAGTCCTAGTAATTTTGGGGTGGCATCTTTTTGGCTTTCCACAGAAAGTATCATGTCATCTGCGAAAAGAGAATGTTTGATTTCTTCTTTGCCAATTTGAATACCTTTTAATTTATTTTTGTTGTCTGATTGCTGTTGCTAGGACTTCTAGTACTATGTTGAACAAGAGTGGTGAGATTGGGCATCCTTGTCATGTTCCTGATCTCAAAGGGAAGGCTGTCAGCTTTTTCCCATTGAAAATGATATTTGGTGTTGGTTTTTCATAGATAGATTTTATGAAGTTGAGGAATGTTCCCTCTATCCCTATCCTTTGAAGAGTTTAAACCAGGAATGGATGCTGTGTTTTGTCAAATGTTTTTCTCTGCATCAATTGGGAAGACCATGTGGTTCTTCTGTCTTTTTTTATTGATTTGTTCTATCAAATCAAAGCTAGGATCTTGTGAATCTTAGCATCCATATTCATCAGGGTCAGGGATATCAGTCTGAAATTCTACTTTTTGGTGGGGTCTTTGCCCAGTTTGGGGATCAGGGTAATGCTGGCTTCATAGAAAGAGTCTGGAAGGTTTTCTTTCCATTTCTATTTTTTGAAACAGTTTCAGGAGAATAGGTATTATTTCTTCTTGAATGTTTGGTAGATTTTCCCAGGGAATCCATTAAGTCCTGGGCTCTTGTTTTTTGGGAGGTTTTTGATCAGTGCTCCAATCTCATTACTAGGTATTGGTATAGGTATTCAGGTTATCAATTTCTTCTTGTTTCAGTCTTGGAAGTTTATAGATTTCCAGGAATGCATCCATTTCATCTAGTTTGCTTAACTTATTGGCATATAACTGTTGGTAGTAATTTCGGATGATTGTTTCTATTTCCTTGGTGTCAGTCGTGATCTCTTTCCTTTCATTCATAGTTTTGTTAATTTGGGTCATTTATCTTTTATTTTGGATTAGTTTGGCCAGTAGTTTATTGATCTTATTGATTCTTTCATAGAACCAGTTTCTAGTTTCATTGATATGTTCTACTGTATCTCCAGTAACTCATTGATCTCTGCTATAATCTTGATTTTTTTCCCTCTTGTGTGTGGAGTTGGCTTAATTTGTTGTTGATTTTTCCAGTTTTAATGTGTAAAGAGAGCTGGTGTATTCAGGACTTTTTCAATTTTTTTGAGTGAGGCTTAGATGGCTATTTATTTCCCCCTTAGGACCACCTTTGCCATATCTCATAGGTTTTGGAGTAATGTGTCTTCATTCTCATTGATTTCCATTAATTGTTTAAGTTTTTCTTTGATTTCCTGGTTGAGCCAAACATTCTTGAACAGGATGGTCTTGAGCTTCCAAGTGTTTGAATTCCTTCCAAACTTTTTATTGTGGTTGAGTTCTAGTTTCAAAGCATTGTGGTCTGAGAATATGCAGGGAATAATCTCAATCTTTTGGTATCAGTTGAGCCCTGATTTGTGGCTAGAATAGACCCAGGATATGGTCTATTCTGGAGAAAGTTCCATGTGTGCTGAAGAAGAATGAGTATTCTGTTGTTTTAGGGTAGAATGTTCTGTATATATTTATGAGGTTCATCTGGTCCAATGTGTCATTCAAAGCTCTTGTTTTAAGATCCCCTACAAGTAATGTATTCATATCAACATGACACTTTATTTTGATTAACTGTTGGCTTATATAGTTGACTGCTCCCATACTTGGGGCATAAATATTTACAATTGTTAGATCTTCTTGTTGGATAGACCCTTCAGGATTGACATAGTGTCCTTCTTTATCTCTGACTACAGTCTTTAGCTTAAAATCTAATTTATCTGACATAAGAATCACTACCTGAGCTTTCTTTAGAGGCCCATGGAATGAAAGATGCTTCTCCATCCCTTCACGTTCACTCTGGATGTATCTTTAAGTTTCAAACGTGTCTATTGTAGACAGCATATGGATGGATCCTGTTGTTTAATCCAATCTGCGACCCTGTGCCATTTTATGGGAGCATTTAGACTGTTCACATTGAGAGTGATTATTGAAAGATAAAATTTTATTGATATTATGTTGTTTGTGAAGTCCTTGTTTCTATAAATTATCTCTGAAAATTTCTGTTCTGTGTCACTCTTGGGTTCTTTCTTCTTTTATAGAACCCCCCTTATAATTTCTTGTAGTGCCAGCTTGGTGGTCACACACCCCTTTAAACTTTACCAGTCTTGAAACCTTTTTATCTCTCCAACTATTTTAAATGTTAGCCTTGCTGGATAAAGTATTCTTGGCTGCATTTTCTCATTTAGTGCCATGAATATGTCTTGCCAGCTCTTTGTGGCTTTCCAGGTTTCTGTGGACAGGTCTGATGTTATTCTGATGGTCCTTTTTCTGTACGTAAGGAATCTCTTCCCCCTAGCTACTCTTAGGACCTCTTGTCTGAAATTATGGTTTGTGAATTTCACTATTAAGTGTCTAGATGTCTTTCTAGACTTGTTGATCTTGGCAGCATGTCCTTTCTGCCTCTAGGACACAAACACTTTTTCCATTCCCTGTACTAGGGAAATTTTCATCCCTAATTTGTTCAACTATATCTTCTAGTCTTCTCTTTTTCTCCATCATCTCTGGGATCCCAATAATTCTGTCGTTGGAATGCTTCATGGCATCATTTATTTCCCTAATTCTGTTTTCATGGCTTCTAAGCTATTCCATTCCTCCTCCTGATCCTTTTTCTATATCAGTTTGTCCTCTAGATCACTATTTCTATCTTCTGCCTCGGTTTGCCTGGCTGTTAGAGTATTTAGATTAGATTTGATCTCATTTATAGCATTTTTAACTTCTGCCAGCTCAGCTCTCACTTCTGCCCTTAGAGATTCTATGTTGTCACTAAAGGTTTTCTCCAACCTAGTCATTGCCTAGATAACTGTTACCCTGAATTCCATTTCCGACGTATTGCTTATGTACATATCCAATAGTTCTGATGGAGAGGGCACAGTCTCTGAATTTTTCCTCTGTTGGGTGTTCCTCCTCCTAGTCATTTTGGTGAGAGGTGGTTAAGAGGATGTATAGCTGAATATACCAACCATGATCCAGGCAAGGTGCACACTGGAAAGTTTTGGAGCAATTGGAAGTCACCACCAAGAAGAAAGGAAAAAGAAAAAAGGAGAAAGAAAAAGAGAAAACCCAGCCAAAATGAGCCCCAAAAGTAAAATTTATAAGGTACATAAACAAAAACAAACAAGGCCAACAAAAAGAAAAAAAAAAAACCCAGCCAAAATGAATCCCAAGAGTAAGATTTATATAATACCAGAACAAAAACAAATACACAGAAACACCAACAGAAGAATAAGATGGAAGGGGGGTTATAAATCCTCAATGTGTGTGAGAAAGGTTATTTCAGTTCTTCCTGGTTGTATCTTGTTGTCTTTGTTAAAGGACTCAACTTTCCAGAGATACAGGGAAATTAAAACCAGTTTATATGTAGGGGTAGTATTGAATAGGGAAAAAGGATTACTTTGAAGCTTATATCTATATCTATGTTTAAAAAAAAAGAAAAAGAAAAAAATACTGATATATGTATGAAAAAAGTTCAAGTTAAGGAATTATTATGGAATATGTTGTATTAAACCTCTAATTGTAATTGTAAGAAGGTTAAAAAAATTAAAAGAATGAGGATAATGATCAGATCACAATGCTTTGAAACTGGAGCTCAATCACAAGGAGAAGTTCAGAAGAAACTCAAACACCTGGAAGCTAAAGAACACCTTGCTTAAGAATGCTTGGATCAACCCAGAGATCAAAGAAGAACTGAAACAATTCATGGAAACCAATGAGAATGAAGACACTTCGGTCCAAAACCTATGGGATACAGCAAAGGCGGTCCTAAGGGGGAAATACATAGCCATCCAAGCCTCCCTCAAAAAAATTGAAAAATCCAGAACACAGCAGCTGTCTCTACACCTTAAAGAACTGGAGAATCAACAACAAATCAAACCAACTCCACACATAAGAAGGGTAATAATCAAGATTAGAGCGGAGATCAATGAGGTAGAAACCAGAGATACAGTAGAACGTATCAATGAAACTAGAAGCTGGTTTTTTGAAAGAATCAATAAGATCAATAAACCATTGGCCACACTAATCCAAAAGAAAAGAGAGAAAGCCCAAATTAATAAAATTATGAATGAAAAGGGAGAGATCACAACTAACACCAAGGAAGTAGAAACAATCATCAGAAGTTATTATCAACAGTTATATGCCAATAAGCTAAGCAACCTAGATGAAATGGATGCATTCCTGGAAAGCTATAAACTCCCAAAATTGAGCCAGGAAGAAATCGACAACTTAAATAGACCGATATCTAGTAATGAGATTGAAGCAGTGATCAAAAACCTCCCAAAAAACAAGAGCCCAGGACCTGACGGATTCCCTGGGGAATTCTACCAAACTTTCAAAGAAGAAATAACCACCTATTCTCCTGAAGCTGTTTCAAAAAATTGAAGCAGAAGGAAAACTTCCAGACTCTATGAAGCCAGCATTAATTACCCTGATCCCGAAACCAGGCAAAGACCCTACCAAAAAGACCAATATCCCTGATGAATATGGATGCTAAGATTCTCAACAAGATCCTAGCAAACAGGATCCAACAGCACATTAAAAAGATTATCCACCATGACCAGGTGGGATTCATTCCTGGGCTACAAGGATGGTTCAACATTCGCAAATCAATCAATGTGATAGAACAAATTAATAAGAGAAGAGAGAAGAACCACATGGTCCTCTCAATTGATGCAGAAAAAGCATTTGACAAAATCCAGCATCCATTCCTGATTAAAACGCTTTATAGGGATAACATATAGGGATAGAGGGAACATTCCTGAACTTCATCAAATCTATCTATGAAAAACCCACAGCAAATATCATCCTCAATGGGAAAAAGCTTGCAGCTTTCCCGTTGAGATCAGGAACATGACAAGGATGCCCACTCTCACCACTCTTGTTCAACATAGTATTAGAAGTCCTAGCAACAGCAATCAGACAACAAAGAGAAATAAAAGGTATCCAAATTGGCAATGAAGAAGTCAAACTCTCTCTCTTCACAGATGACATGATTCTTTATATGGAAAACCCAAAAGACTCCACCCCCAAACTACTAGAACTCATACAGCAATTCAGTAACGTGGCAGGATACAAAGGCAATGTACAGAAATCAGTGGCTTTCTTATACACTAACAATGAAAATACAGAAAGGGAAATTAGAGAATCGATTCCATTTACTATAGCACCAAGAACGATAAGATATCTGGGAATAAACCTAACGAAAGAGGTAAAGGATTTGTACTCAAGGAACTACAGAACACTCATGAAAGAAATTGAAGAAGACACAAAAAGATGGAAGACCATTCCATGCTCTTGGATTAGAAGAATAAACATTATTAAAATGTCTATACTGCCTAGAGCAATCTATACTTTTTTTTTTATTTATTTTTTATTTTTTTATTTTTTAAACATATAATATCTTTTTATCCCCAGGGGTACAGGTCTGTGAATCGCCAGGTTTACACACTTCACAGCACTCACCATAGCACATACCCTCCCCAATGTCCATAATCCCACCCCCCCAACCCCCCTCCCCCCATTAACCCTCAGTTTGTTTTGTGAGATTAAGAGTCACTTATGGTTTGTCTCCCTCCCAATCCCATCTTGTTTCATTTACTCTTCTCTTACCCCCTTAACCCCCCATGTTGCATCTCCTCTCCCTCATATCAGGGAGATCCTATGATAGTTGTCTTTCTCCGATTGACTTATTTCGCTAAGCATGATACCCTCTAGTTCCATCCATGTCGTCGCAAATGGCAAGATTTCATTTCTTTTGATGGCTGCATAGTATTCCATGGTGTATATATACCACTTCTTCTTTATCCATTCGTCTGTTGATGGACATCTAGGTTCTTTCCATAGTTTGGCTATTGTAGACATTGCTGCTATAAACATTCGGATGCACGTGCCCCTTCGGATCACTACGTTTGTATCTTTAGGGTAAATACCCAGCAGTGCAATTGCTGGGTCATAGGGTAGTTCTATTTTCAACATTTTGAGGAACCTCCATGCTGTTTTCCAGAGTGGTTGCACCAGCTTGCATTCCCACCAACAGTGTAGGAGGGTTCCCCTTTCTCCGCATCCTCGCCAGCATCTGTCATTTCCTGACTTGTTAATTTTAGCCATTCTGACTGGTGTGAGGTGGTATCTGATTGTGGTTTTGATTTGTATTTCCCTGATGCCGAGTGATGTGGAGACAGCATGGTACTGGCACAAAAACAGACACATAGATCAATGGAACAGAATAGAGAGCCCAGAAATAGACTCTCAAGTCTACGGTCAACTAATCTTCGACAAAGCAGGAAAGAATATCCAATGGAAAAAAGACAGCCTCTTCAACAAATGGTGTTGGGAAAATTGGACAGCCACATGCAGAAAAATGAAATTGGATCATTTCCTTACACCACACACGAAAATAGACTCAAAATGGATGAAGGATCTCAATGTGAGAAAGGAATCCATCAAAATCCTTGAGGAGAACACGGGCAGCAACCTCTTCGACCTCAGCCGCAGCAACATCTTCCTAGGAACATCGCCAAAGGCAAGGGAAGCAAGGGCAAAAATGAACTATTGGGATTTCATCAAGATCAAAAGCTTTTGCACAGCAAAGGAAACAGTTAACAAAACCAAAAGACAACTGACAGAATGGGAGAAGATATTTGCAAATGACATATCGGATAAAGGGCTAGTGTCCAAAATCTATAAAGAACTTAGCAAACTCAACACCCAAAGAACAAATAATCCAATCAAGAAATGGGCAGAGAACATGAACAGACATTTCTGCAAAGAAGACATCCAGATGGCGAACAGACACATGAAAAAGTGCTCTTCATCACTCGGCAATCTATACTTTTAATGCCATTCCAATCAAAATTTCACTGGTATTCTTCAAAGAGCTGGAGCAAATAATCAAAAAATTTGTATGGAACCAGAAGAGACCCTGAATCGCTAAGGAAATGTTGAAAAACAAAAATAAAACTGGGGGCATCACGTTACCTGATTTCAAGCTTTACTACAAAGCTGTGATCACCAAGACAGCATGGTACTGGCATAAAAACAGACACATAGACCAGTGGAACAGAGTAGAGAGCCCAGATATGGACCCTCAACTCTATGGTCAAATAATCTTCGACAAAACAGGAAAAAATATACAGTGGAAAAAAGACAGTCTCTTCAATAAATGGTGCAATAAATGGGAAAACTGGACAGCTCTATGTAGAAGAATGAAACTCGACCATTCTCTTACACCATACACAAAGATAAACTCAAAATGGATAAAAGACTTCAACGTGAGACAGGAATCCATCAGAATCCTAGAGGAGAACATAAGCAGTAACCTCTTCGATATCAGCCACAGCAACTTCTTTCAAGATATGTCTCCAAAGGCAAAGGAAACAAAAGCGAAAATGAACTTTTGGGACTTCATCAAAATCAAAAGCTTCTGCACAGCAAAGGAAACAGTCAAGAAAACAAAGAGGCAACCCACGGAATGGGAGAAGATATTTGCAAATGACACTACAGACAAAAGGTTGATATCCAGGATCTATAAAGAACTCCTGAAATTCAACACACACAAACAGACAATCATATAAAAAAAATGGGCAGAAGATATGAACAGACACTTCTCCAATGAAGACATACAAATGGCTATCAGACACATGAAAAATGTTCATCATCACTAGCCATCAGGGAGATTCAAATTAAAACCACATTGAGATATCATCTTACAACAGTTAGAATGGCCAAAATTAGCAACACAGGAAACAACATGTGTTGGATGGGATGTGGAGAAAGGAGAACCCTCTTCCACTGTTGGTGGGAATGCAAGTTGGTGCAGCCACTTTGGAGAACAGTGTGGAGATTCCACAAGAAATTAAAAATAGAACTTCCCTATGACCCTGCAATTGCATTACTGGGTATTTACCCCAAAGATACAGATGTAGTGAAAAGAAGGGTCATCTGTACCCCAATGTTTATAGCAGCAATGGCCATGCTTGCCAAACTGTGGAAAGAACCAAGATGCCCTTCAACGGACAAATGGATAAGGAAGATGTGGTGTATATACACTATGGAGTATTATGCCTCCATCGGAAAGCATGAATACCCAACTTTTGTAGCAAGATGGACGGGACTGGAAGAGATTATGCTGAGTGAAATAAGTCAAGCAGAGAGAGTCAATTATCATATGGTTTCACTTATTTGTGGAGCATAACAAATAGCATGGAGGACATGGGTAGTTAGGAGAAGGCAGTTGGGGGAAATTGGAAGGGGAGGTGAACAATGAGAGACTATGGACTCTGAAAAACAGTCTGAAGGGTTTTAAGAGGTGGGGGGGTGGGAGGTTGGGGGAACCAGGTGGTGGGTATTAGAGAGGGCACGGACTGCATGGAGCACTGGGTGTGGTACAAAAACAATGAATACTGTTATGCTGAAAATAAATAAAATAAAATAAAAAAAAGAAAAAAGAAAAAGAATGAGGATAATGAGAATGAATTAAAAAAAAAATAAAAGTTGTATCTATGAAATATACAGGTTTTGGGGCAATACTGGGAGCTTAATATTTTGTTTTCCCTGATGTTAGGGTTTTACAGTTTTATGGGGACCCTGTGGTGGTTGTCCTCTTATTCTTTTGGTTTGTCTTCTTGGGAGAGGCCTGCTATGTTGTTTTCCAGTAACTGTGGCTTGGGCTGAGTCACCTTGCCCCCCATCAATGGGCTGGTGTTTGTGAAAACCAGTTTTTCAGGCTTTTGTTCTCTAGAAGTTTTTGTTCTTTGGTGGTTTTTTGTGGCTTTTTGTAGGTTTAATGGGAAGTAAACTGTCCATACCCAGACCTCTGTGTCAGAGGGAAGCCTCAGACAGTTCCCCTCTGGTTAGTCCAGAGCACGCAGACTCCCCCTCTGCAAACTCCTCTGAACACCACAAACTTCCACTGTGCACCCCCAGTCACTGTCTCCATGGTCACCTGGCGTGCCTACTTGTCTCTGAACCCCCGTTGCACTAAAACTGCAAGCAATATGGTCCAGGCGAGCTCGAACCCAGGTGATTGCCATTGCCAGGACTGCTCTCTGGGGTCCACTCCCGCACTGGGTGTGCTGACACCCGGCAGAGTTGCAGGCTGTAGAAGGCTGAGTTCAACTGGAGTTCATGTTCTGGCCTCTCTCAAGCATGGGCAGAATGCTCCCAGCCCCAGTGGTGGTGCAAGCAGTGCATAGCGGCAGGCTCAGGGAACACGGACTGGAGGCCCCGCCAGACTCTCTCTGGCATGGGTGGTCACAGGCAGTGACTGTCCTGGGACCATGGGCTTAGGCCCATCCACATGACCACCTGATTCTGCCAGTTGCCCCTTAAGATATTTTGCTCTTTTTTTTTTTTTTAATATTTTCATTAACATATAATTTGCCCCAGGGGTACAGGTCTATGAATCATCAGGCTTACACATTTCACAGCACTCACCATAGCACATACCCTCCTCAATGTCCATAACCCACCCATCCTATCCCTACCCCTTCACTCCCCAACAACCCTGTTTGTTTTGTGAAACTAAGAGTTTCTTAAGGTTTGTCTCCCTCCCGATCCCATCTTGTTTCATTTTTCCCTTCCCTACCACCCACAACCCCCCACTCTGCCTCTCAAATTCCTCATATCAGAGAGATCATATGATAATTGTCTTTCTCTGATTGACTTATCTCGCTCAGCAAAATACCCTTTAGTTCCATCCACTTCGTTGCAAATGGCAAGATTTCATTTCTTTTGATGGGTGCTTTTAACCAGACTCCAAGTTAATGCTGGCCCCCCAATCACAGGGCACTTTCATATTGGGGTGTTACTTTCCAATGGGTCACTTCTGGTGGCTCCCTTCCCCTTCTGCTTATCCTCTGATATCAGTCTGAACATTCCCACTAAGCTTTACCTCTCCACTGATGTCTTCTGCCCCCATAGAGATCCCGAAGTGTAGAATCTTACATCTCAGGCTGATTTCATGGGTGTTCAGAGTGTTCTGGTAGATATTTAGCTCACTTTAGGGGACCAGTTGAAACAGCGTCTCCTATTTCTCCTCCATCTTGCCCCTCCTGCAACATGTGAAGCAGACTTATACCAATCTTAAACAAATTCTTCCAAATAATAAAATTGGAAAACTCCCTAAATCATTTTCTTATTCTACAATAATCTTGTCTACTATTTGATGAAAAAGGAAGTTATAAGCCAGTATCTCCTTAAACATATGCACAAAAACCTAAGCAAAACATTTACAATCTTTATCCCTAATTCAAAGTGGTTTATAAAAACATTTACAGACAATAAGCAAGCAAGTATTATTTCATGAATATAAAGTTATTTCACTACTAAAAAATCAATGAAGTCTTCACATTAAAAGTTTAAAAAGTATATACATAAAATAAAAAATAAAATGTAAATATTGAAAAGGAAGAAGTATTTGGAAAATCCAATTATCTCAAATAAGCTATTAGAATTAATAATCAAATTTATCAAGACTGTGGGTATAAGGTTATCAAATGTATTTCTATATACCAACAACATCAAAAAAAATTGGAAAAAAATTCCATTTACAATATTGCCCCCCAAAATTATTTAGAGATAACAAAACCAAAGAATTGCTATACTTCTAAAAGCATTGATAGACATTGAGTGAGACAAATAAATGGAAGAGTAGGGATATTGATTGGCAAGATTTTTAAATACTAATTCCTCCCAAATTGTTCAATAGGTTTACTGTAGTTATTAACAAGATCTCAGAAGACACTTTTGTGAATATTTAAAAGCTGATTCTAATATGTTTATAGAAATGCAAATGATCAAGAGTAGACAAGACAATCTTGAAGTAGAAAGGCTACAGAACTTATATTACCTGAAATCACTGGCTTAGAAATTGATGGTGTGGTATCGATTCAGGAATAGATAAATTGATCCTTGGAACAGAATATAGAACCCAGAATTAGACCAATCTATATACATAATCTGATTAATGAAAGGATTTCACTGCAATTTAAAGAGTCAAAGGATAATCTTCATAATAAATTGTGCTGGGTTTATAGAACATCTATTTGGAAGAAAATTATTTTTTTCAAGTTTTTATTTAAATTCCAGTTAGTTAACATATAATGTAATATTAGTTTCAGGTATAGAATTCAGTGATTCATCGTGTACATACAGCACCCAGTGCTCATCAGAACAAGCACTCTCCTTAATGCCCATCACCCATTTAGCACATTTCCTCACCCACCTCCCCTCCAGTAACCCTCAGTTTATTCTCTATAGTAAATAATCTGTTTTCTGAGTTGCCTCTCTTTATTTTCTTGTGTTCATCTGTTCCTCTGCTTTATTTCTTAAATTTCACATGAATAAAATAATATGGCATTTGTCTTTCTCTAACTGACTTATTTCACTTAGCATCATACTCTCTAGCTCCATCCATGTCATTGCAAGAGTTCTTTCTTTTGGATGGCTCAGTAATATTCTGAGATATATATATATATATACCACATCTTCTTTATCCTTTTATCATTCATCAGTTGATGTATATTTGGGCTCTTTCCATAATTTGGCTATTGTTGATAATGGTGCTATAAACATAGGGATGCATATATCCTTTCAAGGCAATATTTTTGTATCTTTTCAGTATGAACAAAATTAATTTTGACCTATTTATTGGAAACTTAGGTTTCAGCTGCTCCAGTTTTACTAGAATTACATAATGTAGAACAATCTGAAATGGAAAAAGAATATATTACTTATGAGAAGGAAGTGCTAGATAGGGAGTTTGCTAATTATGAACTATTAGACCATAGGTACAAAGTAAAACTCTGGGATGTTGATGTTTAGTCAGAGCTTATATATATAAAAATGCATCTGTCTCCTCTGGGAAGCTTTTAAAAATACATATTCTCGCATTTTAAAGAGGAAGGGCCTGATTCAGTAGCCCAACTATAGGACTTGGGGAACCAGATTTTTAATAAGCTCCAAGAATGGTCTAGTATATATCAAGATGTCTACCTCTGGCATGAGGTTTTGAATAAAAATAATAGTACCAAAAAGGAAGTTTCTAGTCATTCTTTGGGATTTCACTGGGTCCTATCTTATAATCCTAATATGTGAGTGAATCAGGAAGGAAAATTAAAGACTGGATCTGTATTCATAGACATGAGTAGAAATTAGCATCTGTTTACTGAAGCATAGTATGGTCCAGTGTATCAAAATTGATAACCTGTGACTCAAAAAATTATTAAGCTACACTACTGAGCCAGCATTCATTAATTATATAATAATAATAATGATATAATTAATAATATGCATGGGCTCATGGAAGCCCATAGTGGAGGCTCTTTTATATTTTAAGTGCTGAAAACATATTAACTATTATACTTACTTCTTTTAAAAAATTTATTTTTGAAGTATAATTGACATACAATGTTAATATTAGTTGCAGGTATACAACATGATTCTATAATTCTATATATATTACATAATGCTCACCTCAATAAGTGTAGTTACCATCAGTCACCATACAAAGTTATTACAATGTTTTTAATATTCCCTATGCTGTACTTTTTATCTTTATGACTCATTTATTTTATAATCTGATGCTTGTATGTTGTAATCTCCTTTACTTATCTTACCAGTTGCAATACTTTCCCTCTGACAACCACCAGTTCTCTATATTTAAGAGTCTATGTGTTTGTTTGTTTTGGTTCTTACATTCCACATATAAGTGAAATCACATAGTATTTATCTCTGTCTGACCTATTTTACTTAGCATACTACCTTCTACATCCAACCATTACAAATATTAAGATCTCATTCTTTTTTTTTTTAAATGCTGAGGAATATACTGTGTATATATACCATGTCTTCTTTATTTGTTCATCTATCAGTGGATACTTAGGTTGCTGCCATATTTTGGATACCATAGATAATGTTGCAATAAACATAGAGATGCATATATCTTTTGAATTAGTTTTTTCATTTTCTTTGCATAAATACACAGTAGTGGAATTATTGGATCATATGCTATTTGTGTTTTAAATTTTTTGAGGGCCCTCCATATTGTTTTCTAAAGTGGTTTCACCAATTTACATTGCTACCAGTAGTTCCCAAGGGTTTAATCTCTTCACATTCTCATCTACTCTTGTTATTTTTTTGTCTTTATTGTTATTATTATTTTGTCTTTTTGATACTAATCATTCTGACTGGTGTTGTATTTTTGATTTGCATTTCCCTGGTATAATGAGCATCTAGTTGTGTGTCTGGTTGGCTCTCTGTATGTTTTCTTTTGGAAATTGTCTATTCAGATTCTCTGCCCATTTTTAAAAAATCATATTATTATTTTTAGTGTTGAATTATGTAAGTTCTTCATATGTTTTGGATATTAGCTCCTTATCAGATCTATCACTTAGAAATAACTTTTCCCATACACCAGTTTAGCTTTTTGTTTTGCTGATGGTTTTCTTTGTTGTGCAAAAGGTTTTTGCTTGCTGTATCCCCAATCACTTTTGTTTTTTGCTTTTGTTTCCCTTGCATAAATATGTTGCTAAGGCTGATGTCCAAGATATTATTGCCTATGTTTCCTTTACGAGATTTTTGCCTTCAAGTCTCATATTTAAGTCTTTGATACATTTTAAGTTTATTTTTGTGGATGATGTACAAAGGTGCTCTAGTTTTATTCTTTTCCATGTACCTGTCCATCTTTCCCAACACTATTTATTAAAGAGATTTTTTTTTTCTCATTGTACGTTCTTGGTTCCTTTTTTGTCATAGATTAAGTAACCATATAATTGTAGAATTTATTTCTGAGCCCTCTGTCTGGCTCCATTGATCTATGTGTCTGTTTTTGTTCCAGTATGATACTATTTTGATTACTGTATCTTTATAGTGTATCTGGCAATCTGGGATTGTGACACTTATGGTTTTGTTTGTCTTTCTCAATATTGCTTTGGCTATTCATTTTTTTTTTTTTTGGTGATTCCTATGCAAATCTTAGGATTATTTGTTCTATTTGTGTGAAATATGCTACTAGTACTTTGATAGGGATTACATTGATTACATTGAATGTATAGATTGCTTTGGGCATTATGGGTATTTTGAAGACATTAATTCATGGTGAGCATGGTGTATCTTTCAGTTTGTTTGTGTTATCTTCAATTTCTTTCGTCAGTGTTTTATAGTTTTCAGTGTATAGGTCTTTTACCTGCTTGGTTAAGTTTCTTTCTTTCTTTCTTTCTTTCTTTCTTTCTTTCTTTCTTTCTCTCTTTTTGTGCAATGGTATATGACATTGTTTTATATTATTTATTTATTTATATTTATTTTTAAAAGATTTATTTATTTACTTGAGAGAAAGAGAGAGAAAGCACACAAATGAGTGAGCAGGGGAAGGAGCAGAGGGAGAGATTACCCAAGCAGACACCTGTTGAGCATGGAGTCTGAAGTGGGGCTTAGTCTCACAAGCCCTGAGATCAGGACCTGAGCCAAATACAAGAATCTAATGCTTAACCACTTAGGCCACCTAGGCACCCCTGACATTGTTTTTAAATGTTTCTTTCTTCTTTTTTTTTTTTTTTTTAAGATTTTATTTATTTATTTGACAGAGAGAGATCACAAGCAGGCAGAGAGGCAGGCAGAGAGAGAGGAGGAAGCAGGCTCCCTGCTGAGCAGAAAGCCCGATATGGGGCTCGATCCCAGGACTCTGAGATCATGACCTGAGCCGAAGGCAGCGGCTTAACCCACTGAGCCACCCAGGCGCCCCTAAATGTTTCTTTCTTCTACTTTGTTATTTGTGTATAGAAACACAATGGGTATCTGTATTTTAATTTTGTAGTCAGCCTCTTTACTGAATTTTTCAATTATTTCTAGTAATTGTTAGTGGGGTCTCTAAGTTTTTCTGCGTATGATATGTTATCTGCAAATAGTGATAGTTTTAATTATTTCCTACCAATTTGGATGTATTTTATGCTTGTTATGGCTACGACTTCCAATACTAGGTTGAATAGAAGTGATGAGTGGACATTTCTGTCTTATTCTTGATCTTTACATTGAATATGATGTTAGCTGTGAGTTTTTCATATTTGGCCTTTATTATATTGAGCTATGTGCCCTCTAAATACATTTTGTTGAGTGTTTTTATCATGAATGCATGTTGGATTTTGTCAAATGCTTTCTCTGCACCTATTGACACAGTCATGGTTTTTATGCTTTATTTTGTTGATGTGGTGTATCATATAGATTCTTTTGCAAATAAACCATTTTTTGCATCCCAAATGGAATAAATTTCACTTGATCATGGTTAATAGTCCTTTTAATGTTTTGTAGCATTAAGTTTGCTACTATTTGGTTGAGGATTTTTATATTTATGTTTTTATATTTTATATTTTTATATTTATGTTCATCAGGGATATTGGCCTGTAGTTTTCTTTAATGTAGGGTCTATGGCTGGTTTTAATAGCAAGGTAATGTTGGCTTTAAAGAATGATTTTGAATTTTTCTTCTATTTTTTGGAATAGTTTGAGAAAAAATAGGTGTTAACTGCTCTTCAAATGTTTGGTATAACTCATGTATGAAACTATTTGGTCCTAGACTATTTTTGTATTGGAAGTATTTTAAATTACTGATTCAGTCTTCTTACTAGCAATCAGTCTTTTCAGATTTTCTACTTCTTGATTTAGTGTTAGAAGGTTTTATGTTTCTAGAAATTTATTAATGTCATGTTTCTAGAAATTTGTTAATTAAGGTTGTTCAATTTGTTGGTATATAATTTTCTGTAGTAGTCTTATAATCCTTTGTATTTCTGCATTGTCATTTGCTACTTCTCTTTTAATTCTGTATTTATTTGAGTCTTGAGTCTTGTCTCTCTTCTTCTTTTTCTTCTTTTTTTTTATGAGTCTGACTAAAGGTTTATTAATTTTGTTTATCTTTTCAAAGAACCAGTTCTTGGTCTCATTGATCTTTTCTATTTTTTGGGGGGTTCCTATTTAATTTATTTCAGTTCTGATCTTTATTATTTTTTTTCCCTCTACTAATTACAAGCTTTGCTTGTTTTTCTTTTTCTAATTCCTTTAAGTGTAAGGTTAGCTTGTTAATTTGAGATTTTTCTTCTTTCTTGAAGTAGACCTGTATCTCTACAAACTTCCCTCTAGAGCTGCTCTGCTGTGTTGCAAAGATTTTGGATCATTGTGTTTTCATTTTCATTTGTATCCATGTATTTTTTAATTTCCTCTTTGAATTCTTCATTGACCTGTTGGTTGTTTAGAAGCCTGTTGTTTACCCTCCATGTGTTTGTGTTTTTCCCAGGTTTTTTTTTTTTTTCCTTGTAATTGATTTCTAGTTTTATACTGTTTGATAGAAAAGATGTTTGATATTATTTTAATATTATCTTTATTGATACCTGTTTTGTGGCCTAATGTGTTCTTTATCCTGGAGAATATTCCATGTGCACTGAAAAAAAGTATTCTTTTATTTTTGGATCAAATGTTCTGGATATGTCTGTTAAATTCCTCAGGTCTAATGTATGGTTCAGAGCCACTGCTTCCGTATTGACTTTCACTCTGGATTATTTATCCATTGATCAAAATGGGGTCTTTAAGTATCCCCCCTGCCCCAATATCACTGCATCATTGCCAATTTATCCCTTTATATCTATTAATATTATTTCATGTATTTAGGTGCTCCTATGTTAGGTACATAGGTATTTAGAATTGTTATACCTCCTTTTTGGATTAAACCCTTTATCATTATGTAATGGTTTTCTTTATCTCTTGTTACAGTCTCTATTTCAAACTCTATTTTGTCAGATATATATATTGATACCATGGCTTTTATTCACTTCCATTTGAATGGTATTTCTTTATCCACCCCTTCACTTTCAGTCTGTATATGTCTTGGGTTTTGAAGTCTCTTGTACAGAGCATATAGGCAGGTCTTGTTTTTTCCATCTTTTAGTTATTTTATGTGTTTTGCTTGGAGCATTTAGTCCATTTACATTTAAAGTTATTATTGACAAGCATGTACTTATTGCTGTTTTGTTGTTTTCTGGTTCTTTCTGTAGTTCTCAGTTCTTTTCTTCTCTTGCTATCTTGTGATTGATGGCTTTCAGTTATACTTGGATTCCTTTGTCTTTATTTTTTGTCTATAAATTAGAGGTTTTGGTGTGTAATTACTGTAAGGTTTATATATAGCAACCTAAATATATAGCAGACTATATTAAGTTAAGGGTTGCTTAAGATTGAACACATTCTAAAATTTTTATTCCCCCCTCCAACTTTAATGTATATATCATATTTTGCATCTTTTCATTTTTATGAGTCCATTAAATAATTTATTTAGATATAATTGATCTTACCACTTTTGTCTTTTAACTTTGTTACTAGCTTTATGAATGATTGTGCTACCAGCTTTATTATATTTTGCTTTTACTAGTGAATTTTTTCTTTCATATTTTTCTTCTAGTTATAAGGATTTATTTTCTGCTTAAAGGAATCCCATTAACATTTCCAGTAAGGTTGATTTTGTGATGGTAAACTCAGCTTTTGTTTATCTGGGAAAGTTTTTATTTCTCCTTCAATTCTGAATGACAGTTTTGCTGTGTAGAGTATTCTTAGTTGTAGGTTTGTTTTGTTTTGTTTTGTCTTTTCAGTACTTTGGATATATCATGCCATTCCTTTCTGCACTGCAAAGTGTCTTTGAAAAAAAACTAGTTAGTCTTATGGGATTTCCCTTGTGTGTGACTAGCTGCTTTTTTTCTTGCTGCTTTTAAGAATCTATCTTTATTTTTAAATTTTGACATTTTAATGAGTATGTGTCTTGTGTAGACCTTTTTGGATTCATGTTATTTTCAGCTTTCTGTACTTCCTAGACCTGGATATCTGTTTTCTTCCTCAGTTTAGGGAAGTTTTCAGGTATTATTTTTTCTCATATAAGTTTTCTGTACCTTTCTCTCTCTCTTTTCCTTTTGCATCCCATACAATGTGAATGTTAATAATATCTTGATGTTGTCCCAGAGATTTCCTAACCAATTCTCATTTTTTAATTTTTTTTTTTTTTTTTGCCGTTCAGCTTCAGTGTTTTTCAATACTTTGTATTCCAGATTGATGATTCATTCTTCTGCATTTGCTATTTACTGTTGAGTATTACTCAAATTGCTGTTAAGTATTTTTCATTCCAATTATTATATTCTTCATCTGTGATTTAAAAAAAAATATTTCCAATATCTTAGTTGAAGTTCTCACATTATTTTCTCAAGTCTGCAGAGAAACTTTATGATCATTATTTTGAACTTTTTTCATCAGGTAAAATGCCTGCCTCCATTTTGTTTATTTATTTATTTTTTTGGTATAGTTTTATCTTGTTCTTTCTTTTGGAGTATATTTTTTTGTCTCCTCATTTTTTTTTAAACTTCCTGTGTTTGTTTCTATTATTTAGTTGGAATGGTTACTTCTCCTAGTCTTAAAGAAATGGTGCTGTATAGGAACATTCCCTGTGTAGACTGTGTGTCTCTCAGATTTGGCTGACTGGCTGTGGCTATATAGCAGGTGTGAGCTGGGATTCCATAGGCATTCTATACCAGGTCTTCCTTGGTGGGATAGCTAGAGCTGAAGTAGGCACAAACTGGGTGATCCCAGGATACTCCACACAGAAAGTGCCCTGGTGGAACAAGTAGAGCTAAAGTAGACACAGGCTGGAAGCGGGATGTCCCAGGGCACTCCATATAGAGTACTCTTTGGTGGGGCTGCAGGGGTTGAAGCAGGTACACTCCAGATGGCTCCGGGGAGCTCCACATAGGTCAGGCCCTGGAGGACAGTTGGAGCTGAAGTAGGTGCAAGCTGGAAAGTCCCAGGGTACTCCATGCAGGAAGTGCCTTAAATAGTCATCTGGAAATGAAATGGGTGTGGGACTGGCATGTCCTGTGGTATTTGCTCCCAGGAAACCTTGGTAAGAGAGCTGTAGCTGTAGTTGGCACTCTCAGGGTGTCCCCCGTGTGTGCTATGCTGGGGCTGCTTTGGTGGGATGATTGAAGCTTGTTCAGTTCAGGGGAGCCACTTTGAGGGAATGACTCGTGTAACCCAGGGGTCCAGTTCTCTCTAAGGCAGCCAACTGGGCAGGGTGGCAAAACCTTGCTCCTATCTGTGCTATCAGTTTGGGAGTGGAGGACATAAATAGTGTTGTTTTCCAGCCCTTCTAAACACAGAGGCATTCCTGCAATTTCTCTAGGGCTATTTCCTTTATATTCTAGTTGTTCTTTTAAACCTTGGCTTTTTTTGTGTGTGTGTGTGTCCCAGGGTGGCTGGGACTAGTATAGTCAGACACCTAGGGTACTTGGACCCTGCTCTCATTTGTGCTATCAAGGAGGAAATGGAATATAAACAATGGCATTCACCAGCCCATCTGACCCTATAGAGTGTTCCACACGTCCCCGTTGTTTGGCCAGTACTCATGGACAGGTTCCTTTAAATTGTAGTTGCCTTTTAAGCCATGGCTTTTTTCTGTGCCTCAGAGTGGATGAATCTGTTCCCGATTCCTCAGTATTATTCCTCTCCATTGCATGTGTGTCTGTGGGGGGAAGTGAGTTCAGGGCCTTTCTATATCACCATTTTGGACTCTCTTCTAAACTTCTTATATTTACTTTTTTGAGGAAAAGTGTTTATAGACAGGAATAGTGGAATGGACCTACTATTAGGAACTTAACCAAAATGTTAGCAGTATTTTCTTGAGCAATGTGATTCTTGAATTTAAACTTTGTATCTCCATATTTATTTTTTTCCAATTTTCTAAAAGATAAAATCACTTTTATAATTAGAAAAAGATTTTTAAAAAATTAGAAAATTGTGAGTTTTACTGAAAATCTTGTGTGATAAAACTATTAACAGAATATATAGGAGGAGAATGAGTGCTATATAAATTATTCATCTATATAGAGAAATTAAAGACTTCATGAATTCTTTGGTTTCTATTTTTCATGGACACAGGACTTTGAAAATTTTTGACAAAAGTACTGACAACATTGTAGTCACTATTATTTAACCTCATGTTTTCTAAGTCATTTCTATAGATTACCTCACATGTATTTTTTTTAAAGATTTTATGTATTTATTTATTTGTCAGGGAAAGAGAGATAGAGAGAGAGAGAGAGAGAGAGAGAAAGCACAAGCAGGCAGAGGCAGAGATAGAAGCAGGCTCCCTGCTGAGCAAGGAGCCCCACATGGGACTCGATCCCAGGATCCTGGGATCATGACCTGAGCTGAAGGCAGCGGCTTAACCGACTGAGCCACCCAGGCGTCCCCCTCACATGTATTTTGATAGACTATATAATGCTTATCCCTCCAAAAAAGTACATGCTCAGATCCCCAGAACATATCAATGTCATTTACACATTGCAAAAGAGACTTTGTACATGTGATTTAGAATTGTGCAATGTAGAAATTATTCTGGTTTATACTGTGGGACCAGTGCAATAACAAATATGCTTATAAGAGTAGGGCAGGAGGATCTGAATCAGGGAAAATAGTGAAAGTGGGAGGAGAGTCAGTGAAGGAGACATAAAAACAGTATGGTTCTGTCTTTGAAGACAGAGGAAGAGGCCATAAGTCAAGCAATGCAGGTAGCTTCTAGATGCTGGCAAAGGCAAAAAATGGATTATCCCCTAGAATTTTCAGAATGAAACAGCCTTGCTGACATATAAACTTTAGGCTAATGAGATTGAGTTGGGGTTTTTGACAACCAGAAATAGTAAGTTTGTATTTTAAACTAGAAGTTCAAGGTAGTTTGGTAAAGCAGTAATAGAAAATAAAACTTCTCAATTTCTTATTTCCACGTGCTCAAAAAAATCCATGAGAAATAATCCAATTCATACTCATACCTTGTATAAAATCTAGTTAAACTCATTACTGACGTATAAATGTTAATTTTTATAACTTTTTTTCAGTATGTCACATTTACCTACTGCCTCCAAGAAGTAGTTATGAAAACTTTTGGTACCACATGAGTTTTATAAGTCCATTTGTGAAAAACGTTTTCTGTGGCATATTACCTAATGCGGCATGACTTTATAAGACCTTTCTAATAACCATAAAAGAGTTGACTATAAATCTTTGTCATCATTTTAAAGTTCTGTATGTAGACAACTAGGAATTTTTGTTTGTAGATGTACTAATATTACAATAACATAAAGTGAATATTTCCTCAGAATTTTAGCTGGGAAAATTTCAATCTTTTTTTTTCTTTTTAATCAATTAATTAATTTATTAATTAATTTTGAGAGAGAGAGCATGGAGAAAGGGAGAGAATCTCAAGCAGACTCCCTGCTGAGTGTGGTGCTGGACAGGTGCTGGAACTTATGATCCTGAGATCACGACCTGAGCCCAAATCAAGAGTTGTGTGCTTAAACAACTGAGCCACCCAGGTGGCTTAGATAAAAATCACATCCTATTTATATTCCTGTGAGTTGTTACAAGCAAGGATTTTAGAAGTGAGTACATCAACTTTCTCTACAGAGCTGCCTTTTTTTTTTTTTTTTAGATTTTTATTTATCTGTCAGAGAGGGAGAGAGAGCGAGCGAGCACAGGCAGACAGAATGGCAGGCAGAGGCAGAGGGAGAAGCAGGCTCCCTGCCGAGCAAGGAGCCCGATGCGGGACTCGATCCCAGGACGCTAGGATCATGACCTGAGCTGAAGGCAGCTGCTTAACCAACTGAGCCACCCAGGCGTCCCCAGAGCTGCCTTTTACATCAGAAGCCAATGTGGGACCTGCTTGTAGATGTGTCTTGCAGTATTGTGGGAAAGGGGAATTATATCTCCGTGGTGTACAACAATGACTCTAAATTGGATTATTCCTACATCATTAAAACTTTCTTGTCTTTAACTATATAATTAAAAAAAAAAAACCTATAAACAATTTATGGGGCAACTGAAGCAGTAAATCCACAGAGGTCAATTTTTATGTGTTGGAGAGGAAGAATGAGGTTCCTACTTGGAAATATATGGAAGACTGAATAATATCACTGGTAAGGGGAAAGACATGTTTTGTAGAACCAGGGCCTGTTCATATAATGGACAAAACAGTTGAGTCAGCCTCCCACAAATTATAGAGGATATGCATTATGGAGTGTAATTTTTACTTAAAAACTTGTGAATTAAATAGTCTAAATATAAACACATATATATGATTATAAAGATACAGTTTAAAACTAGCACTTTATATTTAAATTTCTTATTCATAGGGTCATTTTCCTTGAAAAATTATTTTTTTAGTCAAAAGATACTCATTTCTTCATGTCATGCCCCTTACCTTTATCTCTTTTTGAAAAATTATATATGTATGAATATATATGTCATATAAATAATATATATGGTGCATAATATAATATATACACACATATGCATCATTTAAAATTATATATATGTAACCAAATAATTCTAAGTACAGTCTTAGTTTTATCCTTTTTTTCTGCTACTATTGAAAATGAGTTGGGCATAAAAGAGAAGTACTTTAAGAAAACAAAATGTCTGTTAAGTTGGCTTTTTCTTCCCTATAGACTGACCCTGTTGCATATTTGATAAACCATGGTTACTATTCAATGAAATTTCTTTTAGCAAGCTAACATCTCTTTGTTTAAAATTATTCACTGCTTTTATTTGTGAGTGGCTATTGATCATAACTTTGCTACAGCAAAAGAATTGTGTCTTATTCCTACCTCCTTTTCTTTTCTTTTTTTTTTTTTAAAGATTTTATTTATTTATTTGACAGACAGAGATCACAAGTAGACAGAGAGGCAGGCAGAGAGAGAGAGGGAAGCAGGCTCCCCGCCGAGCAGAGAGCCCGATGTGGGACTCGATCCCAGGACCCTGAGATCATGACCTGAGCCGAAGGCAGCGGCTTAACCCACTGAGCCACCCAAGCACCCCCTACCTCCTTTTCTGATTTTTGAAGTGAAACTAGTTCTGTCACTTACATAATTTGATAAATAATAGCTGCTGAAAGTATTTTTTGAAGGCTATTTCTTGCATTACCTTGGCAATGTCTATTAAATGGCTGATCAACGTCTGTTTGATAGAAAACATAAATTCTTTATAGGAAAATAATTGAAACCTGAGATAGAAGAACATAAATATAAAATACATTGCCTTTAATTCCTTTTCCCATTTCCAAAGTTCACAATCTGCTGGGAGATATTTGTTAGAATGATGTATGTGTTTAATTTCATCCAAATAAACAATAGAAGTTTGAGATCTTAAGCATACTTTATTACAACTCTACAAATTAGCTGTGATCTATAGTTTCACTATTTTTTAGAGAAATAGAAGTTTGTCTTTTTTATTCTTTGATTTACATTATTGATCTGGGACCATCCTAATTCTCATGTAACTACATACATCTTCATTATGTCACAGGAAGCACTGAACACCTTGCTTTTCTATTGCTTTGGCAATTTCATCAAACTTTTGAATTGTGCACTTCGAGTCAGGCAGCAACTGGAGATCAATGTGGAGAATAACAAGGACCTCTCAGGGCTGTAAAACCTCTTCTCTTGAGTCCCATTGCTACATTTGTTCCATGAGAAGGAATTTATGAATGCTACTGTTGTATTTTTATGACTCCATAAGCTAGCTTTAAGGCTTGGACTAAATAATTTACACCACTTCTGTTTTGCTAAGTCACTAGTCCTGCCACATTTTTTCCCTCCTTTTTGCTTGTAGCTAACTAAACAAGTTCACGTCAGTTATAAGCATTTTCTAAACACTTCTTGTGATGGGTTATTCATTTGCTTAAGGAGATAACAAAATTCTTACATGAAGTATTCCAAAATATTGGCATTCTGTCTGTGGCAGGGACAACTACTGATGCAAAAGCAAGTCATGATCCCATTCTGAAGTGTAGTTATGGTTCAGAATTGACAGGCTGACCCATACCAACATTTCCTAGCAATGAAAGGTGAACATAAGAAATGCCTATTTCCAGACAAGGCAGTTAAGACTGGGTATTATTTCACCACCTTCTCTCTTGGTTTTGCTGACTGGATGGCAGTGGATGACCTTAAAGCCACATGTTGCAGAAGTCAGAGATTCTGTCAGGCTCATTTCTGAATGCTTGTCTCCAGTCAAATTCACTGCCCTTTCTCCTTCTTGCCACAGATCAGGAAGAACTGCTTTTGGATTTGTGTAATTGAGCAGCAGCAAATTTCTACTGTGGTAAGCCACAGGTGTTTCTAATGTTTATCTTATTTAATGGATACATAGATTATTATCTTCATCAATACTACATCAATTTATTTTCTGTCACATAGACATTTTATTCATGTTAGGCACTTATCACCAACTTATATGTGGTAAGCAAAATACAGACATTTTCATTATTTTGGGATCCAATAATTCTGAATTATGACCATTCAGTATTGTCTTGATTGAAATTTGTCTTTGCAATTTCAATGAATGAATAAATAAGTAAAATAATTAACTAAAATGTTTTTTTAAAAAACCCTACAGGTATGCATTTAACATAACCAAAAATATAGAACATTTAGAGAGATGTAGTTATATATGGTGCAGATTAATAAACTAAAAATCAAAGACAGAAAGGCCTGGGTTTGATCTTAAGGTCTGCCTTTTTATTTGTCTTTAACAACTATATACATTTCTCAGTGCTCATCAAGATCAATGTACTCTTAATCTTGCTCACCTATTTCACCAATCCATCCACCCACCTCCTCTCTGGTAACCACCAGTTGATTCTCTGTATTTAAGAGTTTGTTTTTTGTTTTTTTTTTTTCCCTTTTTGCTTTGGTCATTTGTTTTGTTTCTTGAATTCCACATATGTGTGAGTCTTACGGCATTTGTCTTTCTCTGACATTTCCCTTAACATTATACTTCCTAGGATCATTTATTTATATTATTGTAAATGGCAAGATTTCATTCTTTTTTATGGCTGAGTATTATTTGTGTGTGTATATGTGTGTGTGCTACAACTTCTATATCCATTCATCTGTAGGTAGATATTTGGGTTGCTTCCCTACATTGGCCATTGTAAATAATGCTGCAGTAAACATGGGTACATATATCTTCTTGAATTACTGTTTTCCTTTTCTTTGGATAAATACCCAGTAGTGGAATTACTAGATCATATGGTAATTCTATTTTTAAGTTTTTGAAAAGCCTCCTAACTTTTGCCTCAGTGGCTGCACCAATTTGCATTCGCACCGACACAAAGATTCTTTCCTCTATATCCTTACCAATACTTGTTATTTCTTATGTTTTTTTATTTTAGTCATTCTGACAGGATAAAGTGATATCTCATGGTAGTTTTGATTTGCATTTTCCCTGGTGATTAATAATGTTGAGCATCTTTTCATGTGTCTATTGGCCATCTGTATATCTTCTTTGGAGAAATGTCTATTCATGTCTCTTCCCATTTTAAATTGGATGATGATGATGATGATGATGATGAAGATGAATATTATTATTTTTTGGTTGAGTTATATAACTTCTTTATATATTTTGAATGCTAGCCCCCAATAGATATATCACCTGTAAACATCTTCTCCCATTCAGTTGTTGCTTTTTTATTTTATTGATGGTTTTCTTCACTTTGCAAAGTCTACCATCTTAACTGAATGATTTAAGTAATTTATTTCCATACTTTATTATTTGAAAAATTAATATGTCAATTAAGGTTACTTAAAGTGTTACTTTTCATCAACAGTGCTCACTACTACAATTAAAGGGCCTCAGGTTGTTTTGAGCTCCTTATACTGAACACATTTTGGGTGTCGTTTAGGATATAGTCAATAGAAAAATGAAGGAATAGAATAACTCACTCATGAAATGGAAAAGGGTAATCAACAGCATATTATAGGGAGGGAGGGAATTCAGGGAACATCTACCACCTTTTTAAGTAGTTTGCTTCACTCCCCATGGAGTCTATGGTGAAATTCACTGAGTATTTCCCCGCTTCCATTGCTGTGTGAGCCATGCCTATCACTCTCTGCTATTAGAGACAATATAGGTTACTTGGTTTACTTATGAGAGTATGGTTTGAGGACCATTTCACTAGAAAAGTCACCATCGATGTCCACTGCAGATGATAAAACCTTGTTGGGAGATGGCAAGGGCAAGTCTGAACAATGAAAGAATTTGAACTGTTTGTCATTGGAAGAATGGTTAAGTGTCCACTAGCAGTAGAGTATATGAATAATCATTGTTGGGTTTTAGCCAATGGCTGTATGGCTAGGCAAGAAGATCCTAGAAAATTGAAAGATAAAAACTCTCCTATGTGGGATAATTATGGAAAACTGAGAATTTTTAAGAATTACAATGAATTATGTGAAGCCCACCAAAAATCTCAGTTGTCAACTCAAAGGCTATTAGAATGCTGAGGCAAATGCTTAGTTATTTTTACCTTGCTTTCTGTTGAGCTAAGAGACAAAACAGTCTTTTTGTACTCAATGAAATAGTAAACAGAACAAAGCAAACAAACAAAAACCCCAAAACAACAAAAACAACAAAAAGCTACACCTAGATCTTCTTGAGTTGAATTTCCTACTCTGTTTTCTAAACAGTTCAAATTCTCTCATTGTTCAGACTTGTCCTTGCAATATTCTGACAAGGATTTAGCATCTGTAGGGCACTCTGATGGTGACTTTTCTAGTGAAATCATCCTCAATTTCCTCTTCAGAATATAGAGTAGGTGATTGGATTATTTTGAATTTTTATCAACAGTCTCCAGAACTACAATTGGATGCTAACAGGTATTATTCTGTTCTGTTCTAGGCATTGTTTATTCTATAACATACACAATTTCAGATAACACAATTAAATACATGAAACAAAATTCTCAAATTCACTATCCAGGCCACCTGGATGTATTTTTTCTGATCATGATACATACTTCGCTGCACAGAAATGGTCAAGGAACTGATATTTTATGGAAATAACGTTTATTGTCATCCTTAGAACACTGATCTTTTTGGAAATTAGAATTGATAATTTAGGGGATTCCTGGGTGGTTCAGTTGGTAAAGCATCTGCCTTCTGCTCAGGTCATGATTTCAGGGTCCTGAGATTAAGCCCTGCTTTGGGTTTCTCTGCTCAGTGGGAAGTTTGTTTCTCCCTTTCCCTCTGCCTCACCTCCCTGCTTCTGCTCTCTCTTAAGTAAATAAATAACATCTTAAAAAAGAAAAACTGGTAATTTAGATACTTGATATTTATATCAGTTAATGAAAAAGATTTTAAGGATTGTCTTAGTAGATTAAATAAATTTGTAAAGATATTGAATATGAAATTAAATAGATTATATTGCAAAAGTTTCTGGGATTGGTACGAGAGGATGAAAAAATACAATTGTACTGTTGTATACCTTTCCTATTTCACATAATTTTTTTTAATTTTACTTGATCTGGTGGTCTCAGGCCCAGTTTTAGATTTATATCCATTCAAGGAGAAGCATACCAATGGCCAAGACATTTAATAAGGCACACTTCTAAAGAGGCCTTGGGGTGGATGATGCCATACCACATGTAGCAAAAACAGAATCATCTAAAAACACTCCATAACAAGCAGCAGAGAAAGAATATTCTAATTCTTTACCTGAAAAATATCATGACATCTAGTTGTGTAGGTACAAATTTTAGCATAGCTAATGATATTGTCATTTCCAGTGCTTTTGACATATTTTCCACCTGCCATTCGAACATCCAAACTATGAAGGGAAAAATATAGGAGGTTGGCCTGGGAAGTACAAAACTGAAAAAAAAAAAGTCTATTTTTATCCCTTTTCTCCACTCAGCTCACAGAACACAGAGAGACAATTATACCCCTGGTAAGTGATTAGAGAATTTCACTCTGAAGGAGCTGAATGAACCAATAGAGAAAGGCAGGTGGTCTTTTAAACCACTGATTATACCCTAATGCAAAGGAAAGATGTTCCTTCCAGTTATTCAATCACATACTAATCTAGGTGTGGCTGTGAAGGGATTATACAGAAGTAATTAACAGTTCCAAATAGGTTTTTCTGAGTTAATCAGCATGTTGTTTATCTCAAGTGGGCCCAACATATTCAGGTTGATATCCTTTAAAGAGGGGCTAGGTCCTTCATAAACTTTAGAGACTTGAAGCAGCAGCTGGGTCTGCAGTCCCTTTCCCTTGCCCATGATTCTTTCTGTCTTGATTACCCTGTAGACTTCATGGTGGCTTACGCAGCCCTAACTTGTGTATTTATAGTGAATCAAATTTGTGTGCATGTTTGTGTGTGCATGTGCATGTTTATGAGTATGTATTTATATAATCTATTGATTCCACTCCCTGAATCAACCCTGACTGATACAAATTTGCAGTGTCACTATATAATAAGATATCTAAAATAAATTTGGTACCTTACCTATTTGAAATTTGGGTAGATGTTCACATTTTAAAGAAGAAAAAGTATTCCCTACTGCTGTGATTTTAGTCATAGATACTGTCAGAGGCGAGATAGAATGGAAGTAGTGTGGCCTGTGGCCAACCTAGGGAGTCCATTGACATTCAAACATTTAATGAAGAAATCATGGACATTCAAACAAAGTTAAGCAATGTATTGGTTAAAGAAAATATACCTCCCCAGTATTCTACCCACCAGCCATGTGCTTTCACTACGAATGACAGATACCCTGTGTTTTCTTTCTACAACTGACTTTGTACCATGCTGCCTCTACCTTTTTCCAAAGCTCTCTGAACCAGTGCTTTGACCTTTAGCTGCAGCCAGTAAACACTGCTCTACCCATAGAAAGAGCAAGGGGAAGAAGTTAGAGAAACTATTGCAGAAAGGACACTGCAAAATTTTTCAGTATTTTATGTTTCATCTATTAGGACACCATCTCCAATAATTGATTGGATGCATAGCAGAGTCTTCCTGACTTTTGACACACATTTCTTCTTACTGAGATATGAACTGTACATTGTTATAAAATTGAAAATAACAAAAACAAATATATTAGATATCATTGTAATATTATGTATCTTTAATTTATATACATTTTGTGGTTTCAGACCCTACTAATACAAAGCACGAATACTCCATTTCTTAAAATACATTAAAAAAAATTTAACATTCATGAATGTATCATATAAGGGGAGAAGTTATAATAATTGCTTTTATTTCAAATCTGTAATAATTATCTAGGGTGAAGACTTATCATACTGCCAATTGTCCCTTAGCTGTTATATATCCAATCTTCCTCAGACTTTGATAGCAGTAGTACTTACTTTTTATATCATTGCTTCTTTATGTGTAAGGTATTTGGAATTTGACCTATATATAAATTAGTTATGTTCTAGTACCTCTAAATTTTCAGTGTTTCCTTCCCACAGTGAACATGTTCACTCCCTGTTGAAAAACGAAATGAAGGAATAAAATTCTTGGGTGCCTTTGACTTTATCAGTAATGATTCCAGTCTGTGTGATTGCATCTTTTCAGAGAGCACCTGGCCATTGCATGGCAGAATTTACCTCAAATGTTTGCTAGCTAAAGACAAATTTATTTTTATCAATAAGGGTCTATTTCCATTCCAAAGTCACTGGTACTGGTGCATAAATGTTCCTGTTTCCCACTTTCTTGCCTGAGTAGCAGTAAATGCAGGAGCTACAGAACCTATTCTGACACCTCTCATTGAGCACAAGATTTCAGTAATAACTTACTTCAAAAAATTTTTTCTTCAGTATTTTTATAGAAGTTGAGGATAGGCATGATCTCCCTGGGTGTTGAGAGGAATGCTGCCATATAAGAGAGGACTTTCTGAGCAAGCATCTGCCATATCTGATCCAATGAGTGCATCCCCTTGTTGCGTGGAAGGCAGTGTCCACATAATGTAGAAAGTATGTATATTGCACAGAGCCATGGTGATCAGGCTCACTAGATGCTTTAACTTTGGAATCGGTAGTGAACAAAAGATGGGTTTCCCAAAAAGTTGTATTTGCTTAGTAAAGACTAGGAATGGAGGACGTACCAACAGGTTGAAGTTCAAAAAGTAGCAGTCAACAGTAGTACAGCATGTTGGCTGGTGCTCCTAAAGGTTATACTCTGCCATCATCTGGATGTTCAGTGAACACAGTGGTATGAGCTACTGGAATAAGCATTTCCATTCCACCGTGTATTTGTGAAGCAATCCACCACTTCTGTTTCTGAAGATACAATATCCCATCTGAATTTCAGTTTTCGTGACACTCAGTTTCCTGAAGCATGGAAGTTGTGGATAACCTCCTCCTTCTTCTGTAGGATATCAGGGGCTCTAGACCTTATGAAATTTTCCTTAAGGTTATGACAGGAACAAGTAACATTGTTATATATACCACTTTCTGAAACATGGAAAATGAATATGATAATTTTTATTTCGTGTCCATCTAATAAGTAGAAAGTAGAAACGTACTAAACTATTTTTAAAAGGTTTACATATTTATTTTTGAAACAATGGTGGGGAGGGACAGAAGGAGAGAGAAACTTAAGCGAACTCCATGCTGAATGCAGAGCCCGAGGTGGGGTCAATCTCACGAGACTGAGATCACAACCTGAGCTGAAACCAAGAGTCAGACACTTAACTGACTGCACCACCCAGGTCCCCTAAACTTGCTAATGTCTTAATCTGTGTAACTCACAACTTTTTACCTGAGCATCTACTCATTTTCTTATTTAACTTGTCTTCTCATTTTTGGAATGCCTATTTATTTAATTGCCCATCTTATAATTGGATTTCCTGATTTTTTATGCTTTAAAGGAGTTCTTTTCACCTTCAAGATACTAAACTGTTGTTTATAGATCCTGCAAATATTTTCTTCTAGTGTGTTCATGTTCCTTAATTATGTGACTTGAGTCCTTTACTAAACAAAAACTCTTAATTTTGATATCGTCAAATACTACCATTTGGCTTCTGTTTTTTTTTTTTTCTCAGTCTTGTGTAATTAATCCTATATCAAAGTCTATCTGACAGGAATTTAAGAATGAGAAGGGTGGGGAGACATCCTAAAGAAAGAAACACTGGAAGCTCTTGCTACCACTAGGCTAAAGAGACAAAGGGCAGAGGGAGCAGATATTGCTACTTGAAGCCATATAGGAGAAGCAGGGCTCCTGAGAGGATCTTGGGCTATTTAATCCAGGCTAGATTAAATAAAGAACTCCCATTTAACAATTACATTTAGATTTTGAATAACTGTTACTCCCAAGATACCATAATTATCAAAAATATGCTGGCTTATTGTTTTGCCATCCTCTAATCTCCTGACAGCAACTTTCATTGGCTTAAGTCAACCAGAAGACAGATGACAAAAGATCCTGAAAAATATAGCCGATAGACTCAGAAAATAGATCTGAGAGCAAATAGGCTGAAGAACTAATATGGAATCACTTCTACATGAATTTTTAATTACTCAATTATCTGTGGCTATTCTAGGGATGGTTTCTGCCAATCATGTTAGCCCTTATGGAGAAGAATTAAAACTAAAGTATAAAATATGAAAGCTAGAGTCTGTGGTAGGCTGCATAAGAGCCGTAAAGACCTGTGAATTTGCCTTAAATTTACCTCTTCATGGCAAAAGAATTGCTTGTGTTTTTATTTTTATTTGTTTTTAATTTTTTTAATTTAAATTTTATTTTAATTCTAGTTAGTTACATACAGCGCTATATTAGTTTCAGGTGTATAATATAGTAATTCCAAACATCACCCTGTGCTCATCATGACAAATGCACTCCTTAATCCCTACCATCTATTTCATCCATCCCCCTACCCAACCCCTCTGGTAATCATCAGATATTTCTGAAGCAGGGGGTGTTTCTTCCTTTCTTTTTCTCTCCCTGACTTCCTCCCCATCCCCTGCTTCCTCCCCCTCCCCAACTTTATATTCTTTTCCCTTTGTTTCTCATTTGTTTCTTAAATTCCACATATGAGTGGAATCTTATGGTGTTTGTTTTTCTCTGCCTTATTTCACTCAGCATTATACTTTCTAGCTCCATCCATGACATTACAAATGGCAAGATTTCATTCTTTTTTATGGCTGAATACTATCCCACTGTGTATGTATGTATAGATAAATAGATAGCATCTTTTTTATCTATCAATCAGTGGACACTTGGGCTGCTTCCATAATCTGGCTATTATAAATAATGCTGTTTTAAACATATAAACCAACAGTGCACAAGTTTTCCTTTTTCTCCACATCCCTGCCAACACCTTTTGTTTCTTGTATTGTTGATTTTAGCCATTCTGACAGGTATGATGTGATATATCATTGTTTAGATTTGCATTTCCTTGAGGATAAGTTATGACGAGCATCTTTTCATGTGTCTGTTGGGCATCTGGATGTCTTCTGTCCATTTTGTAATTGGATTATTTGTTTTTTGGGTGTTGACTTTCATTAGTTTTTTATATATTTTGGTTACTAGTCCTTTATCAAATATTTCATTTGCAAGTATCATCTCCCATTCTGTAGGCTGTCCTTTAGTTTTGTTGATTGTTTCTTTCACTGTGCAAAAGCTTTTCATTTTGATGTAGTTCTAATAGTTTACTTTTGCTTATGTATCCCTTGTCTCAGGATACATATCATGAAAGAAGTTGCTATGATCAATGTCAAAGAAATTACTGCCTGTGTTCTCTCTTAGGATTTTTATGGTTTCAGGTCTCACATTTAGGTCTTTAACGCATTTTCAACTTACTTTTGTGTATGATGTAAGGAAGTCCATTTTTTTTTCCTTTTGTATATAGCTGCCCAGTTTTCACAACACCATTTGTTGAAGAGACTGTCTTTTCCCCTTTGGATGTTCTTACCTACTTTTTTGACGATTAATTGACCATACAATTGTTGGTTTATTTCTGGGTCTTCTTTTCTGTTCTATTGATCTATGTGCCTAATTTTGCCAATACCATATTATTTTGTTTACCACAGCTTTGAAGTATAAGTTGAAGTCTGTAATTGTCATGCCTCTGGCTTTGTATTTCTTTTTCAAGATGGCTTTGGCTATTTAGAGTCTTTTGTGGTTCCATACAATTTTTTTTTTTTTTTAGATTTTATTTATTTATTTGTCAGAGAGAGAGAGAGAGAGAGCACAAGCAGGCAGAGAGGCAGACAGAGGCAGAGAGAGCAGGCTCCCTGCTGAGCAAGGAGCCCAATGCGGGACTCGATCCCAGGACTCTGGGATCATGACCTGAGCAGAAGGCAGCAGTTTAACCAACTGAGCCACCCAGGCATCCCTCCATACAAATTTTAAGGTTGATTGTTTTAGTTCAGTGAAAAATGTTATTGGTATTTTGATAGGGATTGCATTAAATGTGTACATTGCTTTGGATAGTGTGGACATTTTAACAATATTTGTTCTTCTAATTCTTCCAACCTGTGAGCATGGAATATCTTTCCATTTCTTTGTGTTGTCTTCAATTTCTTTCATCAGTGTTTTATAGTTTTATAGTTTTTATAGTTTTCTGAGTACAGGTCTTTCACCTCTTTTGTTATTTTTTCCCCTAGGTATCTAATTGGTTTTGGTGCACCTATAAATGTGGTTGTTTTCTTGATTTCTTTTTCTCTCTCTCTCTTTTAAAGATTTTATTTATTTGTTTGATGGAGAGAGAGTGCAGTTTGGGGGTGCAGCAGTTAGAGGGCGAGAAGCATGCTCACTGCTGAGCAAGGAGCCTGATGTGGGGCTTGATCGTAGGACTCCAGGACTATGACCTGAGCTGAAGGCAGATGCTAAGCTGACTGAGCCACCCCGGCACCCCTTGATTTCTCTTTCTGCTGCTTCATTTTTGGTGTATAGAAATGTAACAGATTTCTGAACACTAGATTTGTATCCTGTGACTCTACTGAATTAGTTTATCAGTTCTTTGTGTGTGTGTGTGTGTGTGTGTGTGTGTGTGTGTGTGTGTGTGTGATCTTTAGGATTCTTTGTATTTAGCATCATTTCATCTACAAATAGTGAACGTTTTATTGATACCTTACCAATTTGTATTCCTTTTGTTTTCGTTGTTTAATTGCTGTGGCTAGGACAATAATACTATATTGAGTGAAAGTGGTGAGAGTGTATGTCCTTGTCTTGTTTTTGACCTTAGAGGAAAATCTCTTAGTTTTTCTTCATTAAGGATGATGTCTGAGGTGGGTTTTTCAGAGATTGCCTTTATTAAATTGAGGTGTGTTCCCTTTAAACCTATTTTGTTGAAGGTTTTTTTTTTTTTAATCAGAACTCTATTTATACTTTGTCAAATGTTATTTCTGCCTCTATTGAAAGGATCGTATGGTTCTTATCCTATCTCTTATTGAAATGAGGTATCACATTGATTTGCAAATATTGATCCACCCCTGCAACCCCAGAAAAAAATCTCACTTGATGATGGTGAATGATTTTTTTTAATGTCTTGTTGAATCTTGTTTGCTAGTATTTTATTGAGAATTTTTGCATCTATGTTCATAAGAGATATTGACCTAAAGTTCTCTTTTTTATTGGAGTCTTTATCTGGTTTTGTTATCCAATAATGGTCAATAATGTTGGCCTCATAGAATGAATTTGTAAGTTTTCATTCCTTTTCTATATTTTGGAATAGTTTGAGAAAGATAGATATTAACTCTTCTTTAAATGTTTGGTAGAATTCCCCTGTGAAGCCATCCCATCCTGGAGATTTGTTTGTTGGGAGTTTTTTTTTTTTTTTTTCCCACTCAATTTCCTTGAAGATTATCAATCTGTTCAAATTTTCTATTTCTCCTATTTCAGTTTTGTTGCATTATATGTTATTAGGAATTTATCCATTTTTGTCTAGCATTATCCAATTTGTTGGTATATAGTTTTTCAGAGTATTCTGTTATGATTGTTTGTATTTCTGTGGTATTGTTTGTTATTTCTCCTCTCTCATTTGTGATTTTATTTATTTGAGTCCTTTCTCCTTTTTTTAAATTTTAAAACTTTTTAAAAAGATTTTATTTATTTGACAGAGAGAGAGAGAGAGAACGGGAACACAAGCATGGGGGAGTTAGAGAGGGAGAAATAGGCTCCCAAGGAGCCTGATGCAGGGCTTGATCCCAAGCAGGCCTGGATTTTAGGTGGGACTGGATCCCAGGCAGGGCTGGATCCTAGGACACTGGGATCATGACCTGAGACCCTGAGCCAAAGGCAGATATTTAGTGACTAAGCCACCAAGGCACCCCTCAATATTTCTTGATAAGTCTGGCTAGAGATTTACCAGTTTTGTTTTATTTTTTTTTTCAAAGCATCACTTTCTGGTTTTATTGGTCTGTTCTGTTGTTTTTTCATTTCTCTATCATTTATTTTTGCTCTAATATTTATTATTTCCTTCCTTCTATAGGTTTTAACTTTTGTTTCTTATTATTTTTCTAGCTCCTTTAGGTACAAGGTTAGGTTGTTTATTTGAGATTCTTCTCTCTTGTTGAGGTAGGCTTGTATTGCTATAAACTTCCCTCTTTAGAACCACTTTTGCTTGCTGCATCACAGAGGTTTTAGACTGTTATGTTTTCATTTTCATTTGTTTCCACATACTATTTAATTTTTCTGATTTCCTGTTTGATCCATTAATTGTGTAGTAGCATGTTCTTTAATCTCTATGTATTTGGGTTCTTTCCAGATATTTTTCTTGTGGTTGATTTCTGGTTTCATAACCCTGTGGTCAGAAAAGATTCATGGTATGATTTTGATCATTTTGAATTTCTCGAGATTTGTTTTGTGGGCTAATACATGGTCTATCCTGGAGAATGCTCTTGTGCACTTGAAAAGAATGGGCATTCTGTTGTTTTAGGATGAAATGTTCTGAATATATCTGTTAAATCCATCTGTCCCATTGTGTTATTCAAAGCCATTGTTTCTTGGTTGATGTTCTATTTAGGTGATCTGTCCATTAATGTAAGCAGGGTATTAAATCCCCTACTATTATTGTATTATTAGCAATTAGTTCCTTTGTGTTTGTTATTAACTTGTTTTGTGTATTTGGGTATTCCTCTTTTTGGTGCATAAGTATTTAATGACAGTCTTCAGATCACTCTCTGGTTTATTGCCTTGGATATGGATGATATCTAGTTAAAAATGTGGGATGGAGTTTTCCTATTCTGCCATCTTCCCAAGTTCCCCCCAACCTCTGACTTGTGTTTTTAATTCTATATACTGGAAGTCCTGCTAATTTCAATTAATCACAACCTTTCACAATTAAGAAAAAAATGAAATTTTATTTGAAGGCAAAATGCTATAAGTTACTGGCAACTTAAATGCTTTCTAGGTAATTCATTACCCACAAAATAAATTCTATTTAAAATTAAAGTTTATTGCATGATATTAAACCCATTTCACAACAGAACAACTTTTATCTAGATTTTATTTATTTATTTGAAAGAGAGGGAGAGAGAACAAGCAGGAGAAGGGGCAGAGGGAGAGGGAGAAGCAGACTCCCTGCTGAGCAGGGAGACTCAAGTAGTATTCAATCATGACCTGAGCTGAAGACAGACACTTAACTGACTGAGCCCCTCACAAAACAAAACTGAAAGTGATCCCCACATTATCTTCCATGTAGACTCTAAAGGCTTTGGTTTTTAATTTCTGGTATTTAGTTATTACACAAGTTGAGGTTTCTGCTTTAATTTGGATAACAATTTTGAGGGTTGGGGATAAATAAAAATATATATAATCTCTGATTCAGTGTGCATGTGTATGATGTGTATGTATGTGTGTGGTCTGATATGTAAATAACCTACAACGGAAGGTTGTTGATTCAATTTTTTAAAAATTTAATTTTTTTTGTGTTCCAAAATTCATTGTTTATGCAACTCACCCAGTGCTACATGCAATATGTGTTATCCTTAATTTTAAAAAATATTTGGACCAAATACTCCCTGTTGTCTCTGAGGCTTAAAAATATATGACATATTTAGTTAAAAAACTAGACAAATGCATTTGTAAGTGATAAAGCAAGGTAAATGATCATTTCTTCTAGATTGCTGGATTCCATTAAGCACACTCTTATTGTTTCCTTAGGCAGAGTCTTTCTTAAACATAATCATTTTTCACTTCTTTTGGAGCTTTAGCATCATTTTTATATGAATCAAATACATTTGAATTTAAACACAGACACCACACACACACACACACACACACACACACACTCTAAAACAACCTGTAAAGAAAAATGTATTATTTAATTATTTTTAGAGGTTGTGAATATGAAGGATTTAGCTAGTATTACAGCTGGCAGTACTTAAGTTCATCTAATGTTTTTCCAAATTCTCTAGAATACTGAATAAATAATGTGTGAAAGAAATTTGCACTATAAAATGTAATTAGAAAATGCTAGATACTGGAAAAAAAAGTCACAGCATAATTTTAATGAAGTATAATATAGCTGTAGATTACCTGAAAATTCCACATACTTTGGAAATATAACTAAAATATAATAATTTAATGTGTAAAATTGTCAATGATATTATTTGGCACAATTACTGCATCTAATATAACTTCATATACTGCTGATAAAGTATAACTCTTTAATTGTGTAACATATTTTATAGTAAAACATAACTTTTCTTTGATGTTTATGTCAAAAATATGTCCAATAGTACTGGAAGAGATTATGCTGAGTGAAATAAGTCAAGCAGAGAGAGTCAATTATCATATGGTTTCACTTATTTGTGGAGCATAACAAATAGCATGGAGGACATGGGGAGTTAGGAGAAGGGAGTTGGGGGAAATTGGAAGGGGAGGTGAACAATGAGAGACTACGGACTCTGAAAAACAATCTGAAGGGTTTGAAGAGGTGAGGGGGTGGGAGGTTGAGGGAACCAGGTGGTGGGTATTAGAGAGGGCACGGACTGCATGGAGCACTGGGTGTGGTACAAAAACAATGAATACTGTTATGCTGAAAATAAATTTAAAAAAATGATTAAAAAAAATAAAAAGAAGTCTCTCCTGGAAAAAAAAATTGTCCAATAGTTAAGGATTTTATTTATTTATTTAAAAGCATTTATTTATTTATTTTAGATGGAGAGGGAGAAAAAGGGAGAATATTAAGCAGGCTTTCCCATTGAGCACAGAGCCTGAGGCAGGGTTCAGTCTCACAACCCATGAGATCATGACCTGATCCTAAACCAAGAGTTGGATGCTCAACTGACTGAGCTACCCAGGTGCTGCTAGTTGAGGATTTTAAAAATAAGCTTGATGTTTTATTTATATGTGTATAAAAGATTCCTGAGTGAGAATCTTTTTGTTTCTTTTAGTTGTCTTTTTTATTCTTTTTCTATCTTTAAAGATTATGCATTCCAGAACAGGGCTTTTTAGGTATATATTGTTTTGTTTTAATTAAAGATTAGTGAGTTCTAGCACCTATTTCATCTCATACATTTCAGTTTGAGCCACTAAAGCTAAAAATAAGACCTTTTTATGGAACAAATGCTCTTTCAACACTCATTTCTATATTATGTGATAATATATATATAAACAACAAAAAAATAATGCTGAACTTGACCTACTCAGGAATAAATAATAAATGTAGATGGTGTTTTAATTAACAAGTTTTCCTCTCTGGAAATGGCATCAAATAGAGTGATTTAGTTTTATTTTTTAATGTGGCAGATAGTGTCCCTTTTGAATATACAGGGTAAAAGAACATTTTAGTAATCACATTAACACAACAATCAAAGGAAAAATATCTCTGTAAAGTCAAGGAAAAAAGCATATAGTGCAGGTGTTTTGTCTTTCTACTTTATCTCTCCCTAACCGCCAACCCCCAAATGAATAAGGAGAAAAAGCTTCTTTGGCTCCCTATAGTGTACATTGTTTCTAGCAGAGTTAATATACTATGGTTTCTGTCCTCAAATTTTCACAAACTATTACAGATTGCAAGAACATTTTTGGTCTCTGCGCAGCATTTCAAGTCAAACATTACAGTCTTGTAGAACCATTTCTGTGATTAATTTCAAGCAACAGTACTGGTGTTATGGCTATCTTTGAGAGATCGAAGTGCTGCTAAACTGAAAAGGAGATCCAGTATTGTAAGAATAAGCCTATTGGATTACTCTAAAATATGTGGTCAAAGAAAATAATCCAATATTTATTTTCTCAGTAAATTTCTATGTTATATTTGTATTTATTTTATGTACAAGGATTTGTCAAATCTAATTGATGAAACTATTAAAATATACAGAACTGGTTAAAGAAATCCATGTGCTAGAAATGTTGAGATGGAAGAGGAAATAGATATTCAGGAAAAAACAAAACAAAACAAAACAAAACAACCTTACCAGATTCAAATAAAATATACATAAAGGTATTAAAGAAAGAGAGGTAAGAAGGTTCAAACCCATAAAGAAAAAGGATTATAAGCTGGTAAAAAAAATTTTTTTTTAAAGATTTTATTTATTTATTTGACAGACAGAGATCACAAGTAGGCAGAGAGGCAGGCAGAGAGAGAGGAGGAAACAGGCTCCCCGCTGAGCAGTGAGCCCAATGCAGGGCTCCATCCCAGGACCCTGGGATCATGACCTGAGCCGAAGGCAGAGGGTTTAACCCACTAAGCCCCCCAGGTGCCCCTAAGCTGGTAAAAATTTTTAAAAAAGAAGAAAAAATAAAGTAAAAAGACAAAACGCATGCACTGTTTGTTTTTTCCCTTGACCTTTCAGAGATATTTTTCCTTTGAAATAAATAATAAATAAATAAATAATAAATACTTTTGCTTTATTAACAAATCCACACACAAAAAAATGTATAATCCATTCCTGTTTAGCTTTAAAATGCAAAAGAGAAAGAAAAATAACATATTTAAATGAATATAAGTAAACAGTATTTAAAAATTTAGATAGTATTTTTGAGAGGGTATGATAAAATACAATAAGCAGTGAATATAAAATAGCAGTAAAAATAAAATCAAAGAAATTAAAATGTACAGGTAGTAAATGGATTTTATACTAATATTCAAATAATATTATATGTTTAATTCATAAGGGAATAAAACAGATCAAACCTAGAATATATATAAAAAAAGGCAAAGCCTCATTATATTGTTTTTCTTTAAGGAATTAAAGATAACACTATTGTATAAACAATATTTTTGAAAAAATGGGTTTGTAAAGAGATCATTCATGCCTTTTGACATCTATTTATATTCATCAACAAATGAATATCCACAGTATATAATAATCTTAGTGAGTTATTGCATTTACTCTTTCAATGTAGCTATTAATGAAATTAAATTTCTCATGTACTCTAGGATATTGCTCTGGCAATTCCCAATTTTGTCTTCCATGTTATGTGTATGTGTGTGTGTGTGTGTATAATTTATTTTATTTATTTGTTTTTGTCTGAGGTCCCACAACACATACAGGAACAGAGACATGTTGGTGCAGTATTTGGTGGTCTTGTTGGGGAGAGCCTCCTCAGGGCTGAAACTGAGGTAAGTGGTCTGGGAAGGACATATCTACCAAAATGTGGGGGTGAGGGGTTGGGAGGGTGGGGGATATGTGTTGCTGTGAGCAAGGTAGGTAGTGAGTGTGAGTGCCTTACTGGTTCCTTCACTTGGCCTTGTGTTTATGCTGGGGTTTAGGCAGGGAAATGGTGCCTGCCAACTCCTTTGTTCTTGGAGTGGTCTCCTTGTGATCTCTGCCCCTTCAGACCATGCTCCCTCCCATCTGCCCTTGGTGTTTTTCAAACTGTGCTTCCTCCCTATGTCTCTGCTGGCTGTTTGTCATGCTGTCTCCTTAAGGTCAGGGACTCTGCTTCCTAATGCCCTCTGAGGTGGAGCTCCAGAGTGGAGCCCACAGATTTTTAAAATTCCAGGCCTTAAGTCCTGCTGGTTGTGAGAACTCACAAGATTTGGCCCCACTGGCTTTCTTTTTTTTAATGTGTTTTTAAGATTTTATTTATTTATTTGGCATAGAGAGAGATCACAAGTAGGCAGAGAAGCAGCCAGAGAGAGGGGGAAGCCGACTCCCTGCAGAGCAGAGAGCCTATGCAGGCCTCAATCCAGGACCCTGAGATCATGACCCCAGCCTAAGGCAGAGGTTTAACCCACTGAGCCTCCCAGGTGCCCCCTCTTGGTTTCAAAGCCAAGTTTTATGGGGATTTGCAACCTCCCCAGTTTGACAATCTGTTTTTCACCTTCTCCACACTCGCTACTGCAGAAGGTCATGGTGCATTTTGCCTCCAGACTGTATCTTTGCCCTTCCTACATTCTTAGATGTGACCTCTTCTCTACCTTTAGTTGTGGACTTTGTTCTGCCAGTTTTCGGATTGTTTTGTGGGTTATTTATGCTGATGTGAGTGTTATCTAGTTGTACCCATGGGATAAAGTGAAGTTAGGGTCCTTCTACTCTGCTATCTTCCTGGACTCCGCCCTTTTATGATATATTTTTAATAATGCTTAACTTATGGAGCTTGCCTTGCTGTTTTCATTAATTCTCTTCAGAATTTTTTTACCTTCATTTACCTCCCTGTAGGTAGAATATCAAAGAGTTAAAGTCAGAAAAGAGCTGGAAGGCATAGAATGCCAATATAAGTAATTAGATACTAAAATTATGTTTGTTCAGTGAATGAGTATATAGGCAAATATGACATGAGAGAAAAAAGACTTATGATCTCTATTCTATAAGGGTATAGTGAGAAATTTTTATTTAAAAATAGACATAATTTCAGGGGCACCTGAATGGCTCAGTGGGTTAAGGCCTCTGCCTTCAGCTTGGGTCATGATCCCGGGGTCCTGGGATCCAGCCCTGAGTCGGGTTATCTGCTGGGGGTGGGGAGCCTGCTTCCCCCTCTCTCTCTGCCCACCTCTCTGCCTACTTGTGGTCTCTGTCTGTCAGATAATAAATAAAATCTTAAAGAAAAAAAGTTTTAAAAAATAAACATAATTTCAGAATTCACTAAGACTTATAGAACCAAATAGAAAACAAGAAAATATATTAAAAGTATGAGTCTAGGGGTGTCTGGGTGGCTCCACTGGTTAAGTGGCTGCCTTTGGCTTAGGTCATGATCTCAGAGTCCTGAGATTGAGCCCCACATTGGGCTACCTGCTCAGTAGGAAGTCTACTCCCTCTCCCTCTCCCTCGGCTGCTCTCCCTGCTTGTGCTCTCTTGCTCACCCTCTCTCTTTCTCTCAAATAAATAAAATCTTAAAAAAAAATTGAGTCTAAATTTGAGATGATAGCAAATATAATTAGCTAAATTCAAAGAATTCCTTCTGTGTAGCAGGGAATATACTATTATTTTATATAGATTACTTATTTGAATTCCAACAGAAATTATTTGAGATATTATTCCATTGTATTGATGAAGGGCTTACACATATTAAAATGACAGAGGTGACAGAGTCATTAAAAGAATTCTTGAGACCATCTGTTTCTGGAGACAGTAATTGGTTCTTCCCTATAAATTTAGATTAAATTTTTTGAATAATTGAAACAGTAAACACTAATTTCAGTTCAGTTGATTAATGAATAAGTCTAACTTGATGGATATATGAATAATTAGCTTTGAAGTTTCACTTGTAAATGTTACTGTTTACTATCTGCATATAATAAGCCCGAAGTACATTCTGGCAGTACCAAGTGGATTTTTCATTAGGTCAGTGTAAACTAGGAACAGTAGAAGTTAACCATCGTTTATACATATCATAAGAGAAAAATAATTATAAATATTCCCAAATTATTCCGCATTCTAAAGGAAATAATAGACATAATGTATTTTGCATGAAGAATGCAAAGACATACAATTCATCCATTATTTACATATTATTGGTTGAAAGTCAGTTTTTGTGCCATTTTATTAGAAAAATGGGACAGCTGCCTGGTCCCATGGTCAAAAGGTGGAGAAGAACTTCACTGAGAGCCATATTACAAAGCACAGTTCAATAAACTTGAGTATTGCAAAATAATATACACATTTTAGGTGAGATCTGAGTAAGACTTCCATTTTTTGTTGCTGTCAATCTGTTGAAAGAGAGGCTTGTCATTTTTGTTTAAAATAGTAAAAGTGCTTTCAAATGAATGTTTTTGTGACAAGGTGGACTGTTAAATTGTCTTCTGCATCTTGCAGTTTGACCATTAATCATGTAAATATGGAGCAGTGACATTGATGATGCGTGTTTCTAGCTGTAACAAAAGCAACCTTGTCACAAACATCAGTTATATATTCAGCAAGAAATATGAAAGTAACACAATATTTTTTTTGGCTCTAGAGAAGGACTTACTCATATTGTTCACTAGAAAATAAACTTTTAAATTATTTCTGTTGAGAAATCTGGCAGTTTATCTTTCACTTGCAGTATCCCATCCCTCACTGCCATGAGTCTGTGGAAGGGCCTATAGAAATTGACTAGAGGTTTCCTAGCAGGTTGTATCTCACCTGGATGTCATCTTCCTAGTATTCAATTTTTGTACCTGAGACATACAGTTTTTTTTTTTTTTTAAGACAGCAAGTGAGTGAGAGGAAGGTGGTGGGTGAGGCAGAGGGATAGAAAGAATCTTAAGCAGGCTCTTGCAATTCTGAGATCATGACCTAAGCCAAAACCATGAGCCCGATGCTTAACCCACTGAGCCCCAAAGCACCCCCCAGATATTCTTAATAATGGCAAAATAAACAGGGAGTCTTCAACTGGATTCATAGCTGAATGAGACTGTCTTAAAAGACTTCAAAGTGCAATATGTGTAGGGGGAAGACATGAAACCATATAATAACTCAGATTTTTTTAAACATTTAGATTAACTAATCATATTACAAATCTTAAAAATCTGTAAAAGGTAGAGTTCCAGAAGGATGTGCATTTTTTTTCTTGTTTTTCATATTGCCATAGCATTTTAATCAAACAATTTAACTATTTTACTACCTCAAATGAAATAGATCATTTATATTTATATTTTAAAAACTCATTTTGCTAACAATTTATTAATCTAACCAGTTTTATTGTATTTCCTTTGTTGTATTAGATCCTGGCCTAGGGATTAGTTGCCCAAGAGAGACTTTGAGCAATTATCTAGGTAAGGACAGTATCTTCCTATCCTCTTGATTTCCATTTCCTTCATTCAGATATTTTAGAGTTTTTTTCAGTGTTTGACTGAATTATTCACTAACCAATGTGCTCTCTCCACTTATTATGTAAAGACAATATCTGAAGTGGCCCTCACCGAGGTGTCTTTTCCATATTCCTTAGAATTCTTACATAAATGAAAGAAATAGAATTTCATTGTAGCTTTAGTTACTGTCTGGATACATATGTTCTTGTACAGAATGCACTAAAGTTTTCACATTATGGATAGCAAAAATCATAATTTTTATATCAGGGTAGGCAGTAAATATATCAGTGTCATATAGGAGAAAAGGCATATAGTTATTGACTTTTTAAATTGCTCTTACTAATTTGTATATTCTTTACCCACATTCCTTTAGGAAAAGTGACTAAAATGAAGCTCTTTCTTGACTCCTTGATTTTTATTTATTTATTTTTTTTTCAAGAATAATATCTCCACAGGGACGCTGGGTGGCTCAGTTGGTTAAGCATCTGCCTCTGGCTCAGGTCCCATGTCAGGCTCTCTGCTCAGTGGAGAGACTGCTTCCCCCTCATTCTCTGCCTGCTTGTGCTCTCTGTCAAATAGATAAATAAAATCTTAAAAAAAAAAGAATAATGTCTCTACCATATCACTGTATATTTTCTTAAAGCTTTTTATGAGAACAACAAAAGGAAATGTTAGAAATGTGTGTTATAAACTAATAGTGGGATATGTACAGTCAGATGTATTAAAACATCTCTTATAGTATTGACAAATCTTGGTATCTCTTCTGAACCATAGATAGGTATACTCTCTTTATACTCTCTTTCATCTAGATACTTTTATAAGGAAATCTATTGCCAGAGTAGTAAGGTTTGAGGTGGTAGCTCATTGTGATCTTTAGGCAACTACTGATGTGTTTTTTACCACTATAGGTAAGTTTATAATTTTTAGAGATTTATGTAAATGAATTCATACAGTATGTACTCCTTACTATTTGACTTCCTTCACTCAGTATATTACTTTGATATTCATCCAAGTTTTAGTATGAAACAACAGTTTATTCCTTTTCATTACTGAGTGGTATTTTAATTGTTTTTTCTTAATTATTTAAAGTTTCTCAGGTTATATCTATAACATCTTAGATAATTTTCTAAAAAATGTATTTTCTTCAATATGTTATATTGTGAAAAAAAAAAGACATTCCTACAACTTAGCCAAATTAGTGTACTCTAAATGAAAAGAATCTTAGAATTCATAGAATTCATTTGATATCATAATTGGAACAGTTGGTTTTTTGCTCATGTGTAGCAAAAACTGTATATTTAAAGAAATGAACAATAAAAAATGAAGCTCAAAAATATAGTTCTTTTGAGATACTGAACAATAACAATGAAAAGTGGCCAAAGTAAAATGAGAGGTATTTTTATTTGTTGATAAATAATATGATTAATAAATGAAGTTCACTTGCCAAAAAGAACGATATGCTAAATTTTTCAAACAGAATTTCACATAGTAATATACTTTTCTCATGTGAAATAAAGAAAAAAAGTAAGCAAGATTATTAGAATTAATAATTATTGAAGGGAACACAACCAATTTTTAAATGTTTCCACTAGAAAATTATTTTATGCCTGTTAGGCATGTAAATTGGGATGCCATCTGGTTTTTAATAATATTATGATTCTCCAATGACTACATGAACAAATCACACTTCATTCAAATTAATTATAAAACTCAAATAGTCACAAACAAAGTTTCTGATATTCCATGTAATTTGTACATCCTGGAACCCTCAAAATATGGCTGTGCCAATATAAAGGTACATAGTAGTTAACATAAAAAAACTTCAAAAGGAAGTGAAGATGTGGTAATTAGAGAAGATCAGCTTACAAATGGAATATTTAGATTTTGAGAGATTCTAGTATTCATTCAAAAATAAAATTAAGCAAAATATAAAAAATAAAATGAAGCTATAATATGTGAGATAAATGTACATTTGTGCCTATCTGTCACACATGCTTAAGATTCTTTAAAATAGGATGCTCAAGTATGAGAACAGGTATATATGAATAAATCACTTAATAGGGAGTAAGGTTTGTACTATATTGTTTGCCCACCAGTGTTTATTCATGATTCAGAAATATATTACTCATTATGAATAAATGCCAAGTTAGTGTTGATTTGACATTTGTAAACAAAACAAATATACTCTGTCTTCATAGAGTTTAAAATCTAGTTGGGATTCAGAAATTTACTTATATAAAATATGTAATTATAAAAAGTGGCCACAGTGATGAATTAAGTAAAGAAATAACAGGGCAAATTACTGTATACAGGGCTAGTGAAAGTGTCTGAGGTGTTCAATTTTAGCTGAGTGTTAAAAGAACAGTTTATATGAGAAAAATAGAAACATAAAATATAGAAAGAGCTACTCTTCTAGGGAAATTTTTAAAAAAGATTTATTGGTCTGTTTTGGGGGCGAGAGAGAGCACCCAAGTGTACAGTGGGGAGGGGTAGAGGGAGAGGCAGAGAAAGTCCCAAGTAGACTCCACAATAAAGACAGAGCCCAACACGGGGCTCGATCTCATGATAGGGCAATATTTTTATAGACAAATTCTCTTTTTTAGTTCACACAATCTTCTTTCAATAATACATCTGTATACATTACTAAATATTTAATATGTAATTCTAGTTACTTTGTTTGAATCTAAGTTAGCAAAGCATTTAAAAATGCAATTAAATTGGTTTAATGTAGGGGGTCCCTGGGTAGCACAGTCAGTTAAGTATGGACTCTTGGTTTTGGCTCAGGTGGTAATCTCAGGGTCCTCAGATCAAGCCCCCAGTGGAGCCCCATGTATGGAGCCCCTGCATCAGGTTCTGTCCTCTGCAGGGAGTCCGTTAAGGATTTTCTCTCTCCTTCTGCCCCTCCTGCTCATGTTCTTTCTCTCTAAAATAAAGAAAATTAAAAAAAATCTTTAAAAAAGATGAATTTGTTCATTTTCAAGTTTAAAATATCAAGCCCATATTTTATTCTGAGCAAAGATTCAATCCTTAAAATAAGGATAGGTAAATAAAATTATAATAACAAGATGCTCTAATATTCAGTCCTATATATCTGAATATAACTTGACATTTCCAATTGTCTGTTTGAAATCTAGGGTGTGTGAAATACCCTAGGGTCAAACTCAGTACTTCAAACCTAATATAACCAGAATTAAATCTATCAACTACTTACCAAAATATATTTTTCCTTTTTTCCTTGTTCATTCTGTTAAAAATGACACCTAACATACAGTTTCAAAATTTCTGGGTATGTAATAGCTTTTCCTCTGTTATCAATTATTTACAAATTTAAAAGTTTGAGTGATTTAATGCCTTTATTACTGCCAATCAGTTAGTTTTCACTAGCAAAGCAACTGATGTATTTAAATCATCTTTATCTCTTGCTTCAATGTCTCTAACAAACATTTGTGTTGCTCACTAGTATTCCACGGTGGGTTTCAGCTTCTTTAAATAAACCACTCACCTTGGCCCAAAGTAAGTTTGCTAAATCATAGTCCTTCTCACCTTACAAAACTATACTGGTTAAATAATAGTCTCTGAAAGTACCCTATACTTTTCTGTTGTCTTTTGTGATACAACTTTGTTTTCTTCACTCATCTATCAGGAACCAACAATTTTATGTGTTTAACTCTTCCTCCTTTTAAAGCTTTCATTGTTTTTCTTAATAGGGTGTATCTTTTTATTTTTTTAAATGCCAGAGGTTTTTATAGTTGTAGAATTTATGGCATTTTATTTAAATTATACTTAGTAGCATGCATTCTATTTTCTCCTAATACGTTGTGAGTCGTTTGAGAAGTGAACTAGAATAGCATATTGCATGAAGTACAAATTAGTGATTTTTTTTGTGGAGTTGAATTTTGAGAATTAAGTAAATTTCAAGTCTCATTTAATATATATCACAATGTAATATCAGCTTGAAGTGTAGTATATATTTTGGTGAACAGAGAGATTGCTTAACTGATCTTTAAACAAGAAAGGGCTTGTTAAAGAATTCTTCCTTAATTGATTGCATGTTAGCCTAAAGGTCTGTCACTATGTGTACAGTTATGTTCTATGTTGAAATGATCCTATATTGCAGATATTGCAATGAGCAGGAAAACAAAGCCTCCACACCACAGTCACTTCTAAAATTGCAGTGGAATATCTTTTGCTTAGTAAGTATTACAGAGTCTCTTCCAGTATACTCCTTAGCAATTCAGATGGGGTATCTTCAAGTAGTTCATTTATTACAATATACTCCTCTAAAGATAATTTAAAAAATCTTAACTCAAAGTTTTAATATTATTTAGGGAACAGAGATCTCTCATGTGTTACTACATTCATAAACTATAAATTTATGTACATGTATACAGTGTATTTATTCAGTAAAGTTGGAATATCCTGTAATAATCTATTAATAGTGTATTTTCATTTCCACTCTAATAGGATCAGTTGTACTTGTTAAGGTATGTTCTTTAGTAATTTACATTCACATCAAGAGTGCACAGGTGTTCTCCTTTCCTCATCAAGACTTGCCATATATTGTCTTTTTGATGCCAGCTATTCTGACTGGTGTGTGGTGGTATCTCATTGTGGTTTTGATTTTGCTTATGCCTCATGATTAGTGATGTTGAGCACATTTTCATATATCTATTGGCCACCTGTGTGTCTCCTTTGAAAAATGTCTATTCAGGTCCTCTGCCCATTTTTTTAAATCAGATTGTGTTTTTGGTGTTAAATTCTTTATGTATTTTAGATATTCACCTCTAATCAGATATATAATTTGCAAATATTTTCTCCCATTTACTACATTGTTCATACATTTATTTTTAATCTAAATATAGGTTCATATTTAAAGTAGGTTTCTTGTAGATAACAGATAGTTGTGTCATTTTTTTTATCCAGTCTGACATTTTCTTTTAATTGGTATATAGACCATTTCCACTGAAACTGATTACTGATATATTTTGATTATTATCTATCATATTTCTTAATGATTTGTTTCTATTCTTTTTCTCTTCTTTGAGTTTTTATTTTATTTTTAAAAATATTTTATTTATTTGAGAGCAAGAGAGAGAGAGCACAGAGGCAGAGGGAGAAGCAGGCTCATTGCTGAGCAGGAAGCTTGATGTGGGTCTTCATTTCAGAATGCTGAGATCACCACCAGAGCTGAAGGCATACATTTAACTGACTGAGCCATCCAGAGCCCCATCCTTTGAGTTTTTATATTGAGCATCTTACATGATTCTATTTTCATATCATATAAGTTTAAATTTCTTTAACTTTTTTAAGTGGTTGTCCTTGAGTTTGCATTATACATTTAAAACAAATTCTGGTCCGCTTTCAAATAATATCATATCACTTCACAGGTAGTATAAATGCCTTATAATAATAAAAATAGCCCTAGTTTTTTCTTCCTATCCCTTTTAGCATTTCTGCCACTTATTTTGCTTATATATATGCTTATAAGCATACATAGTTGAATAGTGATTCTATTTTAAACTTGTATATGTTATATCAATTAAGAAGAGAATGTTGTTTTTTTTTTCAATTCATGTAAATCTAAGTTTCTGCTTTGTATCATTTTACTTATCTCTAAAGAACTTCTTTTAACACTTATTGCAAGGTGGACCTACTGGCAATACAGTGCTTTAGTTTTCTTTCAGTGAGCTTATTCCTCTGGATTGGAAACTGCACACATGCATCTCAGTCCTCTACCCTGCTTCCAGAGGTAGGACAGGAAGGCTACAATGGGATGGAGTTGGTTACTTCCCTTCCATGTCTTGGAAGGAAGTGTTGTCAGTGAGGCTCTGATAAAACTCAAACAGGCTATGTTCTACTTAAATAATTTCTCCATTTTTAGAAAAACAGAATGCTCTTTTAATTTCGAGATAGATTCTTTGCCTCTTTCCCTGCTCAAAGCATAAGAGATTTTTCTCGGACATTCATTGTGAGAAACTTGTAAAACTCACAGAAGAATGGGAGATCCTCTGATGACTGGGTCCTTCTGGAGTTTTTAACCATCAGAATTGTCCACATAGAGCCCCCAGAAATTTGGCGATTACAATTAGATTTTCCTTTCTGAACTGTGCTTCCCACAAAGATGGCTCCAGTTAGCTGTAATTCTCCATATTCACCTGTTGGTATCTCCAGTTTTGAATATAGCAATTTGCCTGTGACCTCACTTTTCTGACAGATCTAAGAATTATTTATCTTTCAGTTTTTTTTTACCTTATTACTTGTTAAGAAGGAGTAACACCTTCAAACTTCTTTCTGGAAACAGAAAATTTTACCTTTCTCTTTGGATTCACCTACTTCTATAGAATGTCTCTATCACTTTATTTTCATATGACCACCCCAAATTGAACCATTTTCCACCGCTCAATCTAAGGAAATAATTATTTAGTCCTAATTTCATGTTATTGGAAGAGAGAGACTGTGACTAGTCTAACTTGGTCTAAAAATAGTTGAAATCAGGTGGGAAAGTTGCAGTAGATGCAAGTGTTTAACCCAACTCATGACTTTTGTTTTTAGAAGTTACAGTAATAGGGGCACCTGGGTGGTTTAGTGGGTTAAGCTTCTGCCTTCAGCTCAGGTCATGATCTCAGGGTCCTGGGATTGAGCCCCACATCAGGCTCTCTACTCAACGGGGGCCCTGCTTCCCCCTCTCTCTCTGCCTGCCTCTCTGTTCACTTGTGATCTCTCTCTGGCAAATAAATAAAATCTTGAAAAATAAGTTACAGTTATAAATGTCAAACTAAATAAAGAAAAATAAAAACTGTAAGTATAAAAATATAACATTCAAGAATAGAAAAAAACTTTTTTTCAATGAAGGCTTGAATTTAAGAAGGGAAACTTGCTTTGTAATTTTAAAAAGTTGGATTACAAAGCTAATGATGTCTAATTTTCTTTCTGAATAAACATACTGTAAGAAAACCTTCACCTTCCAATCTTTACATAATATTGACACACTGGATACAATAAATGCTTTATGACTTCTGAGTCCCTGAAAGGTGTGTATTACACATTTCACATATTATCTAAGATCTGAGACACTAGTATAACTAAATCCAAATAGAAACTAATATACAAATATATTCATACATAAATAAGTTTCACTTTAAGTCTAGTTTAATTTAGCTACTAAAGGACAAATACTTTTTCACCTAAGGAATTAGAGTGTCTGAGACCTTTGGTGAAGATCAAGTGAGCAGGTGGTAGGACAATTGTGACAAACTTACCAAACCAAAAATTGGGATGAAATGTATAAACTCTTCTTAGGTGTACACTACAGTATATGCAAATTAGTTAAGACATGTTATTCATAAAAATATCTCTTCAAGGTTAATGAGGTAATTTCTACTAATTAAGCTTTGTTCTTCAAACTGAAAAAGCTATGCTCGGTCAGAAGATATTTTAAAATACTTTTCTGACAGTTAAAAGCATCAAAAAATGTTTTACTCTGTCTGTATTCCTAACTAGAGATAGGTTTCATGGAAAGAACACACAATTAATTAAAGATAACTTTATATGTTCTTTGACTAAGATAATTTTAGACTAATATCAATTAATTTAAATATTAATTTATAGAAAAATATTAATTTGTTATAACAACTGTATGCTTCCACATCTTTAAATGAATAAAACATAATTATAATGTGATTAAGGAGCTTCCACTCAGAGCATATAACATAAAACGAGGTTTACAAACATTTCCTTTATAGTAATTTTCTCCAGCCTACCCCAGAGGGTTTCCATTTGACAGAAGGAAATAAGTAAAATCATCAAAAAACAAGTGTTGTTTGACAGTAAAATATCATTAATAAATATGCAGTATGTGGCAAGGAAATAGATGTATTTCTGTAAACTCTGGCCCTTTTCCTGAATATTTCCCCTAATGTCATTAAATCACCTATTTATAGTTAATGTAAATACAGAAAATATTTCCTACATTAGAGAAATTATAATTTTTGCATTTATTTCTAAAGGTCTCTGTTTCTATATTAGTTGGGCAAGTGATGCATGCCTCTGTGTGTGTGTGTGTGGTGTGTGCATGCACACCCGTGTATTAAATTTTCTATATAATGCATTTGTGGAGATATTTAATCTAAAATCTCAGTCTTACTGCTTTGCCATAGTGTTTGAAGACACCATGACTAGAAGTCCTCATATGTATTTTTTATATTTTTTTAAGTTTTTTATTTTAATTGCAATATAGTTAGCATACAGTGTTATATTAGTTTCAGGTGTACAATATAGTGATTCACTATTTCTATACTTACTCAGTGCTCATTATGATAAATGTACTCTTAATCCCTATCACCTATCTACCCACCCTCCTCCCTTCTGGTAACTATCAGTTTGTTCTCTATAGTTAGGAGTCTGTTTCTTGGTTTGTCTTTCCACACCCCCGCTTTATTCATTTGCTTCTTAAATTCCATATGAATGAAATCAAATGGTATTTCTCTGATTTATTTCACTTAGCATTATACTCCCTAAATTACATCCATGTTGTTACAAATGGTAAGATTTCATTCTTTTGTTATGGCTGAATAATATTCTATTATGTATATATACCACATCATTATACATTCATCTATCAATGAATATTTGGACTGCTTTCACTTGGATATTATTCTGTTCTATTGATATGTGTCTATTTGTGCTTTCCTGTATTAGCCATTGTAAATAATGCTACAGTAAACATAGGGGTGCATACATCCTTTAAATTAGCATTTTTCCATTCTTTGGGTAATACTCTGTGGTGAAGTTACTAGATCTTAGGGTAGTTCAATTTTTAATTTTTTGAGATAAAGCCATACTGTTTTCCATAGTGGTTGCATTATTTTGCATTCCTACCAACAGTGCAAGAGGATTCTTTTTCCTCACATCCTTGCCACTGCCTGTTGTTTTTTGTGTTCTGGAGTCTAGCCATTCTAACAGGTGTGAGGTGATACCTCATTCTAGTTTTGATCTGTATTTCCCTGATGATGAGTGATGTTAAGCAACTTTTCATGTGTCTGTTGACCATCTGGTTGTCTTCTTTGGAGAAATGCCTTCTGCCCATTTTTAAATTGATTATTTGTTTATTTGATGTTGAGTTGTGTAAGTGTTTTATATATTTTGGATGCTAACCTTTTATCAGATATGTCATTTCTAAACACCTTCTCCCATTCCCAAACAACTCCCAAAGGTTGTTGAATTTTGTTGATTGTTCCCTTCATTGTTCAGGAACTTTTTATTTTGATTTAGTCCCAATAGTTTATTTTTCCTTTTATTTCCTTGCCTCTAGAGACATATTTGGAAAAATCTTGCTATAGCCAACATCAGAGAAATTATTGTCTGTGCTTTCTTCTAGGATTTTTGTGGTTTCAGATCTCACATTTAGATCTTTAATCCATTCTGCACTTATTTTTGTATATGATGTAAGAAAGTGGTCCAGTTTTATTCTCTTACATGTAGCTGTCTAGTTTTCCAACACCATTTGTTGAGAATTTTTCTCATTGGATATACTCCCCTCCTTTGTTGAAGATTAATTGACCATATATCTGTAGGTTCTTTTCTAGGCTTTCTATTCTGTTCTATTGATATGCGTCTATTTTTGTGCCAGTACCAGCCTGTATTGATTACTACAGCTTTGTAGTATAACTTGAAATCTGGAATTGTGATACCTCTAGCTTTGTTCTTTCTTAAGATTGCTTTGACTATTTGGGATCTTTTGTGGTTCCCCACAAATTTCAGGATTATTTATTCTTGTTATATTAAAAATGTTGCTGATATTTTGATAGGAATTATATTAAATCTGTAGATTGCCTTGGATAGTATGTACATTTTAATAATATTTGTTCTTCCAATCCATAAACATGGAATATCTTCCCATTTATTTGTATGCTCTTCAGAATACAGATCTTTCCCTTCTTTAGTTAGGTTTATTCCTAGGTATTTTATTATTTTGTTGCAACTGTAAATGGGATTACTTCTTAATTTTCCTTTCTGTTGGTTCATTATTAATGTATATAAATGCAGCAGTTTTCTGTACATTGTTCTGTACATTTTGTATCTTGCAACTTTACTGAATTCATTTAACAGTTCTAGCAGTTTTTTTTTTTTTGGTGGAGTTTTTAGGGTTTTCTATATATATTATCATGTCATCTGCAAATAGTAAGTTTTATTTCTTTACTACTTTTCTCCAATATATTTTAAACAAATCCTGTCTTATTCATCTGAGGATAATAACAAATTATATTATGTTCATATCATAAATAAACTTTCTTAAGAAATATAATGCAAATCCCTCTGTCAAGGAGCCAAGAGCTTGATCTGAGGATAATAAGAATGTGATAAAAAGATGGAAGTTTTAAACTTCTTTTTTTCCAGGGAAATTTTAAAGATTACTGAGAGCCCAAGAGTCCTGAAACAAAGTAAGGCCAGTCAAAAGACATTTAGCAGAAGCATTTGTGTTTATATGTCTCTCAGAAAAAGAATATTTACCCAGAGGACATATGGAGACATGAAAATAATTAATACCTATCTATATGGGCAAAATTTTAAGTTTAAAAAGGACTTATTTTTTCCATTAAATCTGTTAACTCACGAATATTTTGTGTCTGAACTGTGAAAACTGGTAGAGATGTTTTTAATATTTAATATATAAATAAATCTATATGTAGATAGATGCATCCAACATAACTACTGCAGTTATAATCATTTAACACAAATATTTTTCAAAACCATATGAAAATAAAATTTTTCTATCTTTATTTGTTGATTTTAAAGCATCTGGTTAAACCTAGCAGGAATTACTTTTCAATGCAGCGTGAAATTCTTTTTCTGACTCTTCTTCAGGCACAAACCTTGGGTATCACAGGAGAGGTCAGTGTAGACAAAAAGCAGTTTATGGGGATCATATTTGATTTCACTAGTTCCTTCTTCCTATTCTTTCTTTGATTTCTACTGCTAGAGTAGGTCTTTTATTTAGCATAAACAACTTAATATTTCTGTACTTAACAGATCTTGGAAAATTTTTACTCAGACATAAAGTACTTTAAAAAGTTCTTAAACCTGTTTGTTTTCTAACTTGCTTTGTATTTTCTTCAGCATGGTTGGCAGGTTTGTATGTTTCAGTGAAAACCTTAACAAAATCCCTACTCTAACTTGACAGAATCATTTTCAAAGCAGAAAAAAAAAAGCATGCCAATTACAAAGCAGTATGATTTTCATGGTTATATGAAGACTCATTTTCAATAATAATGGCTACACACTTACCTCATGTATTAAAAGCAGCAGTGCATGATGAAAATAGGAATCCAGTGAAGCAAGAAGTGAAGCTCTCATCTGTTACAGTGCAGAGTGTATTTCCTATAAATTATAAAATAATACAGAAAAAAATACAATTAAGCAAACAGGGGCAAATAAAGCTAACATGTTCATTTACATGTAGCATATTATTAATTTTAATAGGAGAAAGTCTGGAATTAAAAAAATATCTTTGGACATAAAATTACTAGTAATCTATAAGAACAGTGTTGCTTAGAATTTTTGTCATGTGAAATATTTTTTGTTAAACAGAATAATACCCAACTTTTGTGTCAACATGGATGGGGCTGGAAGAGATTATGCTGAGTGAAATAAATCAAGCAGAGAAACTCAATTATCATATGGTTTCACTTACTTGTGGAACATAAGAGATAACATGGAGGACATTAGGAGAAGGAAATGAAAAGTGAAGTGGGGGAAATCAGAGGGGGAGTCAAACCACGAGAGACTATGGACTCTGAGAAACAAACTGAGGGTTTTAGAGGGGAGGTGGTGAGGTGTTGGGTGAGCCAGGTGGTGGGCATTAAGGAGGGCATGTAACACATGGAGCACAGGGTATGGTGCATAAACAATGAATTTTGGAACACTGAAAACATAAAATTAAAAAACAACAACAACAACACTAAGTGCTGCACTAAAAAGCCACAATTATTTCTGTTGGGTAATACACTGCTTATTTATCTTACATCAATTTCCAGAGCAGGTCACAGGATTCACATGAATCCCCTCCAAATGAGGACTCTAAGGCTCTGACTTCATTCTGTCATGTGACTTCTTTATACCAGGTCCTTTACATTCAGCCACATTGGTAAGAAAGAGTGAGATAAAGATCTTAAAGGCAAAATCCAAGAAAAATTTATCCATCAGCCAAAATTATTCAGAAAATTCTAATATACTTTTATTGATTTCATGTAGTGTATGCTTCCTTAAGTCCAGGATTTGAAAGTATTGAGGTAGTCGTTGTTTTATTTTACATTTTATTTTTAATTTCATCTTATTAAAAAGGTTTATATTAATGCCAATGAAATAAGGATTACCTAATCTTTTTTATTTAAGATATTAAGATCTGCTATAAAATAACTTTTCTTAAATGCTCCTACTCTAAACCAATAGGAATTAAGATGAGAATCAGCACAGCAGGCCCCACTCCCAGAAGACCAGCACAAACCCTTCATGCACACCAAGTCTACTGATCATAGAGTGATGCAAAGCTTTAGCTCTAGGGGAAATACAATCTAGCTTCCTTTGTTTCTTTTTGGATACAGAAAAGCAATTAAAAAAAATAAGATTTTTATTTATTTTTCATTTTTTGGTTCTAACTTCCTTTAACAGACCAAAACACACCTAGGATCTAGCTTCCTTTTTTTTTTTTTTTTTTTTTTTTTTGACCTCTTCATAATATAGCAATTACTCTCAGGAGCAGAAATACAACAAGCTTTTCTAATAATCTCTCTCTCTCTCTCTCTCACACACACACACACACACACACACACAGAGTGACCTTGACAAAATGACAAGATAGAGTAATTCACCTCAAAAGAAAGGACAGGAAGAAGTAAGAAGTAACAGGGATTTAATCAATACAGATATAAGTTAAGATATATGAACTAGAATTTAAAACAACTATAAGGATATGAGCTGGGCTGGAAAAAAGCATAGAAAACACTAGAGGATCCCTCATTGGCAAGATAAAAGAATTAAAAACAAGTCAGGCTGAAATTAAAAATGCTATAACTGAGTTGCAAACCTGAATGCATGCCATAACAATGAGGATGGACAAAACAGAAGATTGAATCAGTATTATAGAAGATAAATTATGGAAAATAATGAGGGTGAAAAGAAAAAGGAAAGAAAGATATTGGATTGTGAATGTAGATTTAGAGAACTCAGCATCTCCCAAAAGCATAATGACATTTGTACCATGTCTCAGAAGATGGGGAGAGAGAAAAGGGGGCAGAAGTTTTATTTGAACAAATTATCACTGAAAACATCCCTAATCTGGGGAAGGAAACAGACATCAAAATCAAAGAAACACAGAGAATATCCAGTAAATTCAATAAGAACAAGTTATTACCAAGATATATCATGGTCAAATTCACAAATACACAGATAAGGAAAGAATCCTGAGAGCAGCAATGCTAAAGGAAAGAAAGAAAGAAAGAGAAAGAAAGAAAGAATCCTAACCACCAAGGGAAAACAGATGATCAGGTCCACAGATCTGTCCACAGAAACTTGGCAGGCCAGAAGAAAGTGCATGGTATATTCAACATGCTAACTGGGAAAAATATACAGCCAAGAATAATTTATCAGAAAGGCTGTCATTCAGAATAAAAGGAGACACAGAGTTTCCCAGAAAAACAAAAACTAAAGGAGTTCATAACCATTAAACCAGCCCAAGGGACTCTTTAAGTGGGAAGACCAAAAACAACAATGACTAGAAAGGAACAGAGAACATTACCAGAAACCCCAACCTTACAGGTAACACAAAGGGACTAAATACATATTGATAGTTACTCTGAATGTCAATGCTCCAATCAAAAGACATAGGGTATCAGAATGGATAAGGAAAGCAAGACCCATCTATATGCTGCCTATAAGAGACTCACATTAGCCCTAAAGACACCTGAGGTTAAAAGTGAAAGGATGGAGATATTCAGTCATGCTAACGGATGTCAAAAGAAAGCCTAAGTAGAAATACTATATCAGACAAACTAGATTTTAAACCAAAGACTGTAACAAGGGATTAAGGAGATTATATTATAATTAAGGAGTCTATCCATAAAGACCTAACAACTAATATTTATGCCCCCAACTTGAGAACACCTAAATATATAAATCAATTAATAACAAACATAAAGTAACTCATTGATAATAATACAATAATAGTAGGGGACTTAAAATCCTACTTATATCAATGGACAGATCATCTTAGCAGAAAATTAACAAGGAAACATGGTTCTGAATGGCACACTGGATCAGATGGACTTAACAGATATATTCAGAGTGTTCCATCCTAAAGCAGCAGAATATGCATTCTTTATGAGTGCACATGGAATATTCTCCAAAATAGATCATATACTGGATCATAAATCAGGTCTCAACTGGTACAAAAAGATTGAGATCACATCATGCATATATTCAACCAACAATGCAATGAAATTTGAATTCAATTTTTTATTGAATTCAATAAAAAATATGGACAGACCACAAATACATGGAGGTTAAAGAATACCTACTAAAAGAGTGAATGTTTATTTCTTCTTTAATTTACTTGTTGATCCAAAGTACATGGAAGCAAATGAAAATGAAAGCACAACAGTTCAAAACTTTCGGGGTGCAGCAAAAGCAGTCCTAAGAGGGCAATGCATTGCAATATTGGCCCACCTCAAGAAGCAAGGAAAACCTCAAATATATTACTTAACCTTACACCTAAAGGAACTAGAGAAAAAAAAAAAACAGCAAATAAAGCCTAAAGCCAGCAGAAGAAGTAAAATAATAAAAATTAAAGCAGAAATAAATGATATATAAACAACAATGACAGTAGAATAGATCAGTGAAACTAAGAGCTGGTTTTTTTGAAAGAATTAATAAAACTGGTAAACCCATGATCAGACTTATCAAAGAGAAAAGGGAAAGGACCCAAATAAGTATAATCATGAATAAAAGAGACCACAACCAACACCACATAAATAAAAATAATTATAAGAGAATATTATGAAATATTAAATGCTAACAAACTGGACAATCTAGAAGAAATGGACACATTCCTAGAAACATACAAACTACCAAAATTGAAACTGAAGAAATAGAAAATTTGAACAGACCCAAAACCAGCAAAGAAATGGAATCAGTAATCAAAAATCTCTCAATAAACAAAAGTCTAGGGACAGATCTCTTCTCAGGGAAATTCTACCAAATATTTAAAGAAGAGTCAATACCTCTTCTTCTCAAAATGTTCCAAAAAGTAGAAATGGGAGGAAAACTGACAAACGCATTCTATGATGCCAGTATTCCCTTGATTCCAAAACCAAAGACCTCATTAAAAAAAAAAAAATTACAGGAAATATCCCCAATGAATGTGGATGCAGAGATTCTCAACAAGATACTAACAAATCAAATTCAACAATACATGAAAATAATTATTCACTGTGATCAAGTCATATTTATTTCTGGACTGCTGGAGTGATTCAACATTCACAAATCAATCAATGTGATATAGCACATTAACAAAAGAAAAGATTAAAAACAATAAGATCCTCTCAATAGATGCAGAAAATGTATTTGACAAAATATAGTAACCATTCTTTATAGAAACCCTCAACAAAATAGGTATAGATGGAACATATCTCAGCATCATGAAGCCAAATAAGAAAGACACAGCTAATATGATCCTTAATGGGGAAAAACTGAGGGCTTTACCTCTTTGGTCAGGAACAAGACAAGGATATCCACTTAAACCATTGCTATTTGGCATACTACTGAAAGTCTTAGACTCAGCAATCAGACAATGAAAAGAAATAAAAGACATCCAAAATATGCAAGGAAGTAGTCAAACTTCACTATTTGCAGATGACTTGATACTCTATGTAGAAAATGTGAAAGACTCCAGCAAAAAAAAAAAAATCCACTAGAACAAATACATGAATTAAACAGTGTTAGGAAAGAAAATCAATGCACAAAGATATGTTGCATTTCTATACACTCATAATGAATCACCAGAAAAAGAAAACAAGGATTTGACACCAAATACAATTACAATAAAACCTATAAGATACCTGAGAATAAACCTAACCAAAGAGGAAAAATGTCTGTATTCTGAGAACTATAGAACACCTGTGAAAGAAATTGAAGAAGATGGAAAGAAATGGAAAAACATTCCATGCTTATGGATTGGAAGAACAAACATTGTTAAAATGTCTATTCTACCCAAAGCAGTTGACACATTTAATAAATCCCTATCAAAATACCACCAGCATATTTCACAGAGCTAAAACAAATAATCCTAAGATTTGTATGGAACCACAAAAGACCCCAAATTGCCAAGGTAATGCTGAAAAAGAAAACTAAAGCTGAAAACATAATTCTGGACTTTAAGCTACATTACAAAGCTGTAGTCACCAAGACCGTAAGTATGGTACTGATACAAAAAAAGACCCATAGATCAATGGAATAGAGTAGAAAACTCATAAATGGACTCACAACCATATAGTCAACTAATCTTCAACAAAGCAAGAAAGAATATCCAATGGAAAAAGGCAATCTCTTTGACAAATGATGTCGGGAATACTGGACAGTAACTTGCAGAAGAAAGAAACTGGACCACTTTCATACACCACACAGAGAAATAAATTCAAAATGGATGTAAGACTTAAATGTGAGACAGGAAACTATGAAAATCCCAGAGGAGAAAATAAGGAGCAACCTTTTTGACCTCTGCTATAGTTACATCTTACTACACTTGTCTCTGAAGGCAAGGGAAACAGAAGGAAATGAAATATTGGGACTTCATCAAGATAAGAAGCCTCTTCACAGCAAAGAAAACAGTCAACAAAACCAAAAGGCAACCTACAGAATGGGAGAAGATATTTACAAATGACATATTGGGAAAAAAATGATATATTGAATAAAGGGCTAGTATCCAAAATCTATAAAGAACTTATTAAACTCAACACTCAAAGAACAAATAATCCAGCCAAGAAATGGGCAGAAGACAAACAGACATTTCTCTAAAGACTTACAAATGGGTAACAGATACATGAAAAAATACTCATCATCACTCAGAATCAGGGAAATACAGATAAAAATCACAATGAGACAGCACCACACACCAGTCAGAATGGCTAAAATTAATAAGATTCTACCCACTAATTGTTGGTGAGAATGCAGAGAAAAGGGAATCCTCTTACATTGTTGATTGGAATGAAAACTGGTACAACCACTTTGGAAAACAGTATGGAGTTTCCTCAAAAAATAGAACTACTCTACAATCCAACCATTGCAATACTATGTATTTATCCAAAGTATACAAACATAGTGATTTGAAGGCACATGCACCCCAATGTTTATAGAAGCAATGTCCACAATACTCAATATATGGAAAGATGTCCATCAACAGATGAATAAAGAAGATATGGCATACAATATAATAGAATATTACTCAGCCAACAAAAAGAATGAAATCTTGCCATTTGCAATGATGTGGATGGAACTAGAGTGTATTATGCTAAGTAAAATAAGTCAGAGAAAAACTGATACCATATGATTTCACTCATATGCGGTATCAAAGAAACAAAACAGATGAACATAAAGGAAGTATAGGTAAAATAAGATAAAAACAGAGAGTGAGGCAAACCAAGGGAGACTTTTAACCATAGAGAACACATGGAGGGCTGCTGGCGGTAAGGGGATGGTGTAATTGCATAATGGGCACTAGGGAGGGCATTTGATATAATGATCACTGGGTTTTATATGCAACTGATGAATCACTAAATTCTATTCCTGAAACTAATAATTTACTATATGTTAATTAAATTGAATCTAAACAAAACAAAAACAAAAAGATAAGACAGCAGCAAAATTTTAAATAGAAAGAGAAAAGAAGATAGTTATATACAAGGGTAACCCTGGAAAGCTATCAGCTATTTTTTAAGCAGAATCTTCTGGCCAGAAATGTGTGGCATGATATATTCAACATGCTGAAAGGGAAATACTTACAGCCAAGAATATCCAGCAAGGCTATCATTCAGAATAGGAGAGATAAAAAGTTAGTTCATGAAAATTAAACTATCACTACAATAAATATTAAAGAGGACATTTTAGCGTAAAGGAAGGGCCATAAACTAGCATATGAAAAATAAATATATCTCTAAAAATTAGTCAAGTAAATTCATAAAATTTAAGGATATAAAATATCCTTAATATACCTAAGGTGGGGAAGGCGAATAAAGATGGTGTCAAATTTAAGCAACCATTGATTTGATATAGACTGATATATACAGATGTTATACACAAACCTCATGGTGACCACAAATCAAAAACAAGTAACAGATATGAAAAGAATAAAGAGAAACTGATTCAAGTATATTACTAAGGAAAACCAGGAAACCATGAAACAGAAGAATGTATCAGAGAAAAACTATAGACACAACCAAAAAACAAGTAATAAAATGGCAATAAATACATATCTATCAATAATAACTGAATGTAAATGCACTAAGTGCACCAATAAAAAGAGATGGGGTGTCAGAGTGGATTAAAAACAAACAAGCAAACAAAACCCAAGATCCATCTATGTCCTACCTATAAGGAATTCATTTCAGACCTAAGCCACCTGCAGATTGAAAGTGAAGAGAAGGAACATTCATCACGCAAATGATATTGAAAGAATGTTGAGGTAGCACAACTTATACTACACAAAACAGACTTTAAAATGAAGACTATAAGAGACAAAGAAGGACAGTATATAACAATAAAGGGGGGCCATCCTACAAAAAGATCTAACAATTGTAAAAATTATACATCCAACATGGGAGCACTCAAATATATAACAATAGCAAACATGAGGGAAATGATTGATAGTAATACAAAAATAGTAGGGGACTTAAACACCCCACCTACATCAATGGGCAGATCATCCAAACAGAAAATCAACAAAGAAGTAATGGTTTTAAATGACACACTTGACCAGATGTATTCAGAACATTTCACCCTAAAATTGCAGAATGCACTTTCTTTCAAGTGCACATGAGACATTCTCCAGAAGAAATCATATATTATTAGCCCACAAGAAAAAGTCTGGAAAGAGCACAAATACAGGGAGTTTAGATGTTAAAACCCAGTGAATGAATCAACCAAGAAATCAAGGAAGAAATGAAAAATTACATGGAAGCAAATGAAAATGAAAACACAATGATATGATATCTTTGGGATGCAGCAAAAATGTTCTAAGAAGGAAATTTATAACAATAGAGGTCTACACTTCAAGAGGCAAGAAAAATCTCAAGCAACCTAATCTTATACCTGAAGGAGCTAGAAAAAGAAGAACAAACAAAACCCAAAACCAGCAGAAGTAAGGAAATAAAAAAGGTTAGAGCAGAAATAAATATTATAGAAACAAATAGAATAGAAAAGATCAATGAAACTAAGAGCTGGTTTCGAAAAGGTCAACAAAATTGGTAAAACCCTAGCCAGACTCATCAATTAGAGAGGAGTCAAATAAGCAAAATCACAAATGAGAGAGGAGAAGTAACAATGAATACAACAGAAATGCAAACAATTGTAAGATTATATTATGAAAAATTATACATCAACATTTCAACATATTGGACAACCTAGAAGAAATGGATAAGTTCATTGAAACATAACCTGCCAGAACTGAAGCAGGAATAGAGAATCTGAACAGACTGGTAATTAGCGATGAAATTGAATAAATAAAAAAACTCCCAACAAACAAAAGCCCAGGACAAGATGGCATCACAGGCAAATTCTACTTAACATTTGAAGAAGAGTTAATAACATATTCTCAAACTATTGCAAAAAAAAAAAAAAAAAAGAAGTGGAAGGAAAACTCTCCAATTCATTTTATGAAGACAGCATTACCCTGATAACAAAATCGCATAAAGATACCACCAAAAAAGAGAAATATAGGTCAATATCTCTGATTAACTTAGATGCAGAAATACTCAACAAAGTACTAACAAATTGAATCCAACAACACATTAAAGAAATCTTTCACCACAATCAAGTAGGATATATTCCTGAGTTGCAAGAGTAGTTCAATATTCATAAGTCAATGTGATATAACATAGCAAAAAGAGAAACTATAAAAACTATAGGATCATTTCAATAGATGCATAAAAATATTTGACAAAGTATAACATCCATTCACAATAAAAACCCTTAACAAAGTAGATTAGAGTGAACCTTAACATAATAAATACATTATATGAAAAACCCACAGCAAACATCATACTCAGTGGGGAAAAATTGAGAGCTTTCCCCTAATGGTAGAAACAAATCAAGGATGTCCACTCTCACTACTTTTATTCAATATAGTACTGGAAGTCCTAGCCACAGCTCTACATCATCAAAAAGAACAGTCATACAAATTGGTAAGGAGGAAGTAAAACTTGCTATTTGCAGATGACATGATATTATATATAGAAAACCCACAGACTCCATCAAAAAACTACTAGGAGTGATATATGAATTTAGTAAAGTCACAGGATATAAAAATCAATGTACAGAAATCTGATGCACACTTATACACTAATAATGAAACAGCAGCAGGAGAAATTAAGAAAACAATCCAATTTGTAATTGTGCTAAAAAATAATGAAATACCTAGGAATAAACTTAAGAGATAAAATACCAGTAACTCTGGAAAGCATAAAACTTTCATGAAAGAAATTGAAGATTTCCAAAGAAATGGAAAGACATTCTATCCTCATGAATCAGAAGAACAAATATTGTTAAAATGTCTATACTACTCAAGCAGTCTACAGACTTAACTGTAATCCCAATAACACTTTTTACAGAACTAGAACAAACAATCCTACAATTTGTATAGAACCACAGTAGACCCCAAATAGCTAGAACAATCTTGAAAAAGAAAAACAGAACTGGAAGTATCACAATTCTAGACTTCAAGTTATATTACAGAGCTGAAGTAATCAAAACAGAGTGGTACTGGCACAAAAAATAGACACATATATAATAGAATAGAAAAACAAACCCAGAAATAAGCCCACAATTATATGGGCAATTAATCTTTGAAAAAGTAGGAGAGAATATGCAATGGGGAAAAGATGACCTCTTCAAAAAGTGTTATTGGGAAGGAAACTTCATGCAAAAGTAAGTGGACCACTTTCTTATACCATACACAAAAAGAAACTTGAAGTGGATTAAAGACCTAAATGGGAGAACTGAGACAATAAAAATTTTGGAAGAGAACACAGGCAGTGAATTATGTATTTTTAAAGATTTATTTATTTTTAAAGAGAGAGAGAACATGAGTGGGGGAAGCGCAGAAGGAGAGAGAATCTCAAGCAGATTCCCCACTGAGTATGGAGACCAACTGGGAGAGTGCCTGGGTGGCTCAGTTGTTAAGTGTCTGCCTTTGGCTCAGAGCATGATCCTGGGGTCCTGGGATAGAGCCCTGCATCGGGCTCCCTGCTCAGTGGGAAGCCTGCATCTCCCTCTCCCTCTCCCCGTGCTGTGTTCCCTCTCTTGCTATGTCTCTGTCAAATAAATAAATAAAATCTAAAAAAAAAAATAGAGACCAGCTGGGGCTCAATCTCATGACCCTGAGGTCATGACCTGAGCCAAAATCAAGAGTTGGACACAACTGATTGAGCCCCCAGCTGCCCCAACAAGCAGTAATTTCTTTGATGCCAACTGTAGCAACATTTTTCTAGGTACATGTCCTGAGGCAAGGGAAATAAAAGCAGAATTAAGAAAATAAAAAATAAAAAGCTTCTGCACAGTGAAGGAAACAATCAACAAAACTAAAAGGCAACTTACTGAATGGGAGGAGATATTTGCAAATGACATATCCAATGAAGGGTTAGTATCCAAAATACATAAGAAGAGATACAACTCAACATCCAAAAAACAAATAATCCAATTAAAAAGTAGGCAGAAGACTTGAACAGACATTTCTCCAAAAAAGTTATCCATATGGCCAACAGACACATGAAAAGAAGTTTAATATCCCCCCCATCATCAGGGAAGTGTAAGTCAAAACTACAATGAGGTATCATCTTACACCTCTCAGAATGCCTAAGTAAAAAACATAAAAAACAACAAGGATGTAGAGAAAAAGGAACCCTCTTGCACTGTTGGTGGCAATACAAACTTGTGCAGCCACTATGGAAAACAGTATGGAGTTTCTTTTAATAAGTTAAACATAGAACTAGGGGCACCTGGGTGGCTCAGTCATTAAGTGTCTGCCTTCTGCTCAGGTCATGATCCCGGTGCCCTGGGATCCAGCCCTTCATTAGGCTCCCTGCTCAGTGGAAAGCCTGTTTCCTCCTCTCCCACTTCCCCTGCTTGTATCCCCTCTGTCTCTCTCTCTCAATCTCTCTCTCTCTCTCTGTGTGTGTCAAATAAATAAATAAAATCTAAAAACAAAAACAAAAACCCAAAACATAAAACTACCCTATGATCCAGTAATTCCATTACTGGGTAATTACCCAAAGACTACAACACATTAATTCAAAGGAATATATGCATCCTATGTTTATTGCAGCATTATTTGTAATTCCAAAATTATGGAAACCACCCATGTCCATCAATAGATGATTGTGTAAAGAAGATTTGGTATGTAAATATACAAAAGATTATTATTTAGCCATTAAAGAGAAAGAAATCTTGTCATTTGCGTGACTTGGATACAGCTAGATAGTGTAATGTTAAGCAACATTAGTCAGAGAAAGACGAATACTTTATGATCTCACTCATATGTGGAATTTAAGAAATAAAGCAAGAAAAAAAGACAAAGTAAGGAACACATCCTTAATTACAGAGAGCAATCTGATGGTTATCATAGGGGAAGGAGCTGGCTATGGGTTAAATAGGTAATGGAAATTAAGGAGTGCATGTCATGATGAGCACAAGGTGTATGAAAGTGTCATAAGTATAAAAGTGTCAAATTACTATGTTGTATACCTGAAACTAATATAACACTGTATGTTAACTATGCTGGAATTAAAAATAAAAGAGTAAAGTTATTGTGATGAGCATGGAGTAATGTAAATAATTGTTGAATCATTACATGTTCACCTGAAATTAACAAAACACTGTATGTTAATTATACATCAATAAAAATCATGAGATAAATATTATTGGAAGATTAAATGCTATTTTCTTTTTTATTAAGTGAATGTCAAAAGAGAATTTACATTGCAGATGCAGTTTTTTTCATTTTATAGTTCCCAGGTGTTAAATTTATTTTAATTGATTTATATGACTTTCTATTGAAATATAAATCAGGACTATATCCATCTGGACACCATCATGCTATATTGTTAGACAGATGGTATGTCTGCTTTTAAACATTAGATATTATACCCTATACACAGTGGGAAACATAAGTTATATGGTTTCATTAAAGAATAATTAAAACATTAAATACAGCATTACTTAGGGGAACAAAATTTATATAAATATCAAGTGATATTTGGCATTGTGAAATAGACTCTGAATTAAAGTTCATTCTTCAAAAGTAGTTATTGGATATCTGTTCATTCATTGTATTAGTGTTTAATAAGTATATAAGTTCTCACTTTCAAAATGTTGAACTTGTAACTGCATAATCAATGAGGATATTAATTTCTGTTTTCCATGCAGCAAAAAATTGGAAAGGAAAAACTGAAATGTAATTTTGCTCTACCTCTTAGAAAACCATTTAAGGGTTTTGACCCCAAAGGTTAATTCTTTGTATCTGAATGGGCTGATGATACTTTTCTATTCCAAAATCTATAGATTTTCAAGGAGGGCTGTACTGCTCTAACGTCTCCCAGCTCACTTTTTGTCAAAAGATTTCAAGTAGGCAGTTAGCAGCCATTCTTGTGTCTTCAATGCCCTTGGATCTCCTATAATGTGGGGTTGTAGTTGGTGATTATCTTCTCTTGGCTACCATACCCTTGTATATCATTCATCTTGATGCAGTAATCTTTTGGATCCCAAAGAGGCTGTTATGTCAAAGGAGCAAAATCTTCTGATTTCACAACTTCATGCAGTTTGCAAAATTCTACACAGCAGTCAGTGCACATTCCCATGTGTGGTGCTGTAAACTGAAACTTGCTTTAGAGTACATGTGCAAACTTGGTGATATAGGGTAAAGAAGCTTTTAAATAAGTAATAACTGTAGGTGAGAATAGCATTTGAATTATACATGAATCCTGGGTAGCTTTGCAATAGCATCAGCTTTGCTGGAAATCCAAATAGGAAGAGTTACTTTTCTTCTCATTGAGAAAAGAAAACCACCTGGGTGGCTCAGTCATTAAGCATCTGCCTTTGGTTCAGGTCATGATTCCAGGGTCCAGGGATCAAGCCTGTGTTGGGCTGCCTGCTTCATGGGAAGCCTGCTTCTCCCTCTCATTCTCCCCCTTCTTGTATCCTCTCTTTTGCTGTCTCTCTATCAAATAAATAAAATATTTTAAAAAAGAGATAAAAGTGTAAATTACATGTCACTTTCTTTTCCTTTCCCATGTAAAATTTTATCAGTTGACCTATTTGCCTTCTCCCAAGTGACTAGTGAAGCTACTCTCCATCCTTTTGCCTTCATATAGGCAGTCTTCTATCCATGGTCTCCATTTTTCTCTAACAGCATTTCTTTATTATGCTGATTTCATAGCTATGTGGTGTGTGGATGAAAAAGGAGTCTTAATGGTGGAATCTAAATGGATATGAGGTAAATTCAGGCTAAGCCATGAGGTGTACAAACCTGTGTCCTTGAACAGGGACAGGTAATTCACTACCAGCTAAAGAAGTGGTGTCCTCATCTTTATTAACAAGGAAACCCACTAATGAAGAGAACCCTCCCTTTCTAAAAAGGTCATCACCCTCACCCACCTCCTTCAAGTCAGTTTGAGTCAGGGAGGGATAAAAAGATGCAGGGGAAACAGTGGAAGTGGGCACTACAGAGAAAGGAGGAAAGCTCTGCAAGGGAAAGTGCCTTTAAATCTTTCATTTTCTCTACCATCTTTTCCTGGTTATCAAATAATTAAACATTTTTTATAATGATTTTCATCTCATACAGTTAGTAATTAATTTGCTTGGGATGATTCCTAAGAAGCCCAGAAAGTACACTAATTTATTCAAATCAAAAGAACCATCCTCATGCAACTGGATTCTCATTTACTATTTCCAAAAATGATATAGAGATACCGGTTCTTTAAGAGAAAACAGCTGAAGGTAACTCCTGGCTTCCAATATATTCTATCAGTGTAGTGATTCTGATGGAATTTTAGAGTCCCCATTACCCATGATTATCAAATAGTAACACCTTCAATTTAGAAAATAGTCCATCCAGCTAGTATTTCAAAAAAGAGTACTAGAGAGAGCCTATAACTCAGGGTCTCTTATTTAACTGTTGTGTGGTCACAAACCTTCAGCTAATCTCAATTCAGGAGTCTGCACACATCTGGTCCTCATCATTACAAATATAACTAAAATAAAAATCTCCTCTCAACCCACAAAAATTTTCCACAAGCACAGAAGACAAAGAAAACATATTTTTAATCAAATGGACATTAAACCATGTGATGTGCTTCACAGGCAATCTACTAAGAGATTGAAAAAAGAAAGACAGTGCCCTTTTACATAGTTTAGCAGATAAAACTCATCACATTTCCGAAATCAACGATAATAATAAGGAAGAGGACTTGACAGCATCATTTGTCATGCATAATTCATCCTAAATTTGTTATTGGCGTGATCATCTGTGCTAGCTAATTGGCTTATCTATAGGAAAATAAAGTTCTCATATTTTTATAACAAGAAGTGGTTTTGTATTTTGGATTGAGATGCCCATCAAGTTTAAGATTCTATCCACTGAAACAAGGAGATAGGAGCACTATGTCCCTTGATTACATTTCAGAGATGGTCCTCAAGTCCTGGAGAAAGTTATATTTGGGTTGCAATTTGTGCAGAAAGTTTGTGAAAATATTTACATATCAAAGGGGCAGAGAAAGAATTTACAACTGAAATCTTTTACAAATAAGTGGTCTAAAAAAGAGAGAGGAGGGTCCTTTGTGGTTAGGTCATCTGGATTCTACAGAGGTCTGGGTGAAAAGGTGGTCAGGGACCTACAGGCAGGAAGAATCCTGTCTAATAAGGTTTATTTAAGCTGGGAGAAATATTAAAGCCCCTGGGGTCATAGGCATCTTTGTACTTTAGCATCCTTTGCATGCAACCTATAGTTACTTACAGATATTTTATATTTTAGTCATTTTTTATAGAGTAAAGCAATTTTTATCTTGATCTTCAAAGTTCTCTCAAAGCAATTATTATGTTGACATAAATCTAAGCCTAATCACATAATATTTTTACTTCCTTTTTATTTTTGGTGTCACCCAGTTCTTGGGCAACACCTTCTCTTAAGGAAAGGTAAAGGCAGAAATTAGAATAAGATTGATCATGTTTATCTATATATTAAAAATTGATACCTAAAAATAGTGTCATAATTTCAAAGCAGAAATTAAGAAATTATGAATTAAAAGTCAGAAATTACAAAAGTTAGTCTGGGTATGTTCATAAACTAATTAAAGCTACACTAAAATATTTTTCTCTCATTTTTTCTAACCCCAAAATACCTTGCTCCTTTTCAATACATAGTATCTAAATGTATTTTATTCTAGGGTTGAAAACAATCCAGGTAAAACTCACCTTAAGTTTATTTGTATAATAAAGAGATTCAGAGCTTAACTATTTTTATTTATAAAATCTTAAAACTACATTTTTAAGGAAGACTGTATTTATTTCATTGGCTTAGTCATTTTTTCCCCAGAACTACTTCTAAATCATTCATTTTGAATTTACTTTTCCTTTAAAATTCCAGATATTCAGAGTGGCATCACCATAATGGTAATACAGTTTTATCTTGACTTTGCTCCCCCTCATAAGAACAACTAATAATTGTTCCTGAACAAGGAATACCTGAAATAATCCTGGAACATAAAGGTAAGGCTAAAGCAGTTCCCATGCGTCAGAAAGACGAAGAAAGATTGAACTAGAACCATATGAGAAAAATTTACATGCTGACACAATTGCCTATCACCCAGGCTAGGACAGCACCATGCCAAGAAGTCTTCCCTGAACCTACAGTTTCTCCAGTGGAAAAACAGCTCAGGGTGGACCTCCTTTTCCTTTAGCATTGTGAGTCACTTTTTGGGAGCTCCCGGTCTGGTCTCACCCCATGGGGATTAAAAGAAATCTGTAGGGTTTGACTGCAGAATCTAGTTGTGATGAGAATGTAGGAGAAGCTTGCAACAACCAGCACTTGGATCTTGACAGACTAAGTTCCTGCAATACCCAAGTAGTAGTTGCAACCAGCAGGTTTGATAATCTGGAGAGTCAAGTCAGGGGTAGTTTGACTAGGGACCTTAGCAGTATGAAAATCCACCTAATCTGGTTCTTTAAACAAAGGCTGGTAGGCCCTGCAACCTGGTCTGTCCCTGCCTAGACAGGGAAGTTGAGTCATAACCTGGCCCACTGTCAATGTATTTCCTGGTCTCATCTTACCTGAAAGTCTGGCAATGACAACTGGAAGCTGCCTATTCCAGCAATCCTCCAGCAGAGACTAGGACAAACAGAGCTGATCACCTACAGGGCAAAGCCAGTGACAGTGTTTGGCCACAGAACTTGGGATAAGACCAGAAAGAACTATGCTTGGTATAGTGAGATTGGTATGGAGAGATGCCCCTCCTCCACCAGGGAGGGGAGATAATTCATAATCCCAATTACTACTATGTTTTCCTCTTAGCACCACTGGAGCAGAAAGACTACCTGAACATGTAAAAAGATGTGTAGCCTGGCAATGCTTGGGCACAGAATCAGGCAGAGCTGATAGCAGGCAGAGATATCAGGCAGAGCTGATAGTAGATCAAAACTGGTGACCCTGTTTGGCCAGGGTACTTGAAGCATGGCCTAGTTTGAGTTTATATCACAAAGAGCCTTGCCAGGCTTGGCACTGTTTCCCCAACCCATTCAGGGAAACTGATTTACAGCTCCACCCATTTTGAATACAGTTTCAGCTTTTTTGACCAGGCAACCTAATTAAAGCAAATGGGAATCTCCATAGCCCATTCAATAGCTCCTCATAGTGGAACTTGAATAAAAAACACAGTTAGGATGTTCTCCAAGTGTGAAGCAGGACAGGTAGCCTAGTCTGGCCAGAGAATTCAGTGCAGTCTTGGCTAATTCAGTGCAAACTTCAAGCAAGCCATGCAGGCTGTAGGCCCCATTGTGCTGTTCTGCCAGGGCTAGAAAACTAAATCACAGCCCCATCTAATGTAAAATATAGCATCCACATATAGACCTGACCATCTATTAAGTTTGGTCAGAGAACCCAGGCAATGACAGAGACCATCCTGCAGCTTTTCTTGGGCATGAAACCAAGCCAGCAGTCCTATTCAACTGTTTTCTGCTAACAGCACCACTACACCCTGAACTCAGAGCTCCGTGGCCTCACCCAAAAATTTTACCAATAGGAAGCCCTACAAGGAGACATGTCCAGACATAAAAGCTGGGCTGATGGTGAAGAAATGTCTCTGCCCAGACATTCAGTAGCATCTGAAAGAAAAGATAGTTTACTAAAATTTGCAGATGCCAATGTAAAGAATAAAGAACCACAGAAAATTGGGTAATGATGATGTGACCAAAGGAAACTAATAAAGCTCCAAAAGTGACCCTAAAGAAATCAAAATCTATGAATGGTCAAAATATTCAGAAAGATCCACATTAAAGAGTTTAACAAAATTGAAAAATGAAAAAAATGACAATATCAGAAAAACAATTTATGAACAAAATAAGAAGTTCAACAAAGAAATAGAAACCATTAAAAAAAAAAACAACCCTAGAAATTCCAGAACTAAAACATACAATGCCTACACTGAAGAATTCAGTAGAGAACATGAAAGCAAGCTCAGCTGTACAGAGGAAAGGATCATTCACCAAGAGAATGATGCATCTGAAATAATCCAGGTAGAGAAGCAAAAAGAAAAAAAAAATGAAAAAGATTTAGAAGCCTACAGGACTTACAGAATGCAATTATTTTTAAAAATCCACATTATGGGAATTCCAAAAGAAGGAGAGAAAAGGCCAAAGTTATATCTAAAAAAATACAGACTGAATACTTTCCCAGCTTGGGGAGAGAAATGGACATCCAGATACATGAGGCTAAAGGATGCAAAACAGGCTCAACCCTATTTTGGGTTAAACCTAAATATGGCTACACAAAGACATAATATAAATTGTCAAAAGTCACTGAAAAGCAAATTTTGAAAGCAGCAAGAAAAAAAAAAGGATAATTTACACACAAGAAAAACCTTATATAATTACCAGTGGAATTCTCAATAGAAACATTTCAGACCAGTAGAGAATGAGATGATATATTTACAATATCAAAATAAAACAAAAACCGTCAATCAAGAATCCTATACCCAAGAAAGTTGTCCTTCAGAAGTGAGAGAGATAATTTTCTGAATGAACAAAAACTGAGGAAGTTCATCACTAGACCCACCTTATAAGAAATCTTAAAAGGAGCTCTCTCTGTGGTAGTAGAATGACACTAATTTTAACATCATAAAAACATAAAAAGGTAGCATAAAACTCACTACTAATGGTAAATATGAAATCAAAGTTAGATTTTATAATATGGTAATGGTGATGTTTAATTCAATTACAACTCCATGTTAAAAGTCGAAAAATAAATGTAAGGAAAGTCATTATATAATGATAAAAGAGTCAATTAATCAGGGAGGTATAACAATGATAAATATGCACTCAGCATTGATACACCCATATATATATAAAAGCATAATTAAAAGGGAAATAAACAGCAATGCAGCAATGGGGACTTTAATACCCTACTCTTGACAATGGATATCATACAAAAAGAGAATCAATAAGAATACAGTGGATTTGAACAAAATTGTAAAGTGTACCTAACAGACATAATACAGACAATTTTCTGACAACAAAATACACAGCCTTTTCAAGTATACATAAATAAATAAATAAATAAATAAAATCTTCAAGTATACATAGAACACATATTAGGCACAAAAGAATTTTAACACATTTAAGAGGACTGCAATCACACTAAATATCTTTTCTATTTTCATTACATACTCACAGATGAAAAACTAGAGAAAAACTAGAAAATTTACATATATATGAAAATTAAAAAATGCTCTCATGAACAACCAATGGATCAAAGAAAAAAATTAAAGAAGAAATAAGTATCTTAAGAACATTAAAATGGAAACACAACATACCAAAACTTATGGAACACAGCAAAAACAGTTCTAAGAGGGAATTTTATTGAAATAAACTCATTGGAAAAAAAAAAAACCCAAAGAACGCAAATAAATAACTAAATGGCCTAAAAGAACTAGAAAAAGAAAAGAGAACAAATTAGCAGAAGGAAGAAAATAATAGAAATTAGATCAGAAATAAATGCACACAGAAAAACAAAGATTAACAAAATGAGTTTTTTTAAATACATGCAAAATTGACAAATGTTAGCTAATCAAAGAAGGAAAAAAGAAAATCCAAATAAAAAATTATAACTGAAAAAGAAGACATTACAATTGATACCACAGAAATACCAAGGATCATAAAAACCTTCTGTAAAAAACTGCATACCAACAATTGAAAAACCTAGAAGAAATGGAAGAAAAATTCTTAGAAACAAAACTTACCAACACTGAATCAAGAATATATATAAAGTATGAAAAAACAAATTACTAGCAGGAAGATTGAATCGGTAACCAGAAGTCTCCCAATGAATGAAAGCCCATGACCAGAAATCTTCATTGGTGAATTCTATAAAACACTTAAAGAATTAATGCCAATACTTCTCAAACTTTTTCAAAAAATCAGAGGAGAAAACACTACCAAATTCATTTAACAAGTCCAGCATTATCCTGCCACCAAAGCCAGAAAAGGACACTATCAGGAAAACAACAATAACAACAACAACAAACGAAGTCAATATCCATGATAGATGCAGATACAAAATTTCTCAAAATATTAGCAAATTAATTTCAGTGACACATTAAAAGGGTCATTCAGCATAATAAATTGGGATTTAACTCTGGGATGCAAAGATGATTAAATATAAACAAATCAATCAATTTAATACATCACATTAATAGAAAGTCTGAATAAAATCATATGATCATTTCAATACACACAGAAAAAGCAACCAACAAAAGTCAACATATATTCATGATAATAACTCTTAAAAAGTGGCTACAGAAAGAACATATCTCAACATAATAAAGGCCATGTATGACAAACCCACGGCTAACATCATACTAGTAAAATGGTAAAATGCTTCAAGTTTTTTCTCTAACATCTGAAACAAGACTGGATGCCCATTTTCACCACTCCTATTTAATAGAATACTAGCAATCTTAGCCAGAGCAATCATGCTAAGAAAAGAAATTAAAAGCATCATATTTGAAAAGAGAGAAGTACAACATTTTCAGATGGCATGATTTCATGTATAGAAAATCTTAAGTCCTCCACCAAAAAACTGTTAGATATAATTAATGATTTAATAAATTTGCAGGCTTCAAAATTAACATACAAAATCAGTAATATTTTTATACCTTAGCAATGAATTGTCTGGAAAAAGAAAAAAAGAAAGAAAATGTTCCCATTTAAGGTAACATCAAAAACAACAAGATACTTAGGAAAAATTTAATGGATGAGATGAAATATTTCTACAATGAAAACCATAAGACATAAGATATTAATGAAAGGCATCACATATTCATAAATTTGATTTTTTTTCTCATTTTTTAAAATTTAAATTCATTAGCCAGTTGATAGTACATTAGTTTCAGGTGTAGTGTTCAATAAATTATCAGTTGCATATATTGTTAAAATGTTCATACTACACAAAGCCATCTATAGAGTCAATGCAATCTCTATCAAAATTTCAATGGAATTTTCTTACAGAGGTAGCAAAAGAATCCTAAAATTTATATGGAACCACAGGACTCTAAATAGCCAGTGCTGTCCTGAAAAAGAAGAACAAGCAGGAGGTATCATACTTCCTGATTTTAAGCTATATTGTAAAGCCATACTCATCAAAATAGTAATGGTACTGGCATAAAAACAGACACATCGGCCAATGGAACAAAACCAAGAGCCTAGAAATAAACCAATGTATACACCATCGACTAATTATTTGACAAGATAGCTAAGAATAAGGAGAAAAAAATCTCTTCAATAAAAGATGTTGAAGAAAATAGTATACTTACACACAAAGAATGATGCAAGACCCGTAACTTACACCACCTACAAAAATTAACTTGAAGTGGATAAAAGACTAAGATAGAATACCCCAAACCATGGAAATCCTAGAAGAAAACAAGAAAAAAAGCCATTTGACCTGGGTCTCAGCAATGATTTTAGATATGAAACCTAAAGCACAAACCACAAAAATAGAAAAATAAATATATAAAATTACATCAAACAAAAACAGGTTCTGGCAGCAAAGGAGAAGATCAACAATATGAAGAGAACCTATAAAATGGGAAAAATACTTGCAAACCATATATTTGATAAGGGGTAGATATCTTGAACATATAAAGGACTCCTATAACTCAATAGCAAAAAAAAAAAAATACAGCCAATTTAAAAAATGGGTTAACAATATCAATAGACATTTTTCTAATGAAAATATATAAAATGTAAATAGGTACATAAAAAGATGCTCAATATCAATAATCATTAGGGAAATGTAAATTAAAACTACAATGAAATCTCATTTAATGCCTTTTGGAATGGCTATTGTCAAAATAACGAGAGATAATAAATGCTGGAGAAGATGTAGAGGAAAAGGAAACCTGTGGACTATTGGGATTGTAAGCTTATGTAGCTGCCATGGAAAACAGTAGGGAGGTTTCTAATAAAATTAGAAATTTGAACTAGCATATGATCTAGCAATTCTACTTTTGGGAACATATCCAAAAGAAACAAAACACTATGTCAAAGAGGTAACTGTATCCCCACATTCATTGCTGCATTATTCACAATAGCCAAGACTTGGAAACAACCTAAGTGTCCATCAATGGAGGAATGAATAAAATATTTGTGAGATACACACACATACACACACACAGACTATAAAAGAAGTAAATCTGTCATTTGTGACAATATGCACAGAACTTCAGGGCATTATGCTAAATAAAATAAGTCAGACAGACAAAGACACATTCAGAGAAAGATAAAAAAATGGGAGAGGGAGACAGAGAAAATAAACTTATAGATCAAATTTGTGGTAGCCAGAAGTAATGAGGGAGTGCAGAGGTTAGAAGAAAACTATGTAAAGGTAAAAACTGCTAGTGATAAGTACTAGAGTTGTGTAACATGACTACAAATTATACATGTATATATGAAAGTGGCTAAGAATTAATTTTGAGTTCTTATCATAAGGCAAAATCATTTTTTCCTCCTTTTTTGTATTTATGTATTATGTAATAGATATTAACTAAGCTTATTGTGATAATCATTTTACAATACACATAATCCAATGCATTTTGCTTATACCTTAAACTTATTCAGTGTTGTATATTAAAGTATATCTCAATAAAACTTGAAAAATCCTGACATCTATCTAAACTTTTAATATTTCTATGTATTTATGAATATGGATAGTTATGACAAATATTTTGCTGTTATTTGTTCTGCTAGTTTGAATATGTCACTTAATGCCTTAGAAATATAGCTCTTCTTTTTAAAATGTGAGATTATAATGTCTGCCTTAGTTAATAAATGCATAAATTGGAAAAATAAGTAATATGGTAGAATTTCTAAGTAATAATACTTAATCCATCAAAGAATATAAATTTCACTAGGTTTGTTCTACTGAGAGAATCACTATCAGGGAATTTGAAATGTTTTAACCAAAACCTTCCTTTTGAGTTTTGTCAAATACATTGACAAAATGAATGTCTTGATTAAAGGATTGAAAATCAATAGTTGATAGAGCAACACAGTTGAGAAAATAATGTTGGTAAAATAGAAAATCTGAGGGAGATCATATGCTCTGGACTTGCAGAAGTTGGATCACAGACTCACATGTTATTGAATAGAGGAGTTAACATGGAACTAATTGATAGTTATCCATTGCGTTTCACATACCTAGATTAAAGGAGATTTTTTAATTAAATATAAAAATCTCTTCTCAATTACATAAATATAAATTTATTTTTTTAAAGATTTCTTTGTTTCTTTTTAGAGAGAAAGAGAGGGAGAGAGAGCATGATGGTGGGGGGAAAGGCAGAAGGAAAGAAAAAAATCTCAAGCAGACTCCCTGCTGAGTGTAGATACAGGACTCTATCCCATGACCCTAAGATCATGATCTGAGCTTAACCAACTGACCAGGCATTCATAGAATATAAATTTAAAATACCAATCATCCTTCACTTTATGTCAAGTCCTTAAGACTGATGAAATCTTAGAAGATTGCTATTATTCAAATTGTAATCTAAATATGCAGAACTGAAGAGGCCAAGAATTATCCATCATCATTCAGATGCTTTGTCTTGTAAATGAAAATTCACAAATTTTCACACATTTTGTATAACAATTTTGAAAAATTGTTACTTCCAAAAAATTCCAAAAATTTTCCAAAAAAATTCCACAAAATTCCAATATAGGTCATATAAAACATGAAAATTAAAAAAGAAACAAGAAATACCTATTGGAATGGCAAAAATCTATAATAATGACAACACCAAATGTTGGGAACAATATGGAGCAATAGGAACTCTCATTTGTTGCTCATGGGAATACAAAATGATAAACTCTATCTGGAAGACAGTTTGGTGATTTCTTACAAATCTAAATATAGTCTTACCATATGATCCAGCAATCAAACTCCTTGGCATTTATCCTAAGGAGTTGAAAACTTATATCCACATAAGAACCTGCACAAAGATGTATAAAACAGTTTTGTTCATAACTGTTAAAGCTTGGAAGCAGTCAAGATGTGTTTTAGTAGTGAAAGGTTAAACTAATTATAGTATATTTAGACAATGATTTATCATTCAACATTAACAAGAGATGAGCTTTTTTTTTTTAAGATTTTGTTTATTTATCTGACAGAGATCACAAGAAGGCAGAGAGGCAGGCAAAGAGAGAAGGGGAAGCAGGCTCCCTGCTGAGCAGAGAGCCTGATGCAGGGCTTGATCCCAGGACTCTGGGATCATGACCTGAGCTGAAGGCAGAGGCTTTAACCCACTGAGCCACCTAGGTGCCCCAAGAGATGAGCTTTTAACCAGGGAAAGACATGGAGGAATCAAATGCATATTACTAAGTGAATGAAGCCAATTCTGAAGAGGCTATACACTGCACGATTCTGACTATATTATATTCAGGAAAAGGCAAAAACTATGGGGAAGAAAAATTAATGACTTCTGGGGGCAAAGGGAAAATGAATAGTTGGAGCAAAGAGGATTTTTATGGGTAATGAAAATATACTATATGATATTATAATGGATATATTTCATTACACATTTGTTTAAATCCATAAATGCACACAAAGAGTGAGCCCTCAAGTAAACTATTGATTTGGGATGATTATAATGTGTCGGTGTAGGTTTACCTTTATTTTAAAAAAGAGTACCATAATGATGGTTGATGTTGATAATCGGGGAGGGTAAGCCTTTGTGCAATGAAATCTTTGCACCTTCCTCTCAAAGTTTTTGTAAACTTAAAATTGTTCTAAAAAATAAAATCTTTAAAAAATGCACAAAAGCAACATGCTACCCAATGTTCTCATTTAACTATTGGATATTTTATCTTACATATTATCTTATTATGTCATGTAGCATCATAATCACAATATAATCAATGAAAACAAAGTACATATAGACACATTAACAAATAATAAATTTAAATATTAAACTATATTTATATAATAGATTATACATAGATATGACAGTTATATATAATAATTGAATGTTTTTAAATTTTATTATTTCATACCTATTTTTGGAGATATATTTTTATAACTATGGAAGATTGAAATTATTTCAAATAGAAATAAAAATCACAGTCTCTCATGATTCATCTCCCCCACCGATTTACCCCATTTCACTTTTCCTTTCCTTCTCCTAATGTCCTTCATGTTATTCCTTATGCTCCACAAGTGAGACTGTGGACTCTGAGAAGCAAACTGAGGGTTTTGGAGGGAAGGAGGGTGAGAGGATGGGTAAGCCTAGTGGTGGATATTAAGGAGGGCATGTATTGCATGAAGTATTGGGTGTGGTGCATAAACAAGGGATCTTGGAACACTGAAAAAAGTAAAATTAAATTAAGATGTAAAAAAATAATATGTGTAATTTCTCTGTCCTTCAACTATACATCTGATAGTGGAGGTAAAACAAACAAAAAAAACAAACAAACAAACAAACAAAAAAAACCAACTGGTAATATTTTCTTTGAATATTTGTCGAATAAGAAAGACTAAAATTCTCAAATTTTTTTTTCAGGCTGTTTTTCTATCCAAAGTATGTTAAATGCTTTATTTTTGTCCATAAGCAAAGTAGTGTTATCTTAAAGTTGTTAAATTTTTTTCTTCTAATAACAGCTAAAGATGGCTAAGGATTGTGGGGAAAATACTGTACTCAGCTGTGCTTAAACTGAAACACTTGAACATGTGTTTCCTCAAGCATAGCATTAAGGCAATTGCTCTGTGAGACTCAGAAATCAATAGAATTGTCACAAATGTTCTAAGTGCAGCATTATGAAAAATATTGTATTTTGCTGCATGGAACCATAAGACTTCCTGCAATTCATAATCCTCTGTTAACAGAATTATTTTTAGATTGAATGTAATTCAGGACAAGTTTTGGCATTTTTTAAACAATTAAAGATATGCAAAATCTGAATGCTACTGCAGCCAAATAAATAAATTAAAATATTATAACTAGTTCAAACTAATACTTAATGGTTTTTGTTACCCATGCAGGAATCTTTTGTTATTTTCATGTATGTTCTTTCTAATTACAGTTATAATAAAGCCACACTGCAGTAATTCTTCCATATATTTTGTGATAATGTCATATTATTTTGTTTTTTTAGAGCATTCACATTCTGAGCAACATTATGGCTTTCTGTAAGATGACAAAAAATGTTTTCTCTTTGGTACCCTACTGATTTCATCAGCATCCTACTCTCCCATTCAATAATTGCTTTGTCTCACAAATTTTGGCACTAAAAAATTGTTACTGAACATTTTTCTAGCTCTTAATGTACCTCAAGGAAGTTTTTGCCTCCCATCATTGCCCTTTACTGATCCCTGGCAGTAACATCTGCAAAGGACTATTTTTAACCTTTCATTCTCTGTACCGTTTCCATCTTTTTCTTTCTTTTCCAGCTTTTTCCCATCTCAGAGCTTTCAAAAATATAGCTCCAGATACTCAACTTGTAAAATTACCTACAAACTCTAACATTCCAGGTTAAGGAATAAACAAACTATTAATCAGGTAGATTAATAAAACTATTAACTAATCAAATATAGTCGACTTACTTAGATCATGGTCAATGAACTTCCCAGTGCTTATTCCTTTATCTAGTCCCCCAGCACTCTGATTCTAGTTGGGTCTAGTCTGTTTCAACAATAGAATATAGTAAAAGCTATACTGGACCAGTTTTGTGGCCTGCATGTAATTTGTCTTAGAAATATCTATTCTTTTTCTTCTTTTTTTCCCCTTTAATAATACTTTATTTAGGAATGCTCTTTCTTATTTTCCTGAGCCAATTTTAATGAAATTCAGGATTCTCCATAAATAAAGAAGAAACCATGTGGAGAGCCCCTGGAGACTAAAATACTACAGAGATGAGGGCGCCTGGGTGGCTCAGTGGGTTAAGCCTCTGCCTTCAGCTCAGGTCATGATCCCAGGGTACTGGGATCGAGCCCCACATCGGGATCTCTGCTCAGCGGGGAGCCTGCTCCCTCCTCTCTCTCTGCCTGCCTCTCTGCCTACTTGTGATCTCTGTTAAATAAAAAAATAAAATCTTTTAAAAAATAATAAAAAAAAAAAACAAAATACTGTAGAGATGAGTCCAAAGGAGCACAGAGGTACCAGACACTAAGCACCAGCTACAGATCCATTTGCTTTGTTATTCTGTATGAGGTACTCCAAGAGCAACCAGTATAGAAACTGCTCCAATGTGACCATAGAATTCTATCGGTTAAATCAATCTAGACTATAGAATCATGATATCTATAAGCAACAGATGACTGGCAGTGCTTGGTATCTAAAACAGACTACTAGAATAACAGATATCTTAAACAATATCCATGAAGAACATAGCTTCCGGGAGAAGATCAAATTCATGGTTCTGATCATAAGTATAGCCTTAGAGTAAAGTTCAAATAAGGGTATGGTAGTAAGATCCTTGACTGAGAGTCCAGTAAGATTTAAGGACACCCCAGAGATTCAGTTAGACACAAAGACCTCTAAGAATATTAAGAGTGTGCTTTGTAACACTCCAACTAAATAACCGAGATTCTAAAATTCTTCAGATTACTATCCCACAGCACCTTGACACATATAGCCCACTGGTAGAGTAATAGAGTATTCCATACTCTCTCTGTTTATATGTTACTTTTTGGGAACAGGTAAATCAGAGATGCTTTCAAGCAATTAGGTTAATATAGTAGTGTAAATAATGAAAAAAATATCAATTATAAACTTGAGAATGTTTTTACTATTAAAAGATAACCCAGGTTCTGGTAAAAGATGGCAATGTAAGAGGATACAAAACTCACCTCCTCTCATAGAACAAATCTAGAGACATATGGAACAGTTTCTTCTGGGGGAACTAACTAGGTGGCTCCTACACATTAGACAAATGGGGAAGAAAAATAAACTGACATGAAAAAGGGTAAGGGAGACTGAGACACAAACTTTCCATAAAACATACTTCTTAACAGGCTATCTTCAAAGGGCTCAGCTCAGAGGTAGCAGCCAGAAAAGTCCATCTCCCAGTCTTCACCTGAAAAAGATCTATCTGCATACCTTAAGAGCTTCCACATGAGGGTCTGGCTTCCAATCATTCTGAAACCAGTTGCTGAGATCCTTTTCTTAGGGACGCTGATGGGTCTTGGTATACCCTCACCTCCTGGGAACTAATAAAAATAAAGCAGGTGGCTTGGACAATCACAGTCTTTGTTGTCAGAGACAACAAAGAGATAGAACATTGTTAAACTAGAAGGTTCATTACCTATAGGAGATCACTCTTTCAGGACTGGAATATGGGGCTATTTTATCTAGTGAATAGAAACAGACACAGAGAGTCAAGGAAAAATGAAGAAATAGAGAAATGTGTTCCAAACTAAAGAAAATTTTTAAAAAATCAGATAAAGACTTTAATGAAATGGAGATTGGTAATTTACTTGATAAAGATTTTAAAAATAAGTAATAAAGATGAGCTTAGGAGAAGAATGTATGAACAAAATGAGAATTTAAAAAGAGATAAGAAACATAAGAAAGCATCAAATAGAAGTCAAATAATTGAAGTTTACAATAACTTTTCCAAAAAAAAAAAAAAATAGAGGGGCTCAACAGCAGTATATATGAAACAGAAGGATCAGTGAATTTGAAGATATGGGAGTGGAACTTATCTAATCAGAACAAAGGAAAAAAAAAAGAAATGAAGGGAAAATAGCTTAAGGGACTTATGGAACAATGTCAAGCAGACCAACACTCACATTATAAGGGTCCCAGAAGGAGAAGGAAAAATGAGGCAGAAAATTTATTCTAAGAAATAATGGATGAGAACTTTCCTACCCTGGGAAGGAAAAAAACATTCAGACTCAGTAAGCCTAGACAATTTCAAATAACATGAACCCAAGTGACACATTATATTTAAAGTGTCAAAATTTAAAGGCAGGAGAAAATCTTAAAAGTACCAAGAAAAAAAACAACTTGATACATACAAAGGAACTCACATAATGTTATCAGTAGATTTTTTTTTTCATGGCACCCAACATAGGGCTTGAACTCACAACAAGATCAAGACCTGAGCTAAGGTCAAGAGTACAAAGGTGGATGATTGGCTGACTGAACCAGTCAGCCACCCCATCAGCAGATTCTTTAGCAGATACTTTCAATATATCATACCACACACTTCTGGCCTGCAAAGACCTGAAGGGAAAAGCTATGAACAAAGAATGTTCTACTGGCAAAGATTTTCCTCAGCATTGAAGAAGAGATAAAAAGTTTTTTGAATAAGTGAAAGCTAAAGAATTTCCTTATCACAAAGAGAGGAAGATGGCAGTGGAATAGGAGGATCCTAGGTTTTCCATGTCCCACAAATACAACAATCAAATATTCTATCTAAGAAATTAACCTGAAGACTGGCAGAACAAACTTCACAACTAAAGGTAGAGAACAGGAGCTCCTGGGTGGCTCAGTCAGTTAAGCATTTGCCTCCAGCTCAGGTAATGATCTTTAAGGTCCTGGAATTGAGCTCTGAATCAGGCTCCATGCTTAGTGGGGAGCCTGCTTCTCCCTCTCTCCTGACTCTGCGCATGCTCTCTCTTTCTCAAATAAAAATAAACAAACAAATAAATAAATAAATAAAATCTTTAAAACAATAAAATAAAGGTAGAGAACACATTGATGAAAGTAGGAGATGTGGTGAGGCAGTTTGGTAGAGAAACAGATCATGGCAGCTATGATGGAAGGAAGCCACAGTCACAGAGAGGGCAAGAGACAGACTAACACACGAAGGAGTACATGGGGGAAATGAATCCCCATAGCAATTGGCTTGGAAAGGAAGAGGGGCCAAATTTCATGAGTTTTTACAACCAGCAGGACTCAAATCCTAGAGGTCAGCAGGCTTGGCTCAAGAAAACCAGATTCATTAAGACTACTCTTGGAAAGAAGACAGGGCAAGCAGCCTGTGGTCATACTATATGAAAACAACATCTAAAGAGTACCTGGGGCGCACAATGAGGAGGTTATTTTGTTATCTTGGAGCATGTCCCATAGAGGCAGTGTTCACAGAAAGACCCCTCTGGGAACAAGAGAACTAGCAAGTACCATTTCCCTGCACCCAGCATAAACACAGAGCCACCTGTGAGAACCAGTACAGTGCCTACACTCTTTGCCAAACATGCTTACAACAAACCTGTCCTGCACCATGCAGTGGGGAAATTGCCCTTCATGGTCAGACTTGTCTCAGTCCTAGCACATCATGCCCTTTCATTCAGAAGACCAGCTCAATCCCCTGCCTATACTCCTGAGCTGGGAGTTTTGCAGGACCTTGTTTCCGGTGGCAGTGGTGACAGGTTTCATTTCACAAGGAGAACAGAGTACACCTAGTTAAAACTCTGATGAGAACTCTGACCAGGACAGGTAAAAAGAGTCTCTCAGATGACTGGCCTGAAGGATAAAGTGACCAGGACACAACAGCAGAGCACATGGAAATACTTTCTGAAGCACCAGGCCCTGGGGAACAGAGGACACTACAAACTGCAGGACACTATAGGACCTCTTCTTCATAAGGCTAATACATTCAAGGATAGTAGATATAGTTGATTTTCCTATCATGCAGAAGCAAGCACAGAGACTTAAATAAAGTGAGAAGACAGAAGAATTTTTTCCAAATGAAAGAATAGAACGAGGCCATAGCCAAAGATCTAAGTGAAACAAATATAAGTAATATGCTTGACAGAGAATTTAAAGTAATGATCATAAACATACTCATTGGACTTGAGAAAAGAGTGGAGAACATCAATGAGACCCTTAACACAGACATAAGAAATAACATAGCAGAGATAAAGAGCTAAGTAAACAAAAAGAGACAGTGCTTGGTGGAAAGAACAACAAGCTGGAAGAAGCACAGGAATGAATCAGTGACTTGGAAGACAGAGTAATGGAAAGTAGTCTAGTTGAACAAATGAAAGTTAAAAAAAAATGCAAAATGAGAATGGAATAAGGGAACTCAGTGACTCCATCAAATGTAATAACTTTTACAATACAGGAGTCTCAAAAGAAGAAGAAAGAAAAGGAGACAAAGTTTGTTTGAAGAAATAATAGCTGAAAACTTCCCTAATTAGGGAAGGAAACAGATACCCAGATCCTGGAGGCACAGTGATCCCCTCTCAAAAATATAATATAATATAATATAATATAATATAATATAATATAATATATAAAATAAAAATTAAAAAAAATCAACCTAAAGAGGTCTATACCAAGACACATAATAGTTTAAATGGCAAAAATAGTGATAGAGAAAAATCCTAAAAGCAGCAACAGAAAAGAAGACAGTTATATACAAGGGTAACTCCATAAGGTTATCAACAGATTTTTCAGCAGAAACTTTGCAAGCCAGAAGAGACTATCATGATATATTCAAAATGCTGAAAGGGAAAAATCTACCACGAAGAATACTCCATCCAGCAAAGCTGTCATTCAGAAGAGAATAGTTTCTCAGGCAAACAAAGATTTTAAAGTTTATGACCACTAAAACAGCCCTATAAGAAATATTAGAGATGATTTTTGACTAGGAAGGAGAACCATAAATGAGAATATAAAAAAAATAAATTTGTGTATAAAACACAGTCAAGAGATTCACAGAATAAAAGGATGTAAAATATGATACCATATACCTAAAACATGGGTCGGGAGAGAGGAGTAAAGAATGGGATCACAATTAAGTGACCATTAACTTAATATAGACTGCTCTATGCAAAAGATATTATATAAACCTAATGGTAACCACAAATAAGAAAAACCAGTAATAGAGAGAAAAAGAATTCAAATATATTAGTAAAGAAAAACAATCATGAAAGAGAAAAAGAAAAGATCAGAGAAATACTATAAGAACAGCCACAAAACAAGGAATGAAATGGAAATAGATACACACCTATCAATAATTACTTTGAATGTAAATTGCATAAGTGCTCCAAACAAATGACATAGGGTGACAGAGTGGATAAAAACATCAAGACCCATGTATCTGTTGCCTACATCAGACTCTTTTGAGACCTAAAGACACCTGCAGATTGAAAGCAACAGGATGAAGAAATATTTATCATGTGAATGGGTGTCAAAAGCAAGCTGGGGCAGCAATACATATATCAGACAAAATAGACTTTAAAACAAAGACTGTAAAAAAGTTTGTAACTTTTGTTGTCACAAGAGACTAAGAAAGGACACTGTATAATAATAAAGGGGACAAGCCAACAAAAAATATATAACAATTGTATACACCTATGCACCAAAAATGCCAGCACCCAATACATAAAACAGTAACAAACAAAAAGGAACTAATTGATAATAGTATGATAATAGTAGGGGAATTTAATGCCCCACTTTTATCAGTAGATCAATGGAAGAGAAAATCAACAAGGAAATAACGGCTTTGTTTTTTTTTTTAATCATTTTTTTTAATTTATTTTCAGCATAATAGTATTCATTGTTTTTGTACCACACCCAGTGCTCCATGCAATCCGTGCCCTCTCTAATACCTACCACCTGGTTCCCCCAACCTCCCACCCCCCCACCTCTTCAAACCCTTCAGATTGTTTTTCAGAGTCCATAGTCTCTCATTGTTCACCTCCCCTTCCAATTTCCCCCAACTCCCTTCTCCTAACTCCCCATGTCCTCCATGCTATTTGTTATGCTCCACAAATAAGTGAAACCATATGATAATTGACTCTCTCTGCTTGACTTATTTCACTCAGCATAATCTCTTCCAGTCCTGTCCATGTTGCTACAAAAGTTGGGTATTCATCCTTTCTGATGGAGGCATAATACTCCATAGTGTATATGGACCACATCTTCCTTATCCATTCGTCCGTTGAAGGGCATCTTGGTTCTTTCCACAGTTTGGTGACCGTGGCCATTGCTGCTATAAACATTGGCATACAGATGGCCCTTCTTTTCACTACATCTAGTATCTTTGGGGTAAATACCCAGTAGTGCAATTGCAGGGTCATAGGGAAGTTCTATTTTTAATTTCTTGAGGAATCTCCACACTGTTCTCCAAAGAGGCTGCACCAACTTGCGTTCCCACCAACAGTGTAAGAGGGTTCTCCTTTCTCCACATCCCCTCCAACACGTGTTGTTTCCTGTCTTGCTAATTTTGGCCATTCTAACTGATGTAAGGTGATATCTCAATGTGGTTTTAATTTGAATCTCCCTGATGGCTAGTGATGATGAACATTTTTTCATGTGTCTGATAGCCATTTGTATGTCTTCATTGGAGAAGTGTCTGTTCATATCATCTGCCCATTTTTTGATATGATTATCTGTTTTGTGTGTGTTGAGTTTGAGGAGTTCTTTATAGATCCTGGATATCAACCTTTTGTCTATACTGTCATTTGCAAATATCTTCTCCCATTCCATGGGTTGCCTCTTTGTTTTCTTGACTGTTTCCTTTGCTGTGCAGAAGCTTTTGATTTTGATGAAGTCCCAAAAGTTCATTTTCGCTTTTGTTTCCTTTGCCTTTGGAGACATATCTTGAAAGAAGTTGCTGTGGCTGATATCGAAGAGATTACTGCCTATGTTCTCCTCTAGGATTCTGATGGATTCCTGTCTCACATTGAGGTCTTTTATCCATTTTGAGTTTATCTTTGTGTATGGTGTAAGAGAATGGTCGAGTTTCATTCTTCTACATATAGCTGTCCAGTTTTCCCAGCACCATTTATTGAAGAGACTGTCTTTTTTCCACTGTATATTTTTTCCTGTTTTGTCGAAGATTATTTGACCATAGAGTTGAGGGTCCATATCTGGGCTCTCTAATCTGTTCCACTGGTCTATGTGTCTGTTTTTATGCCAGTACCATGCTGTCTTGGTGATCACAGCTTTGTAGTAAAGCTTGAAATCAGGTAACGTGATGCCCCAGTTTTATTTTTGTTTTTCAACATTTCCTTAGCAATTCGGGGTCTCTTCTGGTTCCATACAAATTTTTTGATTATTTGCTCCAGCTCTTTGAAGAATACCGGTGGAATTTTGATTGGAATGGCATTAAAAGTATAGATTGCTCTAGGCAGTATAGACATTTTAACAATGTTTATTCTTCTGATCCAAGAGCATGGAATGGTCTTCCATCTTTTTGTGTCTTCTTCAATTTCTTTCATGAGTGTTCTGTAGTTCTTTGAGTACAGATCCTTTACCTCTTTGGTTAGGTTTATTCCCAGGTATCTTATGGTTCTTGGTGCTATAGTAAATGGAATCGATTCTCTAATTTCCCTTTCTGTATTTTCATTGTTAGTGTATAAGAAAGCCACTGATTTCTGTACACTGACTTTGTATCCTGCCACGTTACTGAATTGCTGTATGAGTTCTAGTAGTTTGGGGGTGGAGTCTTTTGGGTTTTCCATATAAAGAATCATGTCATCTGTGAAGAGAGAGAGTTTGATTTCTTCATTGCCAATTTGGATACCTTTTATTTCTCTTTGTTGTCTGATGGCTGTTGCTAGGACTTCTAATACTATGTTGAACAAGAGTTGTGAGAGTGGGCATCCTTGTTGTGTTCCTGATCTCAACGTAAAGGCTGCAAGCTTTTTCCCATTGAGGATGATATTTGCTGTGGGTTTTTCATAGATAGATTTGATGAAGTTCAGGAATGTTCCCTCTATCCCTATACTTTGAAGCGTTTTAATCAGGAACAGATGCTGGATTTTGTCAAATGCTTTCTCTGCATCAATTGAGAGGACCATGTGGTTCTTCTCTCTTCTCTTATTAATTTGTTCTATCACATTGATTGATTTGTGAATGTTGAACCATCCTTGTAGCCCAGGAATGAATCCTACCTGGTCATGGTGGATAATCTTTTTAATGTGCTGTTGGATCCTGTTTGCTAGGATCTTGTTGAGAATCTTAGCATCCATATTCATCAGGGATATTGGTCTGAAATTCTCCTTTTTGGTGGGGTCTTTGCCTGGTTTGGGGATCAGGGTAATGCTGGCTTCATAGAAAGAGTCTGGAAGTTTTCCTTCTGCTTCAATTTTTTGAAACAGCTTCAGGAGAATAGGTGTTATTTCTTTTTGAAAGTTTGGTAGAATTCCCCAGGGAATCCGTCAGGTCCTGGGCTCTTGTTTTTTGGGAGGTTTTTGATCACTGCTTCAATCTCGTTACTAGATATCAGTCTATTTAGGTTGTCAATTTCTTCCTGGTTCAATTTTGGGAGTTTATAGTTTTCCAGGAATGCATCCATTTCATCTAGGTTGCTTAGCTTATTGGCATGTAACTGTTGATAATAACTTCTGATGATTGTTTCTACTTTCTTGGTGTTAATTGTTATCTCTCCCTTTTCATTCATAATTTTATTAATTTGGGCTTTCTCTCTTTTCTTTTGGATTAGTGTGGCCAATGGTTTATTGATCTTATTGATTCTTCAGAAAACCAGCTTCTGGTTTCACTGATACGTTCTACTGTATCTCTGGTTTCTACCTCATTGATCTCAGCTCTAATCTTGATTATTACCCTTCTTATGTGTGGAGTTGGTTTGATTTGTTGTTGATTCTCCAGTGCTTTAAGGTGTAGAGACAGCTGCTGTGTTCTAGATTTTTCAGTTTTTTTTTGAGGGAGGCTTGGATGGCTATGTATTTCCCCCTTAGGACCGCCTTTGCTGTATCCCATAGGTTTTGGACCGAAGTGTCTTCATTCTCATTGGTTTCCATGAATTGTTTCAGTTCTTCTTTGATCTCCTGGTTGATCCAAGCATTCTTAAGCAAGGTGTTCTTTAGCTTCCAGGTGTTTGAGTTCCTTCTGCACTTTTCCTTGTGATTATGTTCCAGTTTCAAAGCATTGTGATCTGAGAGTATGCAGGGAATAATCTCAGTCTTTTGGTATTGGTTGAGTCCTGATTTGTGACCCAGTATGTGGTCTATTCTTGAGAAGCTTCCAGGTGCACTTGAGAAGAATGAGTATTCTGTTGTTTTAGGGTGGAATGTTCTGTATATATCTATGAGGTCCATTTGGTCCAATGTGTCATTCAATGCTCTTGTTTCTTTAATGATTTTCTGCTTTGATGATCTGTCTATTTCTGAGAGAGGCGTGTTAAGATCTCCTACTATTAA
>NW_019154087.1:13802164-13883540 GCF_002288905.1 Enhydra lutris kenyoni
GGAAGAATGAGTATTCTGTTGTTTTAGGGTGGAATGTTCTGTATATATCTATGAGGTCCATTTGGTCCAATGTGTCATTCAATGCTCTTGTTTCTTTAATGATTTTCTGCTTTGATGATCTGTCTATTTCTGAGAGAGGCGTGTTAAGATCTCCTACTATTAATGTATTTATATCAATATGACTGTCTTGATTAACAGTTTTATTATGTATTTGGCTGCTCCCATATTGGGGGCATAGATGTTTACAATTGTTATATCATCTTGGTGGATAGTCCTTTAAAAATTATTTAGTGTCCTTCTGTATCTCTGACTACAGTCTTTAGTTTAAAATCCAATTTATCTGATATGAGAATCGCTACCCCAGCCTTCTTTTAAAGCCCATTGGCATGAAAGATGCTTCTCTACCCCTTCACTTTCAGTCTGGGTCTATCCTTAGGTTCAAAATGGGTCTCTTGTAGACAACATATGGATGGGTCCTGTCGTTTTATCCAATCTGCAACCCTGTGCCACTTTATGGGCACATTTAGGCCATTCACATCGAGAGTGATTATTGATAAATATGTTTTTATTGACATTGTGTTACCTTTGAAGTCTTTCTTTCTGTAGATTGTCTCTATATTTCTGTTCAATGCTATTCTTAGGATTTTTCCTTTTTTATAGAACCCCCCCTTAATATTTCCTGCAGTGTTGGCTTGGTGGTTGCATAGTCTTTTAAGCCTTGCTGGTCTTGGAAACTCTTTATCTCTCCATCCATTTTGAATGTCAGTCTTGCTGGATAAAGTATCCTTGGCTGCATGTTCTTCTCATTTAGTGTCCTGAATATATCTTGCCAGCCCTTTCTGGCTTGCCAGGTCTCTGTGGACAGGTCTGATGTTATTCTGATGGGCTTTCCTCTGTAAGTGAGGAGCTTCTTTGTCCTAGCGGCTTTCAAGAGATTATACCACAATTATGATTCCTCAATTTGACTATCAGGTGCCTTGATGTTTTTCTGGAATCTATAATCTTGGGTGGAGACCGTTCGGCCTCTAGTACATGAACGCTGGTTCCATTCACGAGATTGGGAAAGTTTTCATGAAGAACTTGTTCCACTATATCTTCTAGACTTCTTTCTTTCTCCTTCCCTTCAGGGATTCCAATAATTCAGACGTTGGAACATTTCATGGTGTCATTTATTTCCCTGATTCTGTTTTCATGGTTTCTAAACTGTTTACTCCAGGCTTCCTCTTGATCCTTTCTCTCTATCTGTTTGTCCTCCAGATCACTAATTCTATCTTCTGTCTCAGTTACCCTAGCTTTGAGAGAATTTAGATTAGGAAATCATTGAGAGCATTGTGAACCTCAGCCCTGGTAGTTTTTAGCTCTGCCCTAACATTGTGAACATCCTGTCTGGTCGCTTTCAGCTTGGCCCTAATCAATTCCATTTGGTCATCCATGGCTTTCTCCAACCTAGCTATTGCCTGGATAATTGTTAGCCTGAATTGTCTTTCTGACATATTGTCTATATTGATAGCTGTTAGCTCTGTTGCAGAAGGTCCATCCTCTGTATTTTTCTTCTGTTGGGCATTCCTCCTCCTAGTCATTTTGGTGAGAGATGACTGAACAGATCTAGCTGGTTGTATCGACTGTGGTGCAGTCTGGGTGCACCCTGGAACACTTCTGAGCAATCAAGATTCCCCACCCAAATGAGAGAAAAAAGAAAAGAAAAATAAAAGAGAGAGAGAGAGAGAGAGAGAGACAGGAAAGAAAGGGAAGATGAAAGAGAAGGTTCAGCCCAAATGGGCCCCAAGGTAAGATTTATGAGGCATACAAACAAAAACAGACAAACAAAAAGACTGATAAAAGTATATAACAAGAGAAAAAATATATATATGCAAATAAAGGAAAAATCTTGTCGAAAAGAACCCCAAGTGTAAGATTTATATACTATCAGGCAAACACAAAAACACAGAAACACTGGTGGAAGAGAAAGATGGGAGAGTGGCTATAAATTCTCAGTGTGGGCGAGGAAGGTTGTTTTGATTCTTCCTGGATGTATCTTGATATCTTTGTTAAAGGACTCAACTTTCCTATGCTAAAGGGGGATTAAAAATTGGTTTACCTATAGGGGTAGTATTGATTGGGGAAAAGGGATTACTTTGAAGTTTAACTCTATATGAATATAGAAAATAAAAACAAAAAGGAATAAACTAGACTAAACTAAACTAAAATTTAAAAAAAGGAAATTTAAAAAATAGAATTGCGAAAGAAAAACACAGGTGTATGTATCAAAAAGTTCAGGTTAGAAGGTTATTATGGAATTTGATGTACCAGACAGCTCGCTGTGATGGTAAATAGGTTAAAAAATTATCTATATAAAAAAAATGAGCCAGAATAGTGGGAACAAATTAAAAATAAAAGTTGTCCTATGAAGTAGTGGTGGTGGTTCTCTTGTAGTCTTTTTTTTTTTTTTTTCCTGGTTTGTTTTCTGGGGGAGGGGCCTGCCACGTGGGTTTTCAGTCAATGATGTTCCCTGAGTTAAGTCCTCCAGTCCCCCTCAAGGGGGTGAGCTCTGAGGAAACCAGTTTTTTTCAGGCTTTTGTTCTCTGGAGGTTTTTATGTTTGTTCACCTTTTTTTTTTTTTTCCTCTCGCCTTGACCGCTTTTGATGGTTTTTGTAGGTTTAGAGGAAAGCAAACTGCACCCTGACCTCCCTCTCAGAGAGAAGCCTCAGTCTGTTCTTCTGTGGGTGTTGCAGAGCCCATATAAATTCTCCCATGGCCGCTGACAGAGCAGGTTCCAAGTCGCGGTCCCTGGGGATGCAGGATCTTCTGCTGCAGCTGTTTGGGCAGCTCCAGACCACCAGAGAGGTTCCAAGCAGCGATCACACACTGAGATTTTCCCGCTGGCCGGGGCGGGGAGTGCCTGGTCTTTCTGGGTCTAAGAGCGCCGGGCTTGCGCGCACCTCTCTCAGGGGAGGCTGTTGGTCACGTGCGCGTCTCAGGCTCTGAGAACGGGGCGCAGGTCCGAAAGCACCAGGCTGGGCCTTTGCGCACGTCTCTCAGGGGAGAGTTTGGGGCACACGTCTTAGGCTCTGAAACAATGGCGCGTGTCAAAGAGCACCGGATGGGCCTTTGTACCTCTCTCAGGGGAGGATGAGGGGCGCGCGCATCTCAGGCTCTGTAGCAGGGCTCGAGCGTTCTGCCGTTGGGAGTGGCTCCCATCCCCTCACAGGGGCCAGAACCCACAAAATCTCCGGTGCGCTGGCGGCTCAGGGACCAAGATCTGGTTTCTCCACCACACTCTCTTTGGCTCAGTGCCAGGGGAGGCTGTCCTGGGACCGGGGACTTAAGCCCCTGTCCCTAGCCGCCCCGATTCCCATGATTTCCACCCCCCCCAGGATCTTTTGCTCTTTTGGAGTGCTTTCAACCAGTCTCCAAGTTAATGCTGGTTCCCAGACGCAGGGCACTCTCGCTCGTATTAGGGGTATTACTTTCCAACCGGTTACCTCTGGTGGCTCCCTCCCCCTTTTGTTTATCTTCCGATATCAGTCCGCCTTTCCCACTCTGCTTTACCTGCCCACTGGCATCTTCTGCCCCTGTAGAAATCCAGATGGGTATAATTCTGATCTCAGGCTGATTTCATGGGTGATCTGAGTTCTTTGGTAGGTAATCAGCTCACTTTAGGGTACAGGTTGAAAAGGCACCTCCTCCTACTTCCCCGCCATCTTGTCCCCCCCCCCCCCGGAAATAATGGCTTTGAATGATAAACTGGATCAGATGAGTTTAGTAGATATATTCAAAACATTCTATCCAGATTACAGAATATATATTCTTTGAAGTACACGTAGAATATTCTTCATAGATCACAAATTAGGCCACAAATAAAACCTCAACAAATTCTAAAAGACTAAAGTTGTGCCATGTATCTTTTCTGATCACAACACCCTGAAATTAGAAATCAACCATGGTAAAAAAATCTAATAAGATCACAAATACATGGAGGCTAAATAACGTACCAGTAAACAATAAATGGATCAATCAGGAAGTAAAAGAAGAAATAAAAAAGTACATGGAAACATATGAAAATGAAAATACAATAGTCCAAAACCTTTGTGATGCAGCAAAAGTGGTTCTAAGAGTGAAATTTATAGCAATACAGGCCTACCTCAAGAAGATCTCAAAAAACCTAATCTTATACCCAAAGGAGCTAGAAAAAGAACAATAAACAAAAGTTAAAACCAGTAGAAGAAAGGAAATAATAAAGATTAAAACAAAAATAAATGATATAAAAATAGAGAAATAGTAGAACAGACCAATAAAACCAGAATAGGTTTAAAAAAATAAATAAATAAAATTAACAAACATCTAACCAGACTTGTCAAAGAAAAAAAAGAGAGAAAAAGGGTGTAAATAAACAAAATTATAAATTAGAGATGAAAACTAACTACCAACACTGGAGACATACAAAAATTGTAAGATAATATTATAAAAAATTATATGCAAACAAATGGGAGAAACTAAAAAAAAAAATGGATAAATTCCTGGAAACATTCAGCCTATCAAAACTGAAGCAGGAATAGAAAATATGAAGAGACCTATTACCATCAGTGAAATTGAATCATTAATCAAAAATCTGTTAACAAAAGCTGAGGTCCAGATGGCATCACACATAAATTCTACCAAACATTTGAAAAAGAGTTAGTACTTTTTCTTTTCAAACTTTTCCAAGAAATAGAAGAGGAAGAAAAACTCCAAATTTGTTTTATGAGGACAGCATTACCCTGATACCAAAACCAGATAAAGACATCACAAAAAAGAGAACTATTGGCTAATATCTCTAATGAATAGAGGGGTAAAAATTCCCAACAAATACTAGTAAACCAAATCTGACAATACACTAAACAAACAAACAAACAAACAAAAATTCATCACTATCAAGGCAGGAACAAGACAAAAATGTTCATTGTCACCACCTTTTTTTCAGCATAGTACTAGAAGTCCATAGCAATCAGACAGCAAAAAGAAATAAATGACATCGCAATCATTAAGGAAAAAGTAAAACTTTCACTATTTGCAGATGACATATTATATATAGAAACCCTAAAGATTCCACCAAAAAACTGCTAGAACTGATAAATGAATTCAGTGAAGTGGCAATTCGCAAATTTCATGTACAGAAATCCGTTGCATTTCTATACACCAATAATGAAGCAGCAGAATAAGAAGTTAAGAAAACAATCCCATTTACAATCAATACCCAAAATGAGATATCTAGGAATAAAACTAACTAAGGAGGTGAGAGACCAGTACTCTGAAAACTATAAAACATTGATGAAAGAAATTGAAGATGACACAAAGAACTGGAAAGACATTCTATGCTCATGAACTGGAAAAACAAATATCATTAAAGTGAATATACTACCCAAAGCAATCTACACATTTAATGCAATCCCTATCAAAACACCAGCAGCATTTTTCATGGAGCTAGAACAAACAATTCTAAAATTTGTATGGAACCACAAAAGGCCAATAGGACAGAACTGAGAGCCCAGAAGTAAACTCACACTTATAAGTCAGTCTTCAACAAAGCAGGAAGGAATATGCAATGGGAAAATGATGGTCTCTTCAACAAATGGTGTTGGGAGAACTGGACCACTTTCTTACATCATACACAGAAATAAATTCAAAGTGGATTAAAGACCTAATATGAGGCCTGAACCCACAAAAATTTTAGAGCAGAGCAGAAGCAGTAGCTTCCCTGACATTGGCCATACCATTACTTTTCTAGATATGTCCCTGAGGCAAAGGAAACAAAAGCAAAAATAAACTATGGGGCTACAGAAACAAAACAAAACAAAAACAAAAACAAAAAAACTACTTCTACATAGCAAAGGAATCAATAAAATTAAAAAGCAATCTACAGAATGGGAGAAGATATTTGTAAATGACATATTTAGTAAAGGGCTAGTATCCAGTATATATAAAGAACTGATACAACTCAAACCCAAAAGACAAATAAAACAAAAATGATGTGGAAGACATGAACAGACATTTCTCCAAAGACATCCAGATGGCCAAATGACACATGGAAAGATGCTCAACATTACTTATCATGAGAGAGATGCAAATAAAAACTATAATAAGATATCACCTCACACCTCTCAGAATGGCTAAAATCAATAACAGAAGAAACATTATGTGTTAGATGGAATGTAGAAAAAGGGGAACCCACCTGTACTGTTGGGTGGGAATGCAAACTGGAGCAGCCACTGTGGAGAAGAGTATGTGGGTCCTCAAAAAAGTTAAAAATAGAATTATTCTATAGAAATTGCACTAGTATATTTTGTAAAAAGAACAAACACCTATTTAAAGGGATATGTGCACCCCCATGTTTATAGCAGCACTATTTACAATAGCTAAGATATGGAAGCAGCCAAAGTGTGCTTCAATTAATGAATGGATAAAGGAGATTGATTATATATAGATATATAATGGAATTTATATATATTTAAATTATATATATAATTATATAAATTATAATTACATAATTATAAATGTATAAGTTATAAATATATAATATAATATGTATATATAATATGATGAACTATTATTCATATATACATATATACAATGGAATATTATTCATCTATTAAAAAGAGTACAGTCCTGACATCTGCAATGACATGGATGGAACTAGAAATTATAATGCTAATGAAATCAGTCAGACAAAGACAAATACCAATGATTTCACTCCTGTGAAATTTAAAAAACAAAACAAATGAGCAAAGGGAGAAAAAAGAGAGAGACAAAAAACAGACTCTTAACTATAGAGAACAAATGATGGTTACCAGAGAAGAGGTATGTTGGAAGGTAGGTTAAATAGGTAATGGGGATTCAAGAGTTATCTCATGACTGGCACTGGATGATGTATGGACTTGTTGAATCACAATATCATACATCTGAAACTAATATAACACTGTATGTTAACTAACTGAAATTAAAATAGAAACTTTAAAAAGACCTTCATAACCAGTACTATTATCTTACAAGAAATGTTAAAGGTATTTTCTTAAGCTGAATTGATAGGGTGCTAATATGTAGCCGGGAAAGAGGAAAGTATTAATATCACTGGAGAGGTATATATATAGTATATGTGTGTATTATGTAGTACATATATAATATATAGTAAATATATAGTAAAAGTAGTAAAAATCGGGGCACCTGGGTAGCTCAGTGGGTTAACGCCTCTGCCTTTGGCTCAGGTCATGATCCCGGGGTCCTGGGATCTAGCCCCACATCAGGCTCTCTGCTCGGCAGGGGTGCTTCCTCCTCTCTCTCTGCCTGCCTCTCTGCCTACTTATGATCTCTGTCTGTCAAATAAATAAATAAAATCTTTTAAAAAAGTAGTAAAAATCAGGATTATCAAATGTTTAGGTAGTAATCACTTATAAGGTTAGTTGGAGGTTAAAACACAAAAGTAGTAAGTATACCTACAAATACAATAATTTGTTAAAGTATACAGAAGATAAAAAGATGGAAATTGTGACATCAAAAGTAAAAAAAAAAATATTGAGGGGACCTAAAATCATAGAACTTTAGAATGTGTTCGGTTGTAAGTTGTTATCAACCTAAAAATGAACTGGTATAAATACATGTTGTCTTATGTTATCTTTATGGTAACCATAGAGCAAAAACGTACATTAGATACTCAAAAGATAAGGAAAAAGGAAATATACTGCTACAGAAAATAAACAAATTAGAAGAAACAGGACAAGAAGAAAACAGGGAAATGAAAGAGTCAGAACACAAATACCACATATCTATCAATAATTAATTGTAAATGAACAAAAGTAGCCAATCAAAAGATTAAAAAGAGCCTGCATGTATAAAAAAAATAAACAATCCATAAGCTACCAACAAAGAATCACTTCAGATATAAGTACACACAGAGTGAAACTGAATGTGAAGAACAGATATTCCATGCAAATGGAAAGCAAAGAAAAGTGAGGAGTAGTATTTAATGCAGACAAATTATACTTTAAGACAAAAATTATAGTAGACAAAGAAGGTCCTTACATAATGATAATGGGTGTATCTAACAAAGGATAGGACATTTGTAGATATTTGTGCATCCAACATAGAAGTATTTAAATATATAAAGTGAATATTAACACATTTAAATGGAGAAATAGTAATACAATACAGTAATACAATAATAGATTTCTCTACTCCACTTTCTGTCAATGGAAAGATTATCCAGTCAGAAAATCAATAGGAAAACATTAGATAGAAACAACACATTAGACTAGATAGAGTTTACATATAAAGGTCCATCCAAAAGCAACAGAAAATACATTTTTCTCATGTGCACATGTCACATTATCCAGTATAGATTATATTGTGAGACATAAGTCTTAAGTTTTTATTTTAATTTTAGTTAGTTAAGATATAGTATAATATTAGTTTCAGCTGTATAACATAGTGATTCAACTATTCCATACATCACCTTGTGCTCATCATGACAAGTACACTCCTTAATCCCCATCATTTATTTAACCCAATTCTCCTACCCTCTCCCATTTGGTAACTATCAGTTTGTTCTCTTTAATTAAGAGTCTGTTTGGTGTGTCTCTCTATTTACCCTTTGTTCATTTGTTTTGTTTCTTAAATTCCACATATGAGTGAAATCATACAGTATTTGTCTTTCTCTGACTGACTTATTTCTCTTAGATTATACTCGCTAGCTCCATTCATGTTGTTACAACTATAAAACAAATCTTACTAAATTTAAAAAGTTTCAAATATTAACCATTATTTCCCAGCAAAATATGAAACCAGAAATGAATTACAAAAAGAAAATGGGAAAATTCACATATATGTGGCCAAGATGCTAGTGACTAATTAATGGATCACAGAAAAAAATTAAAAAGACAATTAAAAACTAACCTGAGATGGTGAAAATACAAATATAACATATCAAAAACATTGAATACAGCAAAGAATTTTAAGAAAGAACTTCATAGCAATAAATTTTTTTATCTATAAGTTAAAAAGAACTTAAAAAAAATAACTTGACAACTCAAGGAAAAGAACAAAGAAAACCCAGTTAGTAGAACAAAGGAAATAATACAGATCAGAGCAGAAGTAAATGAAATAGAAACAAACAAACAAAAAAAAAAAATAGAAAAAAATTAAATAGAACAGCTATTCTTTTTAAAAAGATAAAGTTGACATTTAGCTAGATTCACAAAGAAAAAGAGAGGTCTCAAATAAAATCAGACATGAAAAGAAATGTTACAACTGATACCACCATAATACAAAGGATTATAAGAGACATCAATAAATTAGACAATCTAAAAGAATTGGATAACTTCCCAGAAACAATCAAACTTCCAATATAGAATAGCACAGAGATAGAAAATCTCAATAGACCAATTACTAGTAAAGAGATTGAATTAGTAATCATAAATCTCCCAATTAAAAAAAGCTCAGGATCATATGGCTTCACTGGCAAATTTTACCAAATATATAAGGAAAAATTAATAGCAATTCTTAAACTCCTCCAAAAGACTGAAGAGAACACTTACAAACTCACTATATGAGGCAAGAATTACTCTGATACCAAAACCAGATAAAGACACTACAGGAAAATAAATTTGGAGGCCACAATTATTGATGAACATACATGGAAAAATTCTCAACAAGACATAACAAACTCAATTTAACATTACATTAAAAATTATACCCAAAGTGTATACAATTCAAGTAGGATTTATTACAGGAATATAAGAATGGTTAAAAAAATCTACAGATTAATTAAATAAAAACAAAATAGAGGATTAAAAAAATCAGGTGGTCACCTCAGTAGGTGCAGGAAAAACATTTGAGAAAATTCAATTACCTTTCCTGATAAAAACTCTGAGTGAAGTGTTTATGAGGAACCTATATCAACAGAGTAAATACTATAAATGCAAAGCACACAGGCGACATCATACTCAATCATGAAAAGCTTAAAGCTTTCTTCTAAAATCAATAAAACAAACATACACATTCTCACTACTTTTATTCATACAATATTAGAAGTTCTAGGCAGAGAAATTAGGCAATTAGAAATAAAAGGCATACCAATAGAGGGGCGCCTGCATGGCTCAGTGGGTTAAGCCTCTGCCTTTGGCTCAGGTCATGATCCCTGGGTCCTGGGATTGAGCCCCGCATCGGGCTCTCTGCTCAGTGGGGAGCCTGCTTTCCCTCTCTCTCTGCCTGCCTCTCTGCTTACTTGTGATCTCTGTCTGTCAAATAAATAAATAAAATCTTTTTTAAAAAAAAGGCATACCAATAGAAAGAAAGATGCAAAACTGTTAGTATTTGTAGATAACACTATATATAAAATTACATGTTCCATATATATGAATATTTTATATATGCTTATATATATATTCTAAAAACTTCACAAAAATATACAGTTAGGATGAATAATTTCAGTAAAATTGCAGGATACAAAATTAATATATAAAAGTTATTTGTGTTTTATACATTTATTTGTGTTTTATAATCAAGTATAAGAAAGAGAAATTTTAAAAACCTATCTGCAATTACATCAAAAAGAATGAAACTAGAAATAAATTTAACCAAGGAGGTGAAATACCTTTACACTAACAACTATAAGATATTAATAAAAGAAATTGAAGATGACATAAATAAATAGAAGGATATTCTATGCTCATGGATTGCAAGAATTAATATCATTAAAATGCCCATACTCAAGCAATGTACAAATTCTAATGAAATTTTTTCACAGACATAGAACAAATATTTCTAAACTTTGTATGGAACCACAAAAGACACTGAATAGCCAAAGCATTCTTGAGAAATAGGAACAAAACTGGAGCCACTAATGGCCTCTGATTTCAAACTACATTTCAAAGCTATACTAACCAAGACATTGTGGTATTAGCATAAAAATGGACACATATATTAACGGGACAGAATAGAGAGCCTAGAAATAAATCCACATATATATTGTTGATTATGACAAAAGAGCCAAAAATGCACATGGAAAAGACAGTCATTTCAATAAATGATGTTAGGAAAACTGGACAACTACTTGGAAAAGAATGAAACTAGATTATTTTATATCATGTGAAAAAAATCACTCAAAATAAAGACTTGAATGCAAAATCTTAAACCATAAAACTCCTTAAAAACAAAAACAAAAACAAAAAAACAATAGGTGGTAAGCACCTTGACATGAGTTCTGAGATGATATTTGAATTTGACACCAAGAGCAAAGGCAATAAAGTCAGTTTCATCTGAAACTAATATAATGCTATATTTTATAGATATATCTCAGTAAAATCCATTCTCTGACTTGTTAGTTACATGTTAAGTACTCTATTTCCCTTGAATAGGGCTTTAAAGTCATAGATTTTATATTTAAGATTTGGAAGCTGGAAAAATACAGGCATACCTCATTTTATTGCATGTCATCTTATTGCACATCACAGATTTTAAAAAATTTTTTTTAACAAAATAAAGGTTTGTAGCAACCTTGCATTATGAAAGTCAATTAACATTTTCCTAACATTTGTTCACTTTGTGTTTTTTTGTATCATATTTTGGTATTTTCACAATTTAGATTTTTTCATTGTCATTATATTTGATATGGTAATCTGTGAGGTTTTTTTTTAATATTTGAGAGAGAGAGAGAGAGAGAGAGAGAGAGCAAATGAGTATGAACCGGGGGAGGGGTATAGGAAGAGGGAAAGAGATAATCTTCAAGCAGAATCCCTACTGAACATGGAGCCGGACATGGGACTGATCCCAGAAATCTGAGATCATGACCTGAGCCATTAGAAGGAGATGCCATCTAGGATATTCATAACCAGAGAGGAGAATCAATGCCAGGCTTTCAAGCTTCAAAGTACAGGCTGTATCTCTTATAAGGGGCTAATGCAGCTTGCAGCTTTATGTTGAAACCAATACTCATTTACCAACAATCCTAGGGCCTTTAAGAATTGTGCTATATCTACTCTGCCTGGATGACAGCACATCTGTCTGTAACATTGAGTCACTTTACTGTGATATTTGCTTTATTGCAGTGGTCTGGAATAAAACCCAGAATATCTCCAAGGTATGCCTGTATACATTTATATGAAGATATGAAGATATAAACTAGGCAGTTAAGTCAAGGATGGAGATATAAATGGGAAATTATCAGAAGCTAGATTCTATATCTATTTCAAAATTTGTCTTCATGACATAATTTTGAAGGTAATATTAAAAAATAATGTTTAGATAAGAAAGAGTTTTGGCAAGAATTTATGGAGGATGGTGCCTGTTATGACAAGGAGATAGAGGAGAAGAACAGCAATTCTAGGAACAGAAAATCAATCACTTTCTGGAAAGTAGGATGTGTAGAGAAGTGAATCTGAAGCGACGGGAAGATAGACTGCAGAGGGAGGGGCTGGCTCTGACCAGAGAGAGCGCCAGAGCACAAAATCAGAACTTTTAGAAGTTGACTCCACTGAGGGGTGTTACTTCAGAGGTTAAGTGAGGAGTGAAGACCTTGTGGGGACAGTGTGGTCTCAGGACCCATGGGGTCACAGAAAGACTGGGGGTGTCTTAGTGTGGCAGAGCTCCCAGTATCATCAGAGTGGGGAAGTTGACTACAGAGAAGGAGCTGAGGAGTGAGCTCTCAGCTTGGGGTTATCTTAAACTCTGATCCAAAGCACAGTTAGGCCATTGTTCTTCGAGCAGGGACCCCACAAGTGGAAGATCCAGAGAGATCCCCTCCTTCCTCCTCTGGGAGGAGTTGCAGGAGAGCACACAGCAGGAATCTGCGGGATCTGGAGACTCCAAAAGGGGCCATGTGCCCAAGATAGAAATGCTTGGTTGCAAGCCAGGTGAGCACAGAGTGCTGCCGAAGACCAGAGAGATGGGAGGGATTGAATGCTTTTCTCTGAGAATGCACTGAGGAGTGGGGCCCTGAGCTCTCAGCTCCTATGGGCCAAAGATTGGGAGGCTGCCATCCTCATTCCCATCCTCCAAAGCTGTATGGAAAGTGTTTAGGGAACAAAAGCTCCCAAGAGCAAACCTGAGGAGACTACTAGCCTGGCCCCTGGCAAGGGCATTGTAATTCCACCTCATGCAAAGACATTTGAGAATCACTGTCAGAGGCCCCTCCCCCAGAAGAACAAGAACAACCTGCCAAGACCAAGTTTACAGATTAATGAGACCTGCAGAACTCCAGAGCTAGGGAAAAGCAACACAGAATTCATGGCTTTTCCCCTATGATCCTTTAGTCTTTCAAAGTTAAATCTTTATAATTTTACTTTTTTCTAACTCTATTTTTTAACTTTTCCTCTTTCCTATTTTAACATTTTTGAACTATTTTATTAATACCTATAAAAAAACTTAAAATTTTCATTATTATAGTCATATTTTATCCCCTTATATTTAACCTTATTTTTAGTATACATATAGATTTTTTCCTTTAAAATTTTGGGATACAATTTCTTCTAATAGATCAAAAAATATTTAAACCTAGAGCATGACTTTGTTCTAGTCTCCAGCCTGATCACATTCTCTCCTCTTTTTTTTTTTTTCTTTTTCCAACCAACTTCTTACTTTATCAATTCCTTTTCTAGAATTTTTTTAAAAAAATTCATATTTACAGTCATATTCCATCCCTTCAGCCTGTTTACCCTTATTTTCATGTGTATGTATATGTATATATTTCTTTTTTTCTTTCTTTAAGATTTTGGGAGGTAGTTTCTTCTAAGAGACCAGAATACACCAAAATCAAGTGGGTGGGTCTGTTCTATAAAACAGTATAATATATATATATATGTATATATATATAAATTATTTCTTATTTTTTATTTTGTCCCCCTTTCTTCGCCCCCTCTGGTTTCGGGTCTCTTCTTATTTGGTTAATGTATATTTTTCTGGAGTCTTTGACACTCTTTTAGTATTTTGTTCTCTCATTCATCTATTCTTATCTGGATAAAATGACAAGGCAGAAAACTCATCACTAAAAAAAAGAACAAGAGGCAGTACTAATGGCTAGGGACCTAATCAATATGGACATTAGTAATATGTTAGAACTAGAGTTCAGAATGACAATTATCAAGGTGCTAGCTGGGCTTGAAAAAAGCATGGAAGATATTAGAGAATCTCATTCTGGAAAAATAAAATCCCTTTCTGGAGAAATAAAAGAACCAAAATCTAACCAAGTTGAAATTAAAAAAAAAAAGTTATTAATGAGGTTCAATTAAAAAAATGGAGGCTCTTATTGATAGGATAAATGAGGCAGAAGAGAGAATTGGTGATATAGAAGAAAAAATGATGGAGAAGAAAGAAGCTGAGCAAAAGAGGGACAATTACTGAACCATGAGGGGAGAATTCAAGAGATAAGTGATACCATAAGATGAAACAATATTAGAATAATTGGGATCCCATAAGAAGAAGAGAGAGAGAGATGGGCCAAAGGTATATTGGAGCAAATTATAGTAAGGAATTTCCCTAATATGGCAAAGGGGACGAGCATCATAATCCAGGAGGCACAGAGAACCCCTCCTAAAATTAATAAAAATAGGTCCACACCCTGTCATCTTAATAGTAAAACTTATAAGTCTTAGTGACAAAGAGAAAATCCTGAAACAGCTTGGGACAGGAGGTCTATAACATATTACAGTAAAAATATTATATTGGCAGTGGACCTATCCACAGAGGCCAGAAAGGACTGGCATGATATATTCAGAGCACTAAACGAGAAAAATATGCAGCTAAGAATACTATATCCAGCTAGGCTGTCATTGAAAGTAGAAGGAGAGATAAAAAGCTTCTTGGACAAACAAAAATTAAAAGAATTAGCAAACACCAGACCAGCCCTACAGGAAATATTGAAAGGGGTCCTCTGAGCAAAGAGAGTCTAAAAGTAACAGACCAGAAAGGGACAGAGACAATATACAGTAACAGTCACATTACAGGTAATACAATGGCACTAAATTCATATCTTCAATAGTTACCCTGAATGTAAATGGGCTAAATGCCCCAATCAAAAGAAATGAGGTATCAAAATGGATTTTAAAAAAAGACCCATTGATATGCAGTCTATAAGAAACTCATTTTAGACCCAAAGACATGTCAAGATTTAAAGTGAGGGGGTAGTAAACCATTTACCATGTTAATTGACATCAAAAAGAAATCTGGGGTGGAAATCCTCGTATCAGATAAATTACATGTAATGCCAAAGAGTATAAGAGATGAGGAAAGACACTATACTACACTTAAAGGGTCTTTCCAACGAGAAGATGTAATAATTTTAAACATCTATGTCCCTAACATGGGATCAGCAAATTATATAAACCATTAATAACAAAATCAAAGAAACACATTGACAATAATACAATAATAGTGGGGGGACTTTAACACCCTCCCTCATTGAAATGGACAGATCAGCTAAGCAAAAGTTCAATCAGGAAATAAAGGCTTTAAATGACACACTGGGCCAGATGGACTTCACAGATATATTCAGAACATTCCATCACAAAGCAATGAAATACATATTCTTCTCTAGTGCACATGAAACATTCTCCAGAATAGATCATGTATTGGGTCACAAATCTGGTCTCCATCAGTACCAAAAGACTGGAATCATTCCCTGCATATTTTCAGACCACAATGCTCTGAAACTAGAAAACAATCACAAGAGGAAAGTTGGAAAGAACTCAAATACACGGAGGCTAAAGAGCATCTCCACTAATGAATGAATGGGTCAACCAGGAAATTAAAGAAGAATTAAAAAAGAAATTCATGGAAACAAATGAAAATGAAAACACAACTGTTCAAAATCTTTGGGATACAGCAAAGGCAATCCTGAGAGGAAAGTATATAGCAATACAAGCCTTTCTCAAGAAACAAGAAAGGTCTCAAGTATACAACCTAACCCTACACCTAAAGGAGGTAGAGAAATAACAGGAAAGAAAGCCTAAACCCAGCAGGAGAAGGGAAATAATAATTGGAGCAGAAATCAATGATATAGAAACCAAAAGAACAGTGGAACAAATCAACGAAACTAGGAGCTAGTTCTTTGAAAGAATTAATAAGATTGATAAACCCCTGGCCAGACTTATCAAAAAGAAAAGAGAAAGGACCCAAATTAATAAAACCATGAATGAAAGAGGAGAGATTGCAACAAACACCAAAATATACAAATAATTATAAGAACATATTATGAACAAGTATACACCAGCAAATTTGACAATCTAGAAGAAATGCATGCATTCCTAGAGACATATAAACTACCAAAACTGAATCAGAAAGAACTAGAAAACCTGAACAACCCATAGCCAGTTAGAAGGTTGAAGCAGTCATCAAAAGTCTCCTGACAAACAAAAGCTGAGGGGCAGATGGTTTCCCAGGGGAATTCTACCAAACATTTAATGAAAAATCAATACTTATTCGCCTGAAACTGTTCCAAAAAATAGAAATGGAAGGAAAACTTCCAAACTCATTTTATGAGGCCAGCATTACTTTGATCCCAAAGCAAGACAAAGATCCCACCCAAAAGGAGAATTACAGACCAATATCCTTGATGAACATGGATGCAAAAATACTCACCAAAATACTAGCCAATAGGTACATTAACAGGATTATTCACCAAGACCAAGTGGAATTTATTCCAGGGCTGCAAGTTTGGTCCAACATCTGCAAATCAACATGATACAAAACATTAATAAAAGAAAGAACAGGAACCATATAATACTCTCAATAGAAGCTGAAAAAGCATTTGGCAAAGTACAGCATTCTTTCTTGATCAAAACTCTTCATAGTGTAGAGATTGAGGGTATATATCTCCATATCATCAAAGCGATCTATGAAAAACCTACTGCAAATACCATTCTCAATGGGGAAAAATTGAGAGCTTTTCTGTTAAGGTCAGGAACACAGCAGGGATGTCCATTATCACCACTGCTATTCACCATAGTACTAGAAGTCCTAGCCTCAGCAATCAGACAACAAAAAGAAATTTAAGGCATCTGGACCAACAAAGAAGAAGTCAAACTCTCACTCTTTGCAGATATGATACTTTATATGGAAAACCCAAAAGACTCCACTCCAAAATTGCTAGAACTCATATAGGAATTCAGTAAAGTGTCAGGATACATAATCAATGTGCAGAAATCAGTTGCATTTCTATACACCAACATCAAGACAGAAGATAAATTAAGGAGTTGATCCCACTTACAATTACACCCAAAACCATAAGATACCTAGGAATAAATGTAACCAAAAAGGCAAAACATCTGTACTCAGAAAATTATAAAGTACGTATGATAGAAATTGAAGAAGACTCAAAGAAATGGAAAAATGTTCCATGCTCATGGATTGGGAGAAAAACATCGCGAAAATATCTATGCTACCTAAAGTAATTCACATAGTTAATGTCATCCCTATCAAAATCCCATCATTTTTTTTAAAGAAATGGGACAAATAATCCTAAAATTTATATGGAATCAGAAGAGAACCTGAAGAGCCAGAGGAATGTTGAAAAAGAGCACCAAATTGGTGGCATCACAATTCCAGACTTCAACCTCTATTACAAAGCTGCATTCAAGACAGTATGTTACTGGCACAAGAACAGACACATATATCAATGGAACAGAACAGAGAAACCAGAAATGGACCCTCAACTCTTGGGTCAACTAATCTTTGACAAAGCAAGAGAGAACGTCCAAGGGAAAAAAAGACAGTCTCTTTAACAAATGGTGTTGGGAAAATTAGACAGCCACATGCAGAAGAATGAAACTGGACCATTTCCTTACACCACACACAAAAATAGACTCAAAAATGGATGAAAGACCTCAATGTGAGACAGGAATCCACTGAAATCCTTGAGGAGAACACAGGCAGCAACCTCTTTGAACTCAGCCATAGCAACTTCTTAGAAACATTGCCAAAGACAAGGGAAGCAAGGGGGGAAAATGAGATATTGGGACTTCATCAAGATCAAAAGCTCTCTCACAGCAAAGGAAACAGTAAACAAAACCAAAGGACAATTAACAGAATGGGAGAAGATATTCGCAAATGACATATGAGATAAAGGGTTAGTATCCAAAAATCTACAAAGAACTTAACAAACTCAACACCCAAAGAACACATAATCCAATCAAGAAATGGAAAGAAGACATGAACAGACATTTCTGCAATGAAGACATCCAGATGGCCAACAGACACATGAAAAAGTGGTCCAGATCACTCGGCATCAAGGATATACAAATCAAAACCACAAGGAGATACCACCTCACAGCAGTCAGAATGGCTTAAATTAACAAGTAGGAAATGACAGGTGTTGGTGAGGATGCAGCAAAAGGGGAACCCTCCTACACTGTTGGTGGGAATGCAAGCTAGTGCAGCCACTCTGGAAAACAGTATGGAGGTTCTTCAAAAATTTGAAAATAGAGCTACCCTACGACCCAGCAATTGCACTACTGGGTATTTACCCTAAAAATACAAATGTAGTGATCCAAAGGGCATGTGTACCCAAATGTTTATAGCAGCAATGTCCACAGTAGCCGAAATATGGAAAGAACCTAGATATCCATCAACCTATGAATGGATAAAGAAGATGTGGTATATATTTACAATGGAATACTATGTAGGCATCAAAAGAAATGAAATCTTGCCATTTGTGATGATGTGGATGGAACTAGAGGGTATTATGCTTAGGGAAAAAAGTCAATCAGAGAAAGACAATTATCATATGATCTCTCTGATATGAGGAATTTGAGAGACATGGTTGGGGGGTTTGGGGGGTAGGGAAGGAAAAAATGAGATAAGATGGGATCAGGAGGGAGACAAACCATAAGAGACTCTAAATCTCATGAAACAAACTGAGGCTTGCTGGGGGGTTGGGGGTTGGGATAGGGTGGCTGGGTTATGGACATTGGGTAAGGTATGTGCTATGGTGAGTGTTGTGAAATGTATAAGCCTGATGATTCACAGACCTGTATCCTTGGGGCAAATAATACCTTATATGTTAAGAAAATAATAAACAAACAAACAAATAAATAATAGGAAAACTGTTATGAATTTTGAAAAATTTGCAAAAATCTTGCAGCATATAAATGTAAATTAAAAATTTGAATTCCAGTGTCTGTCTTTAAAACCTATTCTTTTTCTACTGCTTTGAGTGGCAGTTGTAGGTTGTGGCTGGATGTAATTCCTATGAAATCATCAAAACTAATGAACAATAAATGAAAACTAACTGAAAGCCATGATACAGTTATTTAAATTTGTGGAGTGGTTTCAATATGGTTAGAATATACAGACGTTAGGAATAAACCTAACCAAAGAGGTGAAATATCTGTACTTGAGCAACTACAGAACACTCATGAAAGAAATTGAAGAAGACACAAAAAGATGGAAAAGTATTTCATTTTCATGGATCAGAAGAATAAACGTTGTTAAAATGTCTTTCTTGCCCAGAGCAATCTACACTTTCAATACCATCCCAATCAAAATTCCACTGACATTTTTCAAAGTGCTAGAACAAAGATCCTAAAATTTGTATGGAACAAGAAAAGACCCCAAATTATTAAATAAATGTTGAAAAAGAAAAACAAAACTGGGGGCATCATGTTGCCTGATTTCAAGCTTTACAACAAAGCTGTGATCACCAAGACAGCATGGTACTGGCACAGAAACAGACACATAGACCAGTGGAACAGAGTAGAGAGTCCAAATATGGATCCACAATTCTATAGTCGAATAATCTTCGACAAAGCAGGAGAAAATATGCAGTGGAAAAAAGACAGTCTCTTTAGTAAAATCTCTGGGAAAATTGGACACGTATGTATAGAAGAATGAAACTTGACCATTCTCTTATACCATCCACAAAGATAAACTCGAAATGGATAAAAGACCTCAACATGAGACAGGAATCTATCAAAATCCTAGATAACATAGATAGTAACCTTTTTGACTTTGGACATAGCAACTTCTTTCAAGATATGTCTCCAAAGGCAAAGGAAGCAAAAGCAAAAATGAACTTTTGGGACTTCATCAAGATGAAAAGCTTCTGCACAGCAAAAGAAACAGTCAACAAAACAAAGAGGCAACCCATGGAATGGGAGAAGATATTCACAAATGACACTAGAGACAAAGGGCTGATATCCAAGATTATAAAGAACTCCTCAAACTCAACACACACAAAACAGATAAACATGTCAAAAAATGGGCAGAAGACATGAACAGATGCTTCTCCAAAGAAGACATATAAAATGGCTAATAGGCATATGAAAAAATCTTCATCATCATTAGCCATCAGGGAGATTCAAATCAAAACCACATTGAGATACCACCTTACACTTGTTAGGATGGCCAAAACTAACAAGACAGGAAACAACAAATGTTGGAGAGGATGTGGAGAAAGGGGAACACTCTTACAGTGATGGTCTGAATGCAAGTTGGTGCAGCTACTTTGGAAAACAGTGTGGAGATTCTTCCAAAAATTAAAAAATAGAGCTACCCTATGACCCTGCAACTGCACTACTGAGTATTTACCCCAAAGATACAGATGTAGTGAAAAGAGGGGCCACCTGTATCCCAATGTTCATAGTAGCAATAGCCATGGTTGCCAAACTGTGGAAAGAACCAAGATGCCCTTCAAGAGATGAATGGATAAAGATATGGTCCATATATACAATGGAGTATTATGCCTCCATCAGAAAGGATGAATACCCAACTTTTTATATCAACATGATGGGACTGGAAGAGATTATGCTAAGTGAAATAAGTCAAGCAGAGAAAGTCGATTATCGTATGGTTTGACTTACTTGTGGAGCGTAAGGAATAACATGGAGGACATTAGGAGAAGGAAAGAAAAAGTCAATTTGGGGAAATTGGAGGGGGAGAGGAACCATGATAGACTGTGGATTCTGAGAATCAACTTGAGGGTTTTAGAGGGGAGAGGAGAGGGAGGTTATGTAAGCCTGGTGGTATTAAGAAGGGCATGTATTGCATGGAGCACTGGGTGTGGTGCATAAAAAATGAAGCTTGGAACACAAATAAAATAAAATAAAATAAAATAAAATAAAATAAAATAAAGTAAAATAAAAAGAATAGAGATATGTTGAAAGAAAAAAACCATCACCAAGAGAAAGGTAAAGGGTAGATTATAATGACATACTGAGGACTTTTTTTCCGCTATGGAAAGTTTTATAATTATTTTCATCAGAAAAAAAAGACACAACTGAATATCTATTTTATAAAGATCATGGGCATAATTTGGGAGGACTGGCCAGGTCTTAGAGGAGAAATACAAGTTTTTCCTATATTGGGAATAGTGAGGATTACATTTAAAATGTGAATAAACAATCAAATGTGTTTGTTAGACTTAGAAATTAAAAATGTTCTATTCTTTCAAGTGACTGTATTCTCAGAATGAAAAAGAATCAGGGCAGTAGTATCATTTTCTAGATTGAGACATAAGATTAATGGTGAGGAATTTAAGTGCAGTAAAATGCAATAAATACACAGGCAAGGAGTTAATTTAGAGGTAAATTAATGAAATCAGTTTGGTCAAGTTGACTCACGATTATATATTTTACCCTGCTGAAACTACCTTTTCAAGATAGCAATTAAGTATTTAATTCACTTAAATTAGTTAATTATGTGGTAAAGAAAATACCTATTTCCAGAGTAAATATTGCTGTCTGATCTATCACTCAGGTTGATCTAAAATCCCAACTTGGGTGTACCTGAGTGGTTCAGTGGGTTAAGCCTCTGCCTTTGGCTCAGTCATGATCTCAGTGTCCCGGGATGGAGCCCCGCATTGGGAATCTCTGCTCAGCAGGGAACCTGCTTCCCGCCCCCACCCTCCTGCTGCTCTACCTACTTGTGATCTCTCTCTCTCTCTCAAATAAATAAAATCTTAAAAAAATAAAAGAATGTTTAAAAAAATAAAATCCCCACTTGGGCAAAACATTCTTCATTTCTTTCTTCAGTAGCCCTTACCCCCTATGTCAATATAAGATAAAAAGGTTTTCTTTGGTCTGCAGTGGAAGGAAAATAGAGTTCCATTTTAAGTCTAAGTCCACACTGGCTTGGAGTTTTTACAATTTTCCAGTAGGTCTGCTTTTGCAATTTCATCAAGATTTTTTTTTTCTCTTTTTGATATGGACAAAAAGCTTTAGCCTACTCTTGGTATTATTTATATTTCCATTATTCAAATACAAACATTTCATGGTGGGAGAACATAAAGCCACAGAAGTTGACTGTAATAACTCATTATACAGGAAAGCAGGAAAAAATACCTAATAGAAAAAGGACAGTCTCTTCAATAAATGGTGCCGGTAAAATTAGACAGCCAAACGCAAAAGAATGCAAGTGGACCATTTTCTTATACCATAAACAATAATAAACTCAAAGTGAATGAAAGACCTAATTCTGAAATAGGAATCCACCAAAATCCTAGAGGAGAACACAGGCAGCAACCTCTTTTACCTCCATTGAAGCAAATTCTTGCTAGACACATCCCCAAAAGCAAAGGAAACAAATGCAGAAATGAACTATTGGGACTTCATTAAGTTAAAAAGCTTCTGCACAGCAAAGGAAACAGTGAGCAAAACTAAAAAACAATCTATGGAATGGAAGAAGATATTGGCAAATGACATATCAGATAAAGAGTAGTATTCCAGATCTATAAAGAATTTATCAAACTCAGCACTCAAAAAACAAATAATCCAGTCAAAAATGGGCAGAAGACATGAACAGACATTTCTTCAAAGAAGATCTACAAATGAACAACAGATACATAAAAATATACTCAACACCACTTAGCATTATGGAGATACATATAAAAATCACAATGAGATACCACCTCACACCAGTCAAAATGGTTAAAATTAACAAGACATGACCCACCAATTGTTGGTGAGAATGCAGAGAAAAGGAAACCCTCTTATACTGTTGGTGGGAATGCAAGCTGGTACAGCCACTCTGGAAAATAGTATGGAGGTCCCTCAAGAAGTTAAAAAAGAGCTACCTTATGAACCAGAAATTGCATTACTAGGTATTTAACCCAAAGATACACACGTAGTGAAAAGAAGGGGTATCTGCATGCCAATGTTCATAGCAGCAATGTCCACAATAGCCAAACTGTGGAAAGAGTTGAGCTATCTATCAACAGATGAATGGATAAAGAAGATATGGTTTATATATATACCCTCAGTATTTACTTTACTTAGATTCACCAATTACCATTTTGTTACTTCTTTAGCATTCTGTTTTTCTCCCCATATATACATATATGTGTGTGTGTATATAAATATATATTTATATACACACACACATACACGTGTGTGCATGTGCATGTATTTGTTGAACCATTTCACAGTTGTTGAAAATCTGATGTCCCTTTACCTGGAAATATTTCAGTGTTTCCCGCCACAAAAGTGTATTGCCCTACTGAAGAGTATTAAATTATCAAAGTAACAAATTTAACATTGATACAATATAATAATCTATCGTCCATATTCAAACACACCAACTGTGTCAATGCTAATTAGCTAAATTCCTGAGGAATGTAGCTTAAATTTTTTACTGGTTTAACCAAAGGTCTAAGCAAGAATGTCTTCTTTCCAGACCATTTCAAATGGATACAATCTCTGTTTTGGCATTTACCTTAAAATATAAGTGTTAAATCTCTCAGGACTATAGAACACATCTTGAATATTTGAATTAATATGTGAACTTACCTTAAAGGAATTTTTGTTAGTGTACATAGCTTCTTTAGAAGTTTCATAAAGTTACAATTGTGATATATAACAACCTAAAAGCTATAAAATACCAATGAAAGCATTTAAGCAAGACACAAATAGAATGTGTTCATGAATTGAAGACTAATATTGTTAAAGTGTCTGTATCAATATCCAAGCACTCTACAGATTCAATGAAGTTCCTATCAAAATTCCAGTACCATTTACAGAAAAAAAATCTTTAAAATCATACAGAACCACAAAATACCATGACTAGCCAAATACATTGTGAAAAGAACAAAAATAGAGGCTTCCTGATTTCAAAATATTATAAGTCTCCAGTAATCAAAACAGTATGGTAATGGCACAAAGACAGACATATCAAATAACAGAACAAAGTAGAGATTCCAGGAATCACTCCATGCATATATAGCGCATTGATCTTCAACAAAGATATTGAGAATTCGCAATGGGAAAAGTATAGTCACTTCGACAAATGGTTTTGGAAAAACCATCTCCACAAATAACTGGACCTTTTTCTTACACCATACACAAACTTCAACTCAAAATGAATTACAGACTTGAAAGTAAGAAATGAAACTTCATCAGGAAAAAAAAAAAAGCTTCCTGACACTGGTTTTAGCAATGATTTTATGGATATGACACCAAAAGCACAGGCAACAAAACAAAAAATATACAAGAAGAACAAACTAAAAAACTGTACAACAAAAGAATCAATCAATGGAGTGAAAAGACAAAATAAGAAATTGGAGAAAAAATTTGCAAATAAAAATATTGCAAACAATACATCTGCTAAGTGGTTAGTAACTAAGTGGTTAGTAACTAAAATATATAGGGAATTCTTATAACTCAATAATTTAAAAAATGCTTTAAAAAATGTGGAGAGGACTTGATAGACATTTCTCTAAAGAAGACGTACAAATAGCCAAAAGGTATATGAAAAATAGCTCAACATCACTAATCATCAGGGATAGGAAAATCAACAACACAGTGAGATTACCTCCCACCTGGAATGATTATACATTGTGGGTGGGAATGTAAAATGTTATAGTTGCTATGGAAAACAGTATGGTAGTTCCTTGAAATATGAAAGTAGAACTACTATATCATCTAGTAATTTCACTTTTGGGTATATACTGAAAAAAATGAAATCAGGATCTTTAATAGATATTAGTTTCTGTGTCATTGCAGCACTAATTATAATAGCAAAGATGTGTAAACAACCTAAATGTCCATCCACACTTGAACAAATAAGTAAACTGTAGTATACATTTACAATGGAATACTATTTAGCCTTAAAAAAGAAAGTATATAATATATGACAAAATGGATTAACCAGGAGGATATTATTCTAAGTGAAATAAGTCAATCACAGAAACACAATTACTGCATGTTTTTTCCTCTATGAGGTATCCAAAAACATCAAATTCATAGAGTCAAAGAGTAGAATGGTGGATGCTAGGGTCAGATGTAAGCAGAAATAGGGAGTTATCAAACAATAGGCATAAAGTTTCAGTCAAGCAAGATGAATAAATTCTAGAGATCTTTCCTACAACATTGTAGCTATAGTTAACAATAGATTGTATATTTAAAATTTTGTTAAGAAGGTAGATCTCTGTTGTTATTTCTCCTAAAAATAAGTCTTTATAAAGAAGACAATTTTCACTCTCACTTTCTTGAATAATATTTTGTATTTGGCTTCTTGAATGTGACACTTTTCTCCAACCTTTCAAAAAGCTTATTTCATTTTTTTGTCTCTACCTTCATAGTATATTTCTATGGCTCTTCCACACTGATTTTTAACCATGTGCTGAGAACTGTAGTCCCAACTCTATGAAACTCACACTCAAATACCAACTTCACATTGGCATCTTTGCTTAAATATATTTAAATGTCTCTATTTAAAAAAAAATTACTAAAGACAACAGAAGACTTGGAGAGATGATGTGAAATTAGGCTTTCTTATTTTTAAATTTTAATTATTTATTTTTGTTATTTTTAAATTTCTTATCACTTTGTATCCAATAAAAATCCAGAAAAACACTCTTAAAAACATGTATTTATAGTGTCATTTCATGAAAAATAATAATATAAAGTTATATATATATATATAACATGTATTTCTAGTGTCATTTCATGAAAAATAATAATTAAAGTTACATATATATATATATATATATAAAGTTTCTTTTATCAAATACAATGAGAATGAAGTCTATGAAAAGCTATTTCAATTAAAACATTTTATGTTACCCTTTGCACTGGCACAGGGACTGATTGTCTTCAGAGTGTGGCTACAATTTTGCTTCCTATACTCTGGATTTGGAAAGAGTTGCACCCTGCAAGCTAGCCCCAGTTTTTGTGTCAGCTCATTTCCCCTTGAGTTTATCCAGTGGGAGGCAATGGTGAGAAAGTTGAGGGAAAGAGAAGGGAAAAAACTAGCATAGTGTGCCATTGATCTGTTTCCAGTGATGCACATCATGAAAGCTGAAGTAAATTGGTCAAAATGTAGCTAATCTTTATGACTTACATAAGAAGAAGATTTTTGTGGCTATTTTTGAATAGACATCTCTATGTATGCAATCAGGAAAATTTTTACTTGCCATACCTAATTCCTGAATAATTAAATTCCCCATTCTATATTTAAATAATACAATTTAATTAGAACTTGCCTTCTTTGCTAGGCTGAACCCTAACATGAATGTCAGTGCAGAAATGTGATATGGGAGGTAAAGATAAAAATAATTTATAAAATGGATACACGCTATGGGGAAGATGGCAGAGTAGGAGGACCTTTGCCCCACATATACAACTAGGTAACACTCACATCGCTTAAATATTCCAGAAAAAGACCTGAAGACTGGCAGAATGAACTCCACAACCTAAGGTAGAGAAGAGCCCACATTAGAGGAAAGTAGGAAAGGCAGAGACATGATTTGAGACCTAAAGGGGTGGTGACCATCATTGAACAGTAGGGATCTGGGAGCACAGTGAAGGGCAAGAAAGACGATCATGCCAGGAATTCTGCACAGGGAAGATGAACCCCAAGGATATTTGGTTTTGAAAGCTAGAGGGGCCAAATTTCAGAGGTTCTTACAAACAGCTGGATGTAAAACCTGGACTTCTTAAAATCAGCATGCTCCTATCTAGGGGAGTCCTGAGGGTATCAGGAAGCTGCGTCTCAGAACTTAACAAGGCAGTACCACAAGCAGCCTGAGTAGATACAGCATAGAACCAGCAGTTTGAAAAATGTCAGAGGCAGAAAGGCGGGAGAGTGGTTTCATTCATCACAGAATGTGTCCCCATGAAATAGGGATCTCAGAAAGTTCCTCCAGAAACTAAGAATTTGGCAGATGCCATTTGCCTATCCCATCCCCCAGCATAAACACATGGTCACCTGTGGGAACCAGTGTGCTGCACCTACACCCACTACTCAGAGGCTTGTACCAAGACTCCCTCTCTCACCCCCACCCCGTTCCCAGGGATCTACCCTTTCTAGTCACACCCATATGCCTCAATTTCAGTGCTGCAGGGCCCCTTCCCCAGAAGAGTAATATAAATTTGCCAACACTACATCTTCCTACCGACACATTTTGTGCAGCCCCAGTTTTGTCAGGCTGCAGCTATAACAGCAGCTAGCACTGTGGAAACATGAGGAAGCATTGTTAAAATTGTAGGACCTGCCCACATGCCCTTTGCAGATCCACTTAGGCTGGCAGGTTCTCATAAGTCAGGGGTGGTTCCAGGTCTCAATTAAGCCAGCGGACCAGTGCGTGCCTTTTTAAAACTCCCCAGACCTGCCAAAGGAAGCAACTCCAGACAACTGAACTGAAGGGAAAATAGGCAAAAATACAACAGGGCCCATGCACCATGAACAGGAGACATTCCCTGAAGCACAAGGTCTTTGGGACCAATGCCTGTACTGCAAGGCATTGTAAGACCTATTCTACACAAGACCATTACCTTCAACAGCAGGAGATGTAACTGACTTTTCTAACACACAGAAAGAGACACAAAGATTTAGGCAAAATGAGGAGAGAGAGGAATATATTCCAAATGAAAGAACAGATCAAACCACAGCAAGAGACTTCAGTGAAATGGATATAAGTAATATGGCTGATTGAGAATTCTAAGTAATGATCATGAGGGTATTCACTGTGCTTGAAAAAAGAATAGAAGACATCAGTGAAAGCCTTAACAAAGAGATAAAAGAGAACCAGAGATGAACACAATAAATGAAATTAAAAATACGATTGGGGAATAATCAGCAGGCTAGAGGAAGCAGAGGAAAGAATGATCTGGAATACAGAGTAATAGAAAGTAACCACACTGAACAAAAGAGAGGGAATATAAAGCAAATTGAGAATACACTTAGAGAAATCTGTGACTCCATTAAGTGTAATATTTGCATTTTAGGGATCCTAGAAGAAGAGAAAAAAAATGGGTAGAAAGTTTATTTGAAGAAATAAGAGCTGTACTTCCCTAATCTGGAGAATGAAACATATCTAGATACAGGAGGCACAGAGATTCTCCAAAAAAATAAACCCAAGGAGTTCCACACTAAGACACACTGTAATTAAAATGGCAAAAAGTAGTGATAAAGAAAAATCCTAAAAGCAGCAACAGAAAATAAGACAGTTACCTATAAACATAACCTTAGAAGGCCAGCAGCAGATTTTTCAGCAGAACTTTACCAGCTGAAAGGGACTGGCATGACATATTCAAAGCACTCAAAGGGAAAAACCTATAGCCAAAAATACTTTATCCAGCAAGGCTATCATTCAGAATAGAAAGGAATAAAGAGTTTCTCAGACAAACAAAAACTTAAAAATTTCCTGATAATTAAACCAGCCCTACAGGAAATATTCAAAGGGGCTCCTTTGGGTGGAAAGAAAAGACCATAAAGGAGGGTAAGGAAGACAATATATCTGTAAAAACCAGTCAAGGGATTCACAGAATAAAAGAATATAAAATATGACACTATATACCTAAAACATGGATGGGGGGTAGTAAAGAATGGGTACAAACTTAAGTGACCATCAACTTAATATAGACTTCTGTATGCAGAAGATGTTACAAACAAGCCTAATGGTAACCACAGATAAAATACCAGTAATAGATAAGCAAAGAATAAAAGAGAAAAGGATTCAAGTATATCACTAAAGAAAACCAATAAGCTGTGAAAGAAAAAGAGATGAAAGGATCAGAGAGAAACTATAGAAACAACCACAAAACAAATAAATATACATCTATCAAAAATTACTTAAAAAAAGAATAATACGGGGCGCCTGGGTGGCTCAGTGGGTTAAAGCCTCTGCCTTTGGCTCGGGTCGTGGTCCCAGGGTCCTGGGATCGAGCCCCGCATCGGACTCTCTGCTCGGCAGGGAGCCTGCTTCCTCCTCTCTCTCTCTCTCTCTCTCTCTCTGCCTGCCTCTCTGCTTACTTGTGATCTCTGACTGTCAAATAAATAAATAAAATCTTTAAAAAAAAAAAAAGAATAATACAAATATAAAAATATAAATAATATATAAATAAAAATATATAATATATATTACATATACAAATAAATATATATAAATAAAATATATATAAATAAAAATATAGAAAAATAAATACACATCTATCAATAATTACTTAAAATGAAAATGGACTAAATGCTCCAATCAAATGACATAGGATGACACAGTAGATAAACCCATGTATAAACTGCCTACAAGGAACTCAATTTAGAGATAAACACAACTGCAGATTGAAAACAAGGGGATGGAGAAGCATTTATCATGTGAACAGGTATTTAAAGAAACCTGGCATAGCAATACTTATATTGGACAAAATAGACTTTAAAACAAAAGGCTGTAATAGGAAACAAAGAGGCACAATATATAATAATAAAAGGGATACTCCAACAAGAAGATATAACAATTATAAACACATATGGACTTAATATGGGAGCACCCAGATACATAAAATAGTTAATAACAAGCATAAAGGAACTAATAAATACTTATACAATAATAGTAGGGGACTTTAAACACTCCATTTACACCAACAGGCAGATCATCCGAACAGAAAATCAACAAAGGAACAAAGAAAGAAACAAAGAAACAAAGTGTGTCTGGATACACTGGACCAGATGTATTTAACGTATATATTCAGAACATTCAACCCTAAGAGAGCAGAATACACATTCTTTTCAAGTGCATATGGAACATTCTTTAGAATAGATGACATATTAGGCCACAAAACAAGTCTTAACAAATTTGAAAAGACTGAAATCATACCATGCATCCTCTGACTACAACACTATGAAACTAGAAATAAAACACAAGAAAAATCTGGAAAGAGACAAATACATGGAAGTTAAATAACATACATCTAAACAGTGAATGAGTCAATCAAGAAATCAAGGAGATAAAAAATTACATGGAAACTAAGTTAAGTGTAAACACAGTGACCCAAAATCTTTGGAATGAGGCAAATGCTTTTATAAGAGGGAAGTTGATAGTAACCCAGGCTTATTTCAAGAAACAAGGGGAATATCAAACAACCTAACCTTACACCTAAAGCAGCTAGAAAAAGAACAACAAATGAAATCCAAAACCAGCAAAAGGAAGGAAATAATAAGGATTAGAGCAGAAATAAGTGATATAGAAATGGGGGAGGCAGTGAAATCAATGAAACTGGGAACTGGTTCTTTGAAAAAAAAAATCACAAAATTGAAAAACCTCTAAGATTGACTTATCAAGAAAAAAAGGGAAAGGCCTGAAATGAAATCACAAATGAGTGTGTAGAACTAACAACCAACACCATAGAAGTACAAACATATGTAAGAGAATATTATGAAAAAATTATATATCAAGACATTAGGCAGCCTAGAAGAAATGGACAAATTCCTAGGAATATATAATCTACCAAAATTAAGCAGGAAGAAAGGAAATTTGAACAGATCAATTACCAACAAGGTCTCTGAATCACTAATCAAAAAAAACTCCCAACAGACAAAAGTCCAGGACCAGTTGGCATCAAAGGGGAATTCTACCAAACATTTAAAGAAGAGTTGATACCTTTTCTTCTTAAACTATTGCAAAAAATAGAAGAGGAAGGAAAACTTCCAAATTAATTCTAGGAGGCCAACATTATCCTGATACCAAAACCACAAAAAGACACCACCAAAAAAGAAAACTACAGGTCAATGTCTCTGATGAACATAGATGCAAAAATCTTCTACACAATACTTCAACAGTACATTAAAAAAATCATTCACCAAGATCAAATGGGATTTATTCCCAAGATGCAAGAGTGATTCAATATTTGCAAATTAATCAATTATGATACATTGCCTTAATAAAAGAAGCTTTAAAAACCATATAATCATGCCAGTAGACATAGAAGAAAACATTTAACATAATACAATACTCATTCATGATAAAATCCCTCAACATAGTAGGTTTAGAGGGAAAAAAACTCAACATAATAAAATCCTTATATGAAAAACCCATACTTAATGGGGGAAAAACAGAGCTTTTCCTTTAAGGTCAGGAAGAAGACAAAAAGATGCACTCTCACCACTTCATTTCAGTATAGTACAGGAAGTCCCAGCTACAGCTATAAGACAACAAAAAGAAGGAAAAGGCATCCCAAATGGGAATGAAAAATTAAAACTTTCTCTGTTTGCAGATGAAATGATACTATAGAAAGAAAAATTGAGAGACACCACCAAAAAACTACTAGAACTGGAAAATGAAGTCAGTAAATTCATAGGATATAAAAAAATCAATGTATAGAAATCTGTTTCTATATACACTAATAATGATGCTGCAGAAAGATAAATTAAGAAAAACAATTCCATGTACAATTGCACCAAAAATAATAAAGAATCTAGGAATAAACTTAACCAGAGAAATGAAAGTCCTATATATGAAGAGGACTATAACTATAAAACACTGATGAAAGAAATTGAAGAAGATGCACAAAATGGGAAGACATTCTTTGCTTATAGATTGGAAGAACAAATATTGTTAAAATGACTATACTCCCAAAGCAATCTACACATTTAATGCAATCCCTATCAAAATACCAAGAGCATTTTTCAAACAATCAATCTAGAAGAAGCAATCCAAAAATTTGTATGGAACACTGAAGACCCAAATAGCCAAAGCAATCTAGAGGTATCACAGTTTCAGATTTCAAGTTACATTACAAATCTGTAGTAGCCAAAACAGTATGGTACTGGGACAAAAATAAACACGTAACTCAACAGGACAAAATAGAAACCCAGAAATAAAACCACAATAATATGGTCAGTTAATCTTTTTATGAAGCAGGAAAGAATATCCAATGGAAAAAAGACAGTCTCTAACAAATGGTGTTGGGAAAACTGCAAAGTTACATGCAGAACAATGAAACTGGACCATTTTTTCACACCATACACAATAAACTTGAGGTAGTTAAAAGACCTAAATGTGAGAGCTGAAACTAAAAAATCCTAGAAGAGAACACAGTAACATCTTTGACATCAGCCATACAATTTCTCTCTAGGTAGGTCTCTGATATTTTTCCAAACAAGTCCCCTAGGGCAACGGAATTAAAAGCAAAAAAATGAACTACTGAGAATATATCAGAGTAAAAATCTTCTGCACAGCAACACACAGAAGAATGAACCTGGACCACTTTCTTACACCATACACAAAAATAAATTCAAAATTGGTGAAAGACCTAATTGTAAGACAGAAAATGATCAAAATCCTAGAAGAGAAAACAGGCAGACAACTCTTTGACAGACTCAGGGCGAGTAAAGCAGTTGCTTACTAGACATGTCCCCAAGGCAAGGGAAAAGCAAAACTGAACTACTGGCACCCCATCAAGATAAAAATCTTCTAGGGGCACCTGGGTGGCTCAGTGGGTTAAAGCCTCTGCCTTTGGTTCAGGTCATGATCCTGGGGTTCCTGGGATTGAGCCCCACATCGGGCTCTCTTCTCCGTGGGGAGCCTGCTTCCCCCTCTCTCTGCCTGCCTCCCTGTCTACTTGTGATCTCTGTCAAATAAATAAATAAAATCTTTAAAAAAAAAAAGAAAGATAAAAATCTTCTGCATAGCAAAGGAAACATCAACAAAACTAAAAGGCAACCTACAGAATGGGAGAAGATATTTGCAAATGGAAATTGCAAATCCAAAATCTATTTTTAAAAAAGCTCCTCAAAATCAACACCCCAGAAATAAATAATCTAGTTAAGAAATGGGCAGAAGACATGAACAGACGTTTCTCCAAGGAAGATGTACAAATCACTAACAGACAAATGAAAGATGCTCAACACCACTCCTTATGAGGGAAATAAAAATCAAAACCACAATGATTTATCACCTCACACCAGTCAGAATGGCTAAAATTAACAACTCAGGAAACAAAATATGCTGGCAGGGATGTGGAGAAAGGGGCACCCTCTTGCACTGCTGGTGGGATTCAAACTGGTGCAGACACTCTGGAAAACAATATGGAGTTTCCTCAAAAAGTTAAAAATAGAAATACACTATGACCCAGCAATTGCATGACCAGGTATTTACTGAAAGAATACAAAAATACTGATTGAAAGGAATCCCTGAACTCTAATGTTTATAGCAGCATTATCAACAATAGCCAAATTATGGAAAAAGCACAAATGTCCCTCAACTGATGAATGCATAAATATGTGGTATATATACACAATGGAATATTACTCAGTCATCAAAAAAGGTGAAATCTTGCCTTTTGCAACAATGTGGGAGGAACTAGAGTGTATTATGCTAAGTGAAATAAGTCAGTCAGAGAAAGGCAAATACCACATGATTTTACTCATGTGGAATCTAAGAAACAAAACAGATGAACTTAGGGGAAGGAAGGATAAATAAAATAAGATAAAAATACAGAAGAAACCAAACCATAAAAGACTCTTAACTATAGAGAAAAAGCAGGGTTGCTAGAGGGGAGGTGCATTGGGGATGGGCTAAATGGGTGATGGGTATTAAGGAGGGCACTTTTGGGATAAGCACTGGGTGTTAGATGTAAATGATGAATTACTAAATTCTACCCCTGAATCTAATACTACACTATATGATAACTAACTTGAGCTTGAATTTATATTAAAAAAATTTAAAAAGCATGAAAAAAAATGTTTTTCTTAAAAAAAAAAAAAAAAGAAAGAAAGAGGGACGCCTGGGTGGCTCAGTTGGTTGGACGACTGCCTTCAGCTCAGGTCATGATCCCGGAGTCCCAGGATCAAGTCCCACATTGGGCTCCCAGCTCCATGGGGAGTCTGCTTCTCCCTTTGACCTTCTCCTTGCTCATGCTCTCTCTCACTGTCTCTCTCTCAAATAAATAAATATATAAAATCTTAAAAAAAAAAAAAAGAAGAAGGTGGAGGAAATTCTCCTCCATCTTCTTATCTAAATCTTCTAAATTATCCTCCAGATGGAGAAGCCACTTCTAGACTGAAAAACAATGCAGGCAACTCTATAATATTTACAGGTACTTTTTTCTAGGGTAACTTACTGACAGGAGGATCTGGCAGACAAACCATTCAAGCACTAGTTAACTTTTCTCCACACATTCTGAACCTTAATCCACAGCTTCTTTTGAGTGAGGGGCATTGTGATCAAGTCAAACGGTAGTTATCTAAAGTGCACCAAAGAATCCCTACTTGTTATCTAAAGGGGCGCCATCTGAGCACCAGTTATTTCTACTAGCTATCTAAAAGGGCACCTTCTGTGTGCCACTTTAGGAAGAATAAGAAGTCTTTCTGTGTTCAGGGTACACATTAACTTTCAAGGGGTCTGGATTATGTAACCTCAAGGGAGGTCATTGAACAGGTATGAACAAGATGGAGAACCAAAGTTGGAGTCAGTGTTGTTAGCACTCCTATACCAGTGTAATAAGGAGGTCAATAAATATATGCTGTTACTTTAAAAAAAAAAAGGAATTTAAAAAAATGACACTGAGGGGTGCCTGGGTGGTTCAGAGGATTAAGCCTCTGCCTTCAGCTCAGGTCATGGTCTCAGGGTCCTGGGATAGAGTCCCACATCGGGCTCTCTGCTAGTCAGGGAGCCTGATTCCTCCTCTCTCTCTTTCTCTCTCTCTCTCTGCCTGCCTCTCTACCTACTTGTGATCTCTCTCCGTCAAATAAATAAAATCTTAAAAAAAAAAAAAAGACCCTGAAGAATAACTAAGCTAGCTGAATTAAAAAAAAAAAATCTGTCAGGAAGAAGTGTTTATAGTCAAATATTATTATTCACCATTTAATATTAGGAAAATAATGACAAACTAAATTACTTATATAAAAATAAATCAAATCAAATATGCATTCTCATTTCTATTGGATACGTCCATATATGGCACCTTTCTGTCTTGAATTGCAGAGGGACATTGATATACTTATTTTCAAAATTTTGAGATACAAAGTAAACATTTTAGGATAACAAAATTGTATGCATGCAGCCATGAAAAACTGATTTTAGTTAATTTTCTTGTTCTGTAATGATTTACATGATTACTTTCAGATCTCTTCCATCACATATCAAAGTTATTCATAAGAGATCACTATTCTTTTTCTGATAAGAAGTCATATTTTAAATTTTAATTACAAAACACAATAATCTAACATAATTATAAAATAACCTTGTTTTATAGTTTATATCTTTCTTAAAGTAACTACTCCTCTCCAAACACTGTTCCAACTGATCTATGATACTAATGACAATTTTTTTGTCTTTTTTCTGGTTCATATCAATGACTCCAAGTAGATGGTTTTATCAATTTTTTTTTAAATGTGGCTTTCTTAATTAAGAACAGAGCTATTTCAACATGAGGCAGGAATCTATCAAAATCCTAGAGGAGAACATAGGCAGTAACTTTTTTGACATTGGCCACAGCATCCTCTTTCAAGATATGTCTCCAAAGGCAAAGGAAACAAAAGTAAAAATGAACTTTTGGGACTTCATCAAGATGAAAAGCTTCTGCACAGCAAAGGAAACAGTCAACAAAACAAAGAGGCAACCCATGGAATGGGAGAAGATATTCACAAATGACACTAGAGACAAAGGGCTGATGTCCAAGATTATAAAGAACTCCTCAAACTCAACACACACAAAACAGATAATCATGTCAAAAAATGGGCAGAAGACATGAACAGATACTTCTCCAAAGAGGACATATAAAATGGCTAACAGGCACATGAAAAAATGTTAATCATCATTAGCCGTCAGGGAGATTCAAATCAAAACCACATTGAGATACCACCTTACACCAGTTAGAATGGCCAAAACTAACAAGACAGGAAACAACAAATGTTGGAGAGGATGTGAAGAAAGGGGAACCCTCTTACACTGTTGGTGGGGATGCAAATTGGTGCAGCTACTTTGGAAAACAGTGTGGAGATAGATTTCTTAAGAAACTAAGAATAGAGCTACCCTATGACCCTGCAATTGCACTACTGGGTATTTGCCCCAAAGATACAGATGTAGTGAAAAGAAGGGCATCTGTACCCTAATGTTTATAGCAGCAATGGCCACAGTTGCCAAACTGTGGAAAGAACCAAGATGTCCTTCAGCAGATGAATGGATCAAGAAAATATGGTCCATATATCCAATGGAATATTACACCTCCCCAGAAAGGATGAATACCCAACTTTTTATCAACATGGATGGGACTGGATGGAAGTGATTAAGCTAAGTGAAATAAGCCAAGCAGAGAAAGTCAATTATAATATGGTTTCACTTACTTGCAGAGCACAAGGAATAACATGGAGAACATTAGGAGTAGGAAAGGAAAAGTGAATTAAGGGAAATTGGAGGGAGAGATGAACCATGAGAGACTGTGGACTCTGAGAAACAAACTGAGGGTTTTGGAAGGGAGGGGGCATGGGGGGGATGGTGAGCCTGGTGGTGGGTATTAAGGAGAGCATGTATTGCATGGAGCACTGGGTTGTGGTGCATAAACAATAAAACTTGGAACACTGAAAAAATTAAAATAAATAAAATAAAATAACAAACAGCAACAACAACAACAAGAACAGAGCTATTTTTTGTTTAGTATTCTATTCAGTACATTATGGTAGCATGGAGAAATCATGAAGCATTCTTACCAATATATTGAGCATCATTAAGACAACCACTAAAATGTGAGGCTTTGGACAATTAACTAAGATAATTTGGAAAGGTAAAAGAATAGAGAGTTATATGTGGAAAATACTTTTAATGAAGACTAAATAGTAGACTTCAATGACATTTGAAAAAAATATAACTAGAGTATATATCTGACAAAAAGGTTTAAGGGCAGGTATACGTAGTTAAGACTGAACCTTTGGAAAAGCGTTAGGGGAATCGATGAAGGCAGGTTATTTGGTATAGTCTTTATTTGCAACAGTCTTAAGTGAAAATGTTTTCCTATAGAGATAATGGGCAGGTTGTATTTATTTCTGTAGCAGCTCCATGTGAAGGATGGGTCTGATTTAATATAAACATGAAGTTTTGTTCACTGGTTAATCTCAAATCTTTTTTGTTTGTTTGTTTAAGGATTTTATTTATTTATTTGAGAGACATGGAGGCAGATTGAAATTTCCCATGAGTTGGGGGTTGAGGGGCAGAGGGAGAGGGAGGGGGATAAGCAGACTTCCTGCTGAGGAAGAAGCCATACCAACATGGGGCTCTGTCCCAGGAGCTGGAAATCATGACCTGAGCCAAAATCAGATGAGCAACCAACTGAACCACCCAGGTGCCCTAGAGAAATTTGTTTTAAAATGTTTTATGATCTTGAATTAGAAAAATATTTTACTTTCATTAAGTGAGAAATTAAACCTTCATCAATGGTAAACTCAAAAACAAACCTTGTGCTATGTTTACCAGTTCTGTTTCAGAACTTTGAAAAGAATGAATGATGTGAATGGTTTTTTTCCTCTGTGAAGTCTGTAGCTTCCATAACAGAATCAAAACCTGAAGCTGCTGTGAAAACCGGGGACTAGAATTACCTGGAGACTTTTTCAACTCACCTCTGGTAACAAGTCTAGGATTACTTGAAGGTGGAGTTTGCTAACATGAGCACCAGCTCTGTTCTTGTGGCTTGGCTGGTATATGGCTTTTAAAACACCGAGAAGTCATTTCAAAAAAAGAAAAACTTAAAAACTCTGTTGCCATACCAACAAGATGACTTTGCTTAAAAATTAACTTAACTCATTAATGAGGGTACCAGCAGGATGATAAATCTGTTTCCCCAAAGAGAGTCATTTTCTGAGGTCTTCTCAGCATAAGAAATTAGAGTGTCTAATTAAAGTTGAGATTCTTTATTTTGATTAAACTGATCTGTAAACACTACATAACAAATGGTGATTTTAAAGAATATGTGTTCATATCCTTTTGTGGATAGCCAAAGATTTCTGTGTAAAATTCTATGTAGTAATGCAAACAACTTAATTATAAATGGAATTTGGAATGCAGCCATTTTCCCACTTAAAGCTGTAAAAAGCTAAATGGCTGTTGGTTAAGAACAGCATTATATGACCACACAAGTTTATGCATATATAATGATGCTTAGGTTTGAAGACTAACCAACATGAGATTTGGTTTTCACATTCATAATACAAAAAGATTCTTTTGAATTTTCACTGGCTTTGTCATATGAAAAAAGATTTTTTTGTGCTGCATTATTTTTACATTATCCTAAACCTCTATTATCTGTATCAGTCATGTATATTTTCTGGTTTATTTAAATATTTTTTATCTGTTTCAGGTATGCAATTAATATAAATGCATAACTTTTTTGGTGTCAGTTGGAACTAACACTAAAATAGATTTCTATTTGTAGAATTGAATACTAATGATACTGTTATGTAAAAGGAGCTTTCTAAATATCCTATAGTTTTCATTAAAGTAAATATTCTCTTTGCTTTTCCAAAATAGTCAAAACATTTGTTTTGCTTCTCTTTCAGTTTTGAAAATCAACCAAGATGAAAGGGATAAACTAATTTAAACTCATCAAATTACAATGCAAAAATGCAGAAGAGTGGAAAAAGCATTTAGTATGAGTGTGTAATCCAATATGAAGAATCCTCTGGTTGAAAGAGCTGTTGGACTCATATTGCAATTTCTTCATTGGAATAATTCAGTTGTTCTTCCACACAAAAAGTCATGAGACTCCTCATTGCAAAAAAAAAAAAAAAAAAAGGAAAATTTATTTAGTGATGGGAGAGGACTATATTGTCAGTATCATACATCCTTTGATCAGCATTCTATTTGTAGGATACATGCAGCATATTTCATGAGCTTCTTTACAATAATTTACTAGGAAATAGATCATATTGAACATAACTTCACTTTTAAAACTATTAGACTGACAGTTTACATTTCCTTTTTTTTTTTTTAAAGATTTTATTTATTCATTTGACAGACAGAGATCACAAGTAGGCAGAGAGGCAGGCAGAGAGAGAGAGAGAGAGAGAGAGAAAGAGAGAGGAAAGCAGGCTCCCTGCTGAGCAGAGCGCCCTGACGTGGGGCTTGATCCCAGGACCCTGAGATCATGACCTGAGCTGAAGGCAGAGGCTTAACCCACTGAGCCACCCAGGTGCCCCAACAGTTTACATTTTCAAGATCTCCTTCTTGTTTCAGAAACATTTAACCTGGAAAGTTAAATTTCTAAATAAAAACACCAAATGAATTTGAAAATGACCAGATTATGCACATAAATTTCATATTTCTCACTCTAAGGGACATTTCAGTCAGGAAATAAATGCTATTATTAAGAACCTCAAATGTAGTTATCTATAGTTTTGGCATTACAGACAAGAATATACCCATTAGAGGATAAAAACTGTATATATGAGATGTGTATTTCTTTGTATTTTGGCAACCAAAATGAGATGAAATAATCTACCCTTTTTTCCTTAATTAGTGATGAGAGAGATTACTCATGATTTCTCTTCTAAATAACAACATAAAGCTTTCCCAGAATATTTTCGTATTTCATTGATTTTTTTTAAAGATTTTATTTATTTATTTGACAGACAGAGATCACAAGTAGGCAGTGAGGCATGAAGAGAGAGAGTGGGGAAGCAGGCTTCCTGCTGCAGAGAGCCCGATGCGGGGCTCAATTCCAGGACCCTGAGATCATGACCTGAGCAGAAGGCAGAGGCTTAACCCACTGAGCCACCCAGGTGCCCCTTCACTGATATTTAGATATATGCTTAGAATTACTTTGAGGAAAGAAATGACAATTTTAAAATTTACATCTCAAAAACTATAGAAAGCTTAGTAGGGCTGATTGTCATCTCAATATTTACAAAGATTAAAAACCAATTTATCTGAGTGATTTTTAGAAGATATTTATTTATTAATCTATTTATTTATTTGAGAGAGAGAGGAGCATGAGTGGAGGGAGGAGCAGAGGGAGAGGGACAAACAAACTCTTCACTGAGCAGGGAGCCTGACACTGACATCAGGCTCAATCCAGTACCTCGAGATCATGACCTGAGCTGGTTAGATCCTTAACTGACTGAGCCACCCAGGCATATACCAGAGTATATTTTATTTATTTATTTTTAAAGATTTTATTTATTTATTTGAGAGATAGTGAGATGGAGAGAGCATGAGCAGAGGGGAGGGTCATGGGGAAAGAGAGACAGAAGCAGACTCCTCACTGAACAGGAAGCCAGACATGGGGCTTGATCCCATGAGCTTGGGATCATGACCTGAATGGAAGGCCAACACTTAACTGACTGAGCCACCCAGGCACCCTAGAGTGTATCTATATAGTATGTGAAAATCAATGTTAAACACTGTTAAAAGATTTATCCACAACTTTGAAACCTCATTAGTAGCTTCAGTCATTATCATCATATTTGTTACACTGAAAACTTTCTGTACTCTCAAATCTACTCTTAAGTGTTTTATAGAAGATAATTCACTGTAAAAGCTGCCCTCAAATAGTAGATTTACTCATTTGTTTGAGTTAGGAAAATAAAGGACAGAAAATTAGAATTTTAAAAACCTATTTCTGGAACACAAAGGCAGAAAATAAAAGATGTCTATAATTCCTAAGGTATTTTTGTTCATCTATAAAGATTTCTAGAATGTAAGACTGTTACATACAATGGTTCATAAAGGCCATTCTTCCTATTTTATTTTACAGATATTGAGAACATAGAGTAGGGGAATATGGTGTTATATTTCTAGCAGTATGCAGCTAAAGGATTTCTTGTTTTTCCAGGGTAATGCTTTTACCACAATACTATGTTATTCCTTCTCCCACCCCAGGGTTAAATAGCAGGAGCTATAGTTTTTCCAAGTGCTTATATGTACATTCCATATACAATTTCATTTTTTATAATACATGATATTTTGTATCACTTAATATATAATATGGATAATCACCTATAGGTAATACCTAAATTATATACATAATCATAAGTTTAATAAGTTGAAAATACCATCTTACAATTTAATGAGTCAAAGGATGGTTACATAATATATATAACATTCTAGTATATTGAAATCCATCACAGTATTGAGCCCCAATGTTATAAAAAATTTACTAGTTCAGAGATTTAAAGGGAGTAAATAGCACACAGAGAAGAATATTTGATAAATACATTCCCTTAAGTTTATAGTTTATAAAAATTCTTATCATCTTTGTTTATCCTCTCAAATAAAATAGTACCCATTTTTCTTTAAATGGAAAATGCACAATATACATTTTATACAATAAAATATATATTTTAAAATGGAAAGTATAGATTAGGGTACAAGGTAATGAACTTTCAATTATGGTTATGATCTTTTATGGTTATGATCTTTGGTTATATGGTTATGATATATGGTTATTTTATGGTTATGATCTTTGCTTTGAAAATAATTTAATGTTTTAGTTAAATGTCTAATTCTTTTCATTTCTAAAAGATACCCTTCGTTATTTTGTACTACAATTTAATTGTTTTTCCACTATGATTTACAATAGCTAAATACAAATTTTAATATCATTTCTCAATGACTTAAATCTGTTTTATTCACCTTAAAACATACTTGGAGTATATAAAAATTATGAAATCGATAATCAGTTGACACATCACTGATTATATTTTAAGTACCATGTATGTTACTTTTCAAATGTAAATGTTTTTTAAAACACTCATAAAGTGGTGCCTGGGTGGCTCAGTTGGTTAAGTATCTGCCTTCTACTCAGGTCGTGATCCTGGGGCCTGGATCAAGCCCCACACTGGACTCCCTCCTCAGCAGGAAGTTTGCCTCTCCCTCTGCCCCGCCCTTGACCCATCCCTCTGCTCATGTTCTCTCTCTCTCTTTCTCTCTCTCTCTCTCTCTCTCTCAAATACTTAAATAAAATCTTTAAGAAATAAAAATAAATAAAACACGACACAAATAGGTACATAAAATCTGTATCAGTTTGGTAAGGGTAAGTGTTTCAAAATAAGGCAAGTCTCAGAAACCCAGCAAAACTGGGTAACTTCAGTGGTGAAACTAATTTCTTGCTTCCATTGAGGATACTCAGTAATCTCTTTCATCTATTTTGAAGACTTTCACAGTTTTCCTTTTACTGTATTCGACTTATTACTTCCTTTATCACTTTCATGTAGCTTAGCTCGATAATGGGTTAGAAGTTGGCCTGGGGATAAAGTTCAGACGATTGTGTTAATTACATGGTGTCTCTATTGGGATTATGGAGACCTGACTTTCTAAAAACGTAGGCATGATCTCATTATTTCTTCAACTACATTTGCAAAATGCATTCCTATTATTATAATGTAGCATTACACCATCTATGAAAAACAGACTTTGGGTAGTTAAAAATAAAATTTAATAGCTTATGAAAAAATAATCCTGCAACTTGATTTTCTTTATAGTTTCCAAATGTTAAAACAAATAAAAATTGAACATGATCATTTAGCCATATATGTATACATACAGGCAGACACACATATCTTTTTTTTAAGGTTTTATTTATTTATTTGAGAGAGAAATTAACATTGGGGAGGGACAAAGGGAGAGAGACAGAGAGAAGCAGACCCCTGCTGAGCAGGAAGCCTGATGCGGGTCTTTTCACCAGGACCCTGGTATCACTTAATGACTGAGCTATCCAGTTACACCAGACACATATATTGAAAATAATGTGTTGCTTTTTTTTTTTTAACTGAAGGGAGATTCTTTTACAATCAATATTCTGTGGCGAGCAGATTCTAAGATGGCCTCCAGTGATCTCCACCTCCTGGTATTCCTAGTGATTCACTTCTGAACAATGGGATATTATAAAAGTGCCACTTCTGTGACTAGGTTAAAAGATATTTATAACCTCTTTATATCAGGTGCTATTTATTCTTTCCCTTGCTGGTTTGACAAAGCATGCTGTAATGTTGCTAAGTCTCATATAGCTAGAAATAAAGGTGACCACTAATCAACTGCCAGCCAGAAAATGAGACTCAATCCAATAGCTAAAGAATAATTAAATGGTGATAAAAAACACATAACTGACTTTAGAATTGAATCCTTCCCCAACCATGCCTTGAAATGACATATAAGTCTAAGCTGATACCTTAAGTATAGCTTGATCAGAGAGCCTGAAGTCAAGGACCAAGCTAAGCTGTGGCCAGATTGTTGACTCTCAAGAACTGTGAAATGATAAGTATGTGTCATGTTAGCCCTTAAGTTTGTCATAATTAGTGACATAGCATCTATAATAATACATTTGTTTCTTACTAGTTTGGGAAAGAAATCTATAACTTTTACTCATTGTTTTCCATGCCTACACCAGCTTTTTGGTATTCAAGTAATTTTTTCTAAAGATTTATTTATTTATTTGAAAGACAGTGATCACAAGTAGGCAGAGAGGCAGGCAGAAAGAGGAAAGGAAGGAAGCTGCTTGCTAAATGGAGAGCCAGATGCAGGGCTTGATCCCAAGACCTTGAGATCATGATCCGACTGGAGGCAGAGGCTTTAACCCACTGAGCCACCCAGGCACCCTTCAAGTAGTTTTTTAAGTGGATCAGATCTCTTCTCAACTTACAAAGCTTGGAAATACTCTCTACTGTTATATTGAAAAAATCATGTATATAGTTTATCATTTATTAATATAGTTGAGTCCTTATTAAACTAAGAAATTTGATAGTTTCATTCAAATATTGTAAAAATTTTCTGAATGTGATTATCAAGAGAATATAGTTTATAGACAATAAAAGAAAAAACATATTTTTAACATATCTGAAGAGACCCAGACTCGAGTATTCATATTTAATGGAAGGGGAAGAATGAAGTTGTATCTTGAGTTCCTCAGCCTGTCATAGTACTTTACACAGTTGATGTATACACTTAAGATACTGAATCTTGCTAGGAATGCCATGTGAATGATGACTTATAGAGAACTTTGTTATCTCATTAATGTAAGGGCCTGGTTGGCCAGAGGGAGCCATTTCGTTGTGGGCTTGGGTTGACCCTGCCCCTCTTTACACTGGCCCCGGATATGGGGGCGGGTCAGGCCGGATGGAGACATCTGGTTGGTGGGGCGTGCATATATTTGCTTTGGTGAATTAGAATTCAATTGGCCACCCATATTGCTGACCGAGCATGACTGTACAGTTTTCCCTGTGTATTGCAATCTCATTGGCCACCTGTGTGTGGGTCGGGCTCAACCACCTCTATAAAGGTTAGTCTGTGAGGCAGGGGAGGGGAGTGATAGTCATGGGGGTAGTCGTGGGGAGCGTTGGGGTAGTCAGGAGCAGCATCATCGGGAGCATCGTGGTCATTGGGAGCGTCATGAGCATCGCCGGGGTGAGGCCTTGCCGGGGGAGCAGCCTCACGGTGTAAGGGGAATTGTCAGGTAAGGGAAGTCGTCGGGTAAGGGAAGTCGTCGGGGTCAGTGTCCTGGTCATCGTCGCCTCTCTGTAAGAGATGTCCCCGACTGGTCGGTTTGATTTCTGATGCTTGGCGTGAAATAAATCGTTGTTTGACTTTCGCTTTGTGTCAGTCTCGTTCCTTTGATCATGGACACTAACAATTAATATTAATAAATTTGGATGCTCTTATCAAAGCCTAGCAGTTTTGTAGAAATCAAATACACCATTAATCGAGAATGTTGAATCACTGATTTCTTTCACATTTTTGCTAATTCATTATGTTCAGCCTTGATTCTTATCTTAATTTAGCCTGCATGTGATAAATTTAGTGCTTCATTTGAAAATATATGAAATTTTAATAAACAGTATTTCACAATTATTTGATTCATTAAGTGGTTTAAAAATGCATGTACACTAGAGGACTAATACCAGACAATATGTAAAAATGCTCAGCTTTAGCATTGAAAATATTTTACTTTTAAGATTGGAAAATGTGTCTCAGGGAAAAGAAAATGAATTCCTTTTTTATAAAAATTGCTTATATTATTTAAAGAAAACTATTTCAGAAGGAGAAAAAAAAATCTCAATGGTCAAAATGCACATGCCTATTACAAGGTGTCTGGATGAACAAGAATTTCTGGAAGATATCTAAATGACCTTTAACAGTAGCCAGTCAAATGAAGTGTGAGTCAGTGGTATTAATATTGAATAGAGAAGTATTTAGTCACTGTAACTGGTAGTTATTCATTCCTTACCTATACATAGGGTACTTATATAGCCTTTCATTATCATATGTGCTGGCTTATATTCTGTTCTCAAGAAGCTTTGGGTCTGGGGGAAGAAACAGTAAAGATCTGCATAAATTCCTAGAGCTTTTTTAGATTGTGAACACATAATTTATGGTGAGGATATCCCAATGATTCTTGCCAAATAGCTGCTAAAATACATAATATTAAGTGTGTGTGTATCTTAGGGGGCTAAGGTGGGAATAAAATATTAAATACTTTTGACGTTTACCATTAAACAGCAAAATGATTGCTCAAACTTCAAATAAGGGGAAATAAATTCAAGTGAAATGCAAGAAATTTAAATACAATAAAAAATTCAGAAAAGTTGATCATCATTTTGGTAAGAATTAATTTTTAATCAGAACAGAAATGTTAGTAATCCTTGATTCCTTAAATTTACTACTTATGCAGAGATTTGCTCATAATGGTGCCAGTCTCACTGTTCTCATCAGATTTCTTAATTTCTAATACTATGAAATAATACAAAATTCCTATCTTGACTTTTGTAGAGGAAAGAAAGTGGAAGATGAAGGAACGAAGTGAATGTCTGTCTTGGGATCGTAATCACTTTTACCCTATTTCCTACCATCTCCTTTACATTCTCATTCTAGTCCTTGGTTTGAGGCTCCACCTCCTCTGTTGTTTCCTGAAATTTACATCTGTCTAGGGGAAGTTACCACAGAGAGTCCTTTGTTCCCTTTCATCTTCCAAGGCCTATTTATTACTTTAATGCCTTTTGTTTTTTTTCCTAAAAATTATTCAACTCATTGCTTTAAGCATATGTTTGTTGTTTTCTTCAAATGGTATTTTCTTAACTGAGTAATGAAATCCACATGAACTCCTAAATTTAGGAATACCCCTATGACAAAGTCATTCCTTGCTTCTTGTTTTAACAATAGCATTTTGATGCAGGTGTGAACTACATTTGTAGTTTAGAGACTCTTTTTAAAAAAACTTATTTGATAGAATGAGAGAGAAAGAGAGAGTAGAAGCAGGTGGCAGAGGGAGAAACAGGCTCCCTGCTGAGTTGGGAGCCTGAGGATGAATTGGGGGTGGGGTTCAATCCTGGGATCCTGGGATCATGACCTGAGCCAAAGAAAGCTGCTTAACCAACCCACTGAGCCACCCAGGCATCCCATTTAGTATTAAAAAATAGCCATAGGTGAGAGACCCTATAAGAGGAGAAAAGGTCACAATATATTGGTATGAGAAAAATGGTGTGGCATCTTTTGAATCCACATTGATCTATTTGAACACAGCTAGATTGGATTCAGTGATTAACAAACAAACAACAAACTAAATTTCATGTAAGCTTGAAAAGATTCTCTGGTTTTTGCATTAATTGCTTTCATTATAGAAGAAAATAATTACAAGTCACAGAATTCACAAAGTAATTGTGTCACAATACTGATTTGACAATACCAAGCTGTATACAAAATAATTCCAAATTATCAATGTGATTATTTATATACTGAAAAATGTAATTTGTAAGCTTTACTTCAAATACCTTAAGCCTAAGATAAGGCCAACATTTAACATATTTTCAAAGCAGTTGTGCCATAATTATATAGAAACACGGAAAGTAGGAAAAAATAGTGAGTAAAAGTTTATGAGATGATTTTGAAGCCTTCTTATAATCTTTAATGTGTAATATTGCAAAGTCTCTTTCAATTTAAATCCATAGCACAAGTAGATGTTTTGTGCACTTAAATTTTCACCAATTTGGTATACTTATGTTGAATGTTTGATGCCAACTGACTAGTTTAACATAATTTTGTACCTGAGTCACTTACTGTTTTATTATTAGTAAACATTTGCTTTTAATTCTACTGCTGTGAAAAGGAGGATAGATAATAATTCAAAGAAATTATTCATATCCATTATGAATGGATTATGAAAATATATCAAAACAACTATGAAAATAGATTTTTTTTTTTTAGGGGCACTGGGTGGCTCAGTAGGTTAAGCATCCAGCTCTTGATTTGGGCTCAGGTCATGATCTCAGGTTCATGAGATCAAGCCCCCTGTGGGGTACTGTGCTGGGCGTGGAGCCTGCTTAGGATTCCCTCCCTCCCTCTTCCTTTACCCTTCTCTTGCCCAACCTCTCCTTTCCTCTCAAACAAACAATACAAAACAAAACAAAACAAAAACAAAGAACAAATGCACAGATTTTTAAAATATTTTTAGTAGCTTTCTTTGACTTTTAATAACATCCCTTTCCTTGCTCAGTTCTTTTTTTTTTTTTTTTTCCTTTCATTTCTTGGTATTTTATGAATTTTTCCCTAGCCCCATTCCTGAATGCCTCCTGGGAAGTTAAATGTTTGCTAATACAAGAAGATGTTCAGAATAGGTAAGAAATGGTTTTCAATACTTCCTCAAATGTTCTGGGTAATTAATACAATCAATATTCTTTCATAAGAGACCAAAGTTTATCCTTAGGGATACTTCAGTTTATTAAAACAAACAAACAAGCAAACAAAAACAAAAACAAAACAAAACAAAAAAAATTAATTTTTTCTGGGTTTGTGTAAATACTTTCACAGTGGTATTTTTTTTATTGATAGTACTCATTTATTGCCTATAGACATAGCTGAGAGTCTTGTTCAATGCAAAAATCCCATCTCCTCTACTGAAACCAATATACAACAAGATAGCTACAGTTTAGAGTTTTTGTAGGATGAATTTCTCCCCCCTGCACCAGTTAGTGAGACTAGAGGTAGGGAGGAGCAATGAGAATATTCAGGGAAAACACCCCCATTAAGTATTTGAGAGATTTAAAAAATCCTTTCTATGAGGTATCAAGGACACCAAAATAGAGTTGCTTAAGAACGTATTTCATCAAAATCAGATTTTTTTCCATTCACTTCTTAACCTGTACACCTCCCCCAAACTCCTATATAAGAATCAGATTATCTTTCTGTTCATTATTATTTAATTTACAATAGTGATAGTTATATAATCCTGAACATAAGGGGATGGTGCTTGTATTTTAGTTAACTAAAATATAAAGATGAAGTACAAAGATGAAGAAATTAGCCCATGGTCACAACACTATAGAATACAAAGACACATATAGACACATATACACATAAACACACCCTCCTCTCCCTCCCCCAAAGACTGAGATACCATGGAGAAATTAGCCAGGTTTTATTTAATTTTCTAATTTTTGTAGTACATTTAATAGTGACACATACTAAGTGCATATTAAATATTAAAATATAAAGTACTTCAACATAAATTTTATTTTAGATATTATACCTAAGGTTTGAACATTTCTAGAACAAATTGAATGAGATTCTTATTCTTAAAATTTCCACTGAACACATTTAACACGATTTTGTCTCTTTTCCTTCTGAGACTATTAGAGACTTTGCATGTAGATAGAAAGGCGAGGAAAATGCAAAAGAGGAGGGGGTTGGGGGGGTGGGTGAACCTGGTGATGGGTATTAAGGATATGTATTGCATAGAGCACTGGGTGTTTTGTGCAAACAATCAATCATGGAACACTACATCAAAAACTAATAATGTACTGTATGGTGACTAACATAGTAAAAAAATTATTTAAAAAAAAAAGAAGATAGAGTTGGAGAACATTTTCCTCCACATTTTATTATGGATATTTATAAGTTTAAGTCCCCAGTAGATGCCATAGTAGATGTGTAGCCATAAGTGGTACCAAATTAATATTTGATTAATAAGCTGATCAATTATAATGGGAGGCAAAAATGCATTTTTTCAATGATAGGGTGTTCAAAATTTTGTAAGTTACCTGAAATTTTGACCAGCAATGATATATTCAGAAATATAGAAGTCTGACTAGTTATTAAAAAAAAAATCACCAGGCTAGTTATTAAAGGAAAAAAATGTTAACCTATGAAAGGCAAAAATAAAATATCCCAAAATAACTTTAACAATCTGAAATTCTATTAGTATTTAATATTTATCTTTATACTTTTTTTTTCAGTTATAGTGGCAAAAAGAAGACTCAAAGAAGATTAAGAAGACTGAACAATGCGAACAATTAGGGGACTTCCAATATGTTTGGTCTTACTTTTTATTCCTGATACTTTTCAATTTTGATCTTGACTTCTCCAGAAGATAAGCTTTTAAAAAAATTTCAGTACTTAGAAAGTAATACCTGATAACTTAAACTTTTTAGACAGAGATAACTTTACTTCTTTAATACAAAATGCATAACATTTGATGGAGAAGGTAATATGCTAGACACAAATTACCTTCTCATTTATGTTCACCTCAATATTTGTTTGCATACCAAGGTTCAACAAACTACAGCCCAGTAGGCTCCAGTTTTTGCAAGCAAGTTTTACTGGAGTGCAGCCATGCCCACATACTTAAATAAAGATTATGATCATTATCCTGCTAAAAGTAGTAGACTTGAGAAGTCGCTTCCAAGACTATATGGCCTGCAAAGCTGAAATATTTATTACTTGCCTTTTACACAAAATATTTGTCTACACTTGTTTTATACTATCAATTTGAAAAATGCTAAAATCAGATTATTTGATTAACATTAAAAATCATATTTAGAAAAAAATAATTATATTTAAAAAAGAGGAGTAAGTCTTAATATACTTATTTATATTTAAAGATCTGTTAGAGTCAATGTCTAAATAAAATGAATTCAAAACTACACTTTAGCACCATGTTTGTTAGTTAACTACAGAGAAAATATCAATAAATTCTGTTAGAGCCATCAAATAGCTTTTAAATAACTAACAACTTTGTCCATACAAATTAAATACTTATTTAAGCAATCTAATTAGAAATGTTGCCTGTGTCTCTTTATTGATTTGACCAACAACTTTAATTGTATGTTTTATCAGTTCTCGCTGTCTAAAGAAATTGTAGTGATCTTTAGAAAAAACTTAGCACACCATAAATGCCTAGAATAACATTTAAGTGAATAGTTTCTGGTCTTATGTAAATATATAAATCATTCCAGGTTGAACTAAGAACATTCATGCATTTCATCACAGAATACGTATGTTAATAATGTTAATTTTCTCACTCATCAGCTCAAGTCAATTAGACATTAGACTAACAGGTGAGGTCATTATAGTAATTTCATACCTTGATTCTACTAAAAAGCCAATATTTCATGCTCATTTGAGCCAGTTAAAAATAACAATCATGACCCCTAAAGAAAGACCAAAATAAGACAGTGCTATTTTAGCACATAAATAACTACTAAAAGCAATTTTTTTTTTAAGTTCCTACCTTCCTTGTTTCACATAGAACAAAGTATAGGCCACTTAATGTCATTCACAGAATATCAATACAATGCTATATATAAATTAAATGCTATGTGTAACAATAAAGGTGATAGTGAAGAAATATACAAATAAGTGATTTATTATACCTGAAATTAAAAAAAAAAAAGTTCCGTAAACTTAATGTGTGTTGATTTAAAAAAGAGTTCGGTAAACTTAATGTGTGTTGATTTTTCATAGAACTCTTTTTTTTTTTTCATTTCATTTTATTTTATTTTATTTTATTTTATTTTATTTTATTTTATTTCTTTTCAGTGTTCCAAAATTCATTGTTTATGCACCACACCCAGTGCTCCATGCAATATATGCCTTCCATAATACCCATCACCAGGATCATCCATCCCCCCACCCACCTCCCCTCCAAAACCCTTTTTCTCAGAGTCCACAGTCTCTCATGGTTTGTTTCCCCCTCTGATTTCCCCCATCTCACTTCTCCTCTCCATCTCCCAAATTCCTTATGCTCCAGAAGTAAGTGAAACCATGTGATAACTGACTTTCTCTGCTTAACTTATCTCACTCAGCATAATCTCTACCAGTCCCATCCACATTGATAATAAGTTGGGTATTCATCCTTTCTGATGGAGGCATAATACTCCCTTGTATATATGGACCATATCTTCTTTATCCATTCATCCGTTGAAGGGCATCTTGGTTCTTTCCACAGTTTGGCAAATGTGGCTATTGCTACTATGAACATTGGGATACAGGTGGCCCTTCTTTTCACTACATCTGTATCTTTAGGGTAAATACTCAGTAATGCAGTTGCAGGATCATAGAGAAGCTCTATTTTTAATTTCTTAAGAAATCTCCACACTGTTTTCCAAAGTGCTGCACCAACTTGCATTCCCACCAACAGTGTAAGAGGGTGCCCCTTTCTCCACATCCTCTCCAACATTTGTTGTTTCCTGTCTTGTTTATTTTGGCCATTCTAACTGGTGTAAGGTGGTATCTCAATGTGGTTTTGATTTGAATCTCCCTGATGGCTAATGATTTAACATTTTTTTATGTGCCTGCTAGCCATTTTATATGTCCTCTTTGGAGAAGCATCTGTTCATGTCTTCTTCCCATTTTTTGATGTGATTATCTGTTTTTTGAGTGTTGAGTTTGAAGAGTTCTTTATAATCTTGGATATCAGCCCTTTGTCTGTAGTGTCATTTGTGAATATCTTTTCCCAGTCCATGGGTTGCCTCTTTGTTTTGTTGACTGTTTCTTTTGCTGTGCAGAAGCTTTTCATCTTGATGAAGTCCCAAAAGTTCATTTTTACTTTTGTTTCCTTTGCCTTTGGAGACATGTCTTGAAAGCAGTTGCTGTGGCTGATGTCGAAGAGGTTACTGCCTACGTTCTCCTCTAGGATTTTGATAGATTCCTGTCTCATGTTGAGGTCTTTTATCCATTTCAAGTTTATCTTCGTATATGGTGTAAGAGAATGGTCGAGTTTCATTCTTCAATACATACGTGTCCAATTTTCCCCGCACCATTTATTGAAGAGACTGTCTTTTTTCCACTGTATATTTTTTCCTGCTTCGTTAAAGATTATTTGATCATAGAGTTGAGAGTCCATATCTGGGCTCTCTACTCTTTTCCACTGGTCTATGTCTCTGTCTTTGTGCTAGTACCATGCTGTCTTGGTGATCACAGCTTTGTGGTAAAGCTTGAAATCAGGCAATGTGATGTCCCCGTTTTGTTTTTGTTTTTTTGTTTTTTTTTTCAATATTTCCTTAGCAATTTGGGGCCTCTTCTGGTTCCATACAAATTTTAGGAATGTTTGTTCCAGCTCTTTGAAAATGCCGGTGATTTTTGATTAGGATGGCATTGGAAGTGTAGATTGCTCTAGGCAGTATAGACATTTTAACAATTTTTCTGACCCATGAGCATGGAATGGTCTTCCATTTTTTATGTATTCTTCAGTTTCTTTCATAAGTGTTCTGTAGTTCCTTGAATACAGATGCTTTACCTCTTTGGTTAGGTTTATTTCCAGATATGGTGATATGGTTAATGGAATTGATTCTCTCATTTCCCTTTCTATACTTTAATTGTTAGTGTATAAGAAAGCAACTGATTTCTGTGCATTGATTTTGTGTCCTGCCACACTACTGAATTGCTGTATGAGTCCTAGTAAGTTGAGGGTGGCATCTTTTGGGTTTTCCACAAAAAGCATCATGTCATCTGTGAAAAGAGAGAGTTTGATTTCTTCTTTGCCAATTTGAATACCTTTTATTTCTTTTTGTTGTCTGATTGATGTTGCTAGGACTTCTAGTGCTATGTTGAACAACAGTGGTGAGAATGGGCATCCTTGTCATGTTCCTGAGCTCAAAGGGAAGGCTGTCAGCTTTTCCCCATTGAGGATGATATTCGCTGTGGGTTCTTCATAGATAGATTTTATGAAGTTGAGGAATGTTCCCTCTATCCCTATACTTTGAATTGTTCTAATCAGGAACAGATGCTGTATCTTGTCAAATGCTTTTTCTGCATCAATTGAGAGGACCATGTGGTTCTTCTCTCTTCACTTATTGATTTGTTCTATCACATCGATTGATTTGGGAATGTTGAACCACCCTTGCATCCCATGGATAAGTCCCATCTAGTCATGGTGGATACTCTTTTTTAATGTACTGTTGGATCCTATTAGCTAGGATCTTGTTGAGAAACTTAGCATCCATATTCATCAGGGATATTGGTCTGAAATTCTCCTTTTTGGTGGGGTCTTTGCCTAGTTTGGGGATCAGAGTAATGCTAGCTTGATAAAAAGAGTCTGGAAGTTTCCTTCTGTTTCTATTTTATGAAACAGATTCAGGAGAATAGGTATTATTTCTTTTTTGAATGTTTGGTAGAATTATTCAGGGAATCTGTCAGGTCCTGGGCTCTTGTTTTCTGGGAGGTTTTTGATCACTGCCTCAATCTCATTACTAGATATTGGTCTATTCAGGTTGTCAATTTCTTCCTGATTCAGTTTTGGAAGTTTATAGGTTTCCAGGATGCATCCATTTTGTCTAGGTTGCTTAACTTATTGGCATATAACTGTTGATAATAATCAGATGATTGCTTCTATTTCCTTGGTGTTAGTCGTGATCTCTCTCTTTCCACTCATTATTTTATTAATTTGGGTCCTCTCTCTTTTCTTTTGGGTTGGTTTGGCCAATGGTTTATCAATCTTATTGATTCTTTCAAAAAAGCAGCTTCTAGTTTCATTGATGTGTTCTAATGTATCTCTAGTTTCTATTTCATTGATGTCTGCTCTAATCTTGATTATTTCCCTTCTTGTGGTGGGGTTAGCTTAATTTGTTGTTGATTCTCTAGTTCTTTAAGGTGTAGAGAAAGCTGATGTATTCTGGATTTTTCAGTTTTTTTGAGGGAAGTTTGGATGGCTATGTATTTCCCCCTTAGGACCGCCTTTGCTGTATCCTATAGGTTTTGGACCAAAATGTCTTCATTCTCATTGCTTTCCATGAAGTGTTTAAGTTCTTTGATTTCCTGGTTAATCCAAACATTCTTAAGCAAGGTGGTCTTTAGCTTCCAAGAGTTTGAATTTCTTCCAAACTTTTTCTTGTGGTTGAGTTCCAGTTTCAAAACCTTGTGGTCTGAGAATATACAGGGAATAATCTCAACCTTTTGGTATCAGTTGAGCCCTGATTTGTGACCCAGTATGTGGTCTATTCTGGATAAAGTTCCATGTGCACTCAAGAAGAATGAGTATTCTGTTGTTTTAGGGTAGAATGTTCTGTATATATCTATGAGGTCCATCTGGTCCAATGTATCATACAATGCTCTTGTTCTTTTATTGATTTTCTGCTTCAATGACCTGTCTATTACTGAGAGTGGTGTGTTAAGATCCCCTATTATTAAGGTATTCATATCAATATGACTCTTTAACTTGATTAACAGTTGTCTTATATAGTTGGCTGCTCCTGTATTGGGGGCATAAATATTTACAATTGTCACATATTCTTGGTAGATAGAGCCTTTAAGAGTGATGTAGTGTTCTTCTTTATCTCTGACTACAGTCTTTAGTTTAAAATCTAATTTATCCTATATGAGAATCATTACCCCAGCTCTCTTTTGAGGCCTGCTGGCATGGAAGATGCTTTTCCATCCCTTCACTTTCAGGTTGGATGTATCCTTAGGTTCAAAATGGGTCTCTTGTAGACAACATATGGACAGGTCCTGTCACTTTATCCAATCTGCAACCCTGTGCCATTTTATGGGAGCATTTAGACCATTCACATTGAGAGTGATTATTGAAAGATACATTTATATTGACATCATGTTGTTTGTGAAGTCCTTGTTTCTATAGATTGTCTCTATACATTTCTGTTCTGTGACACTCCTATGTTATTTCTTCTTTTATAGAACCCCCCTTAATATTTTCTGTAGTGCTGGTTTGGTGGTCACATACTCTTTTAAACCTTGCTGGTCTTGGACGCTCTTTATCTCCATTCATTTTGAATGTCAGCCTTGCTGAATAAAGTAGTCTTGATTGCATGTTCTTCTCATTTAGTGCCTGAATATGTATTGCCAGCCCTTTTTTGCTTGCCAGGTTTCTGTGGACAGGTCTGCTGTTATTCTGTTGGACCTTCCTCTGTATGTAAGGAATCTCTTTCCCAGCTGCCCTCAAGAGCTCCTACCTTAAATTATGAATCAACAGTTTCACAATCAGGTATCTCAATGTCTTTCTAGATTCTATGATCTTGGTGGGGGGTGGTGATCTTTCTGCCTCTAGGACAAGAATGCTGTTTCCATTCCCTAGATTGGGAAAATTTTCATGGAGAATTTGTTCAACTGTATCTTCTAGTCTTCTTTCTTTCTCCTCCTCCTCAGAGATTTCAATAATTCTGATGTTGGAATGTTTCATGGCATCATTTATTTCCCTAATTCTGTTTTCATGGCTTCTAAGCTGTTAGTTCCAGGCCTCCTCCTGATCCTTTTTCTCTATCATTTGTTCCTCTAGATCACTAATTCTATCTTCTGCCTCAGTTACCCTAGCTGTTAGAGTGTTTAGATTAGATTTGATCTCATTGATAGCATTTTTAACTTCTTCCTCAGTGGCTTTCACTTCTGCCCTAACTGACTCCATGTTGTCATTAATGGTTTTGTCCAACCTAGCCATTGCTTGGATAATTGTTACCATGAATTCCCTTTCCGACATACTGTTTATGTCCATATGCAATAGCTCTGATGGAGAGGGCACAGTCTCTGGATTTTTCCTCTGTTGGGCATCCCTCCTCCTAGTCATTTTGGTGAAAGGTGGTTGGGGGGATGTGTAGCTGAATATATCAACTGAGATCCAGGCAAGGTCCTCCCTGGAATGCTTCTGAGTAATCAGATGTTGCCACGAAAAGAAAGAAAAAAGAAAAAAAAAAGAGAAAGAGAAATAGAGACAGAAAAAAAAAAAAAGAGAAATACAGACAGAATGAGCCCCATAGGTAAGATTTATAAGGTATACAAACAAAAACGGACAAACAAAAAGATCGACAAAACTAAATGACAAGAAAAAGAAAGGATCCAGCCAAAATGAACCCCAAGTATAAGATTTATGTAATACCAGAACAAAAACAAATACACAGAAACACTGATAGAAGGAAAAGATGAGAGAGTGGTTATAAATCCTTGATGTGGGCAATGAAGGTTATTTTGATTTTTCCAGGGTGTGTCTTGATAACTTTGTTAAAGGACTCAACTTTCCAGAGATAAAGGGAAATTAAAACTGGTTTATCTATAGGGGTAGTATTGATTAGGGAAAGAGGATTACCTTGAAGCTTATATCTATATGTATATTAAAAAAAAGAAAAGAAAAGTAAAACACAGGTATATGTATGAAAAATTTCGAGTTAAAAGGTTATTATGGAATATGTTGTATTAAACCTCTAGTTGTAATGGTAAGTAGATTCAAAAAAATTAAACAGAACAAGAATAGTGAGAATGAATTAAAAATAAAAGTTGTATCTATGAAATATACAGGTTTTAGGGCAATACTGGGAGCTTAACATCTTGTTTTCCCCTGATATTGGGGTTTTACAGTTTTATGGGGACCTTGTGGTGGTTGTCCTTTTGTTCTTTTGGCTTGTGTCTGGGGGAGGGCCTGTTGCATTGTTTTTCAGGCAGTCTTGCTTGGGTTGAGTCCTCCTGCCCCCATCAAGGGATTAAGGGGCTGGGCTCTGTGGAAATCAGTTTTTGAGGCTTTTGTTCTCTGGAGGTTCTCCCCCACCTTTGGTGGCATTTTGTGGCCACCAAATGATGATGGTTAGAGGATGATTAGAGGAAAGCAAACTGCACCCAGACCTCCATCTCAGAAAGAAGCTTCAGTCTGCTCCTCTCTGTGTGGTCCAGAGCACACAGACTCCCCTCTGCAAGTTCCATTGAGCAACCTCCCATAGGCAGAGCACAATCCCCAGCCACACTCTCTGTGGTGGCCTTAAGCAACCGCTTGTCTCTGCCCTCCCCCACCCTCGTGCCAAAACCATGAGCGATATTGGCCCAGGGAGGGCTGCCTTTGCTGGGTTTGCAGACTTCAGGCTGCCAGCTCGGGTGATCGCACTGAGGCTGGGAGAGTCCAGACCCTCTGCAGGTCCTAGAGACTGCTGGCTAGCTCCAGGACTGAGCTTTCTCAGGGGCAGAGAGTGGGTCAGTCCCTGGTAGCGCAATGTGCCAAAGTTCTAGGGAACGCAGGTTAGCACCATTATCAGACTTCTTCATGCAGGGGCGGGAGTGGCTGTGATGCAAGCCACACAATGCCAGGGGCTCAGCCGCACTCTCTCTGGCATGGATGGTCACCAGCAGTGGCCATCCTGGGTCTGTGGGTTTAGGCCTGTGCCCGTGACTGCCCAATTCCACCAGTTGCCCCTTAAGATCATTTCCTCTTTTTGAATGGTTTTAACCAGATACCAAGATAATGCTGGTTCCCAATCACAGGGCACTCTTGTATTGGGTTATTACATTCTAATGTGTCACTTCTGGTGGCTCCCTCCCCTTCTGTTTCTTCCCCGATATCAGTCTGATCATTCCCAGTATGTTTTACCTCCTGACTGGCATCTTCTGCCCCCATAGAGATCCAGAAGTGTATAATCCTACATCTCAGGCTGATTACATGGGTGTTTGGAGTGTTCTGGTAGATAATTAGCTCACTTTAGGGGACAGGTTGAAACAGGATGTCCTACTTCACCATCTTGTCCTTCCTTCTTTCACAGAGTTCTGAAATGATATATCTATTTTAACCAAAACTCCCATTTAAAAAGTTTTTATGTAATGTATTTCCCCATTAAATTATTGCTAAGGTAGAAGATAATCTTAACAGAATTGATACTGCTCAATTTCTTTCAACTCACTTCATTACCTTTATATCGATGACTGTCACTCTTCCTGTTACATACAGTTGCTTTCCAATATATAAAGTCATTTAAGCAACCCATTAACTGACTTCATGCATACTTTAATAACAGTATTTTGGATGTATGCCATATTATTTCAGGTAGGCAATCAAAGTTTCAGTAAATGAAGTATATAAATCAGGAGAAAAAGTATGTCCTTTTGAAAGGAAAATTAAGTAGGTTGACAAAGAGAAAGGTATCCAATCTATTTTGTAATACATTTCATATTATATAGTTTTTATATTTTCTTTTTTTCCAGATGGCAAAAAGACATTTTTGGTCAAAATATTTTTTGCATCACCACGTCATGAACTCTGGCTTAAAATGTTCTATATGGAGCTGGGGAAATGGCAATCTCTCACAGTCTGTATTAAGTAAATCTATAAATTATAAAATTTGTTAAATAAATCCAAGAATTCCAATTTATTTATTTATTTATTTATTTATTTGACAGAGACAGAGATCACAAGTAGGCAGAGAGGCAGGCAGAGAGAGAGGGGGAAGCAGGCTCTCCACTGAGCAAAGAGCCCGATGTGGGGCTCGATCCCAGGACCCTGAGATCATGACCTTAGCTGAAGGCAGAGGCTTTAACCCACTGAGCCACCAAGGCGCCCCCAGGAATTCCAATTTCGATGACATTGTTAATGTCTCATTCTCAATTCCTTTGAATTCCTAAGATATATATTATCTTAGGATATCTTAGGAAGTAGAATTCCTAAGATATTTAGAATTCCTAAGATATTTAAAACAAAAAATAGTCCATGAATCTTAAAATCTAAAATAAAGTAAAAAGAACATATTTCAACTCTGGCAAGAAATTAGTAATTATGGTTTCCAAGGACTACCATCATAAGCTAGTAGAATTACTATTCTTTTGGTACTCTGATAATACACATGTTAACTGGATAAAATTGAGACATGTCCATCAATAAGTAGCTCAAAGCTAATCATGGTCATAACCATTCCACTAGGTTGTTGGTGGTGGAAATGAGATTGCTATGAATTAAGAGGTTAACAAATGGTAAAGACACAAAACTAAGTAGGTCTCTGAATAAGTTTAACTATGGTGGAAAAATAAGAGCTATAGTTGTGGGGGCCAACATAAGGATCATAATGTTATAAACGCATGTATTTTTTTTAACAGGAAGAAGAGATAGTAGGTAATAGTCTAATACATAAGATACAATGAGATATTAAAAAGTGTAACTTCTATTAATGAATGAGAAGAATGGTGTGTACAAGAATATGACTTCCAGGACACAGGTCATCAGCTATTGAAAAGAAAATTAGGGGGAAACATAAAAGAGTAAATGGCAATGAAAATATATTTGTCAGTTTAATGGCAGGACGTTATATATTACAACTGACCCTTGAACAATCTGGGCATTTAGTAGAGCTGACCCCAAAACAGTAAAAAATCTGCATGTACATTTTGACTCTCCTAAAAATTAACCACTAATGTTCTACTCTTGACTGGAAACCTTATTGATAATATAAAGTCAATTAATACACAATTTGTATGTTATATGTGTTACATACTGTATTCTTTTAATAAAGTAAATTAGAGGGGTACCTGGGTGACTCAGTTAAGCGTCTGATTATTAGTTTCTGCTCAGGTCATGATCTCAGGGTCCTGGGATTGAGCCCTGCATCAGGCTCCATGCTCAGGGGGGAGTCTGCTTCCTCTCTGTTTCTCCCCTCTCCCCTCCCCCACTCATGCACTCTCTCTCTAAAATACATAAATAAATCTTAAAAAAAAAAAAAGCAAGCTAGGGGTACCTGGGTGGCTCAGTAGGTTAAAGCTCTGCCTTCAGCTCAGATCATGATCCCAAGGTCCTGGGATCAAGCCCCACATCGGGCTCTCTGCTCAGCAGGGAGCCTGCTCCCCACCCCCCGCCTGCCTCTCTGCCTACTTGTGATCTCTATCTGTCAAATAAATAAATAAAATCTTAAAAAAAAAAGCAAGCTAGAGAGAAGAGAATATTAAGAAAATCATAAGGAAGATAAAACACATTTAGAGTACTGTACTATATTTATTGAAAAAAACCCAGATGTAAATTAACACATGTAATTCAAACCTACGTTGTGTAAGGGTCAGCTGCATTTTCTCTGCAGAGATTGAGTTTTTCTGCTGCTAGAGGAGAATTTGTATGGTGTGATGCTTACTGAAATTGGAAAACTGTTTAAATGGCTGTTGTGACTAATGTAAGTGAAACAGATCATTGTCCTACAAGACTGAGGGTACAACTGGCAAAAATCTTTAAAGTTTGATGACTTACTCCAGGAATATACAGAAACCTCAAAGTAGGAAGAGAGAATGCAGAACAACATACATTTGGAGTTTCCTACTACTGGAGTTTTACCAGGTGACTTCAAAGGAAGGACAATAGGGAATGGTGGTTAGGTTTCTTGGTAAAAGTATCCTTGAGGAGATCTGCCATTTACCAAAGCAGGAAAGCCAAGAAATTATATTAAGCAATTGATTGGACAACAGCAACAAAACAAAAAACAAGAGAAAAAAAAAAACAGAAAATTTAGGGGTCACAGATCGGAGTTTTCCAAATTAAGGAAGAGTTACAGTTAACAGCAGCAGTAATTGAAGGAGAAAAAGGAACTAAAATATGACACGTTTGAGCTTGAAGGACCTCGATGTTATTAAAAGAAACTGAAAGTATCATTGAGAAGGGACATTCAGGGAGACTCTGAGGATAGAAGTATGTCAAGGAAAAAAGAGGCGGAATATTGCTTGATATTCATGGATTTAAATCAACAAGCCTAATGGCAAGTCTGCAAAAGGGAGGAAGACATAAACTATACTCTCAAAGCAATAAAGAGGAAGCTATGTTTACAAACCTTATTGATAATATAAAGTCAATTAATACACATTTTGTATGTTATATGTGTTACATACTGTATTCTTTTAATAGAGTAAGCTAGAGGGGTACCTGGGTGACTCAGTCAGTTAAGCGTCTGATTATTGGTTTCTGCTCAGGTCATGATCTCAGGGTCACAGATTACTATAGCTGAGTGGCTGAGTGGACTAACCCTCAATGGGGCCAGGCTATTGTATAAGAGGAGAGGAGAGGCCCAGCAGCGACATATCAGCAGGACTCTGCTCTCACCTTAAAAGGAGGGCAGCAATGAAAGCAACATGCCTAGTCTCAGTTACATCAGAAAGATGAAAGAACTCAGGAATGAGAAAGTATTTTCTAAGGATCAGTGGTTCCAGACTATGTAGTGAAACTACCTGGGTGTTTATGAGAATGGGTTTTGGGCAACACAAAAGACATCCCTGTATAGGGATGAAAGTGTAGGAGGGGATATATGATAAAAGAAGACCCCACCATAAGGACTCAGCATAGATACTAGGACTATAAAGTCTGGTAGCTTATTTGGCCATAACATTTCCTAGAATAATAGTCAAGACATTACCTGGGTAGTTTAGAGCACAAGAGAATGTTTAGAAGACTCTAGTGGTGACCTAGATGAGCAGCCCTTTAGATTGTTATGGAGATTCCGGTCCACTTGGAAGGACAGAGGTTTGGATTCACAGCTTGTTCTGGGCATGTAATAGAACCCTTATTAGAGGCTCAGCATTCACTGCCACTTATCATCACGCTTGTAGGGTTAGGGCCCTTGTTCTTTCACATGGTGTTTCTTTTTTATCTTCACATTTGTTTCATTCTCCCCTCACTATAAATTGACTGATTTCATTGTGTTCAAATTTCTGTTCAGCCATGATTTTTATGTGAATGTTGTTAGTGTGATTTTTTAGCCTTTTTCCTCAAACATCATCTATATACTTCAATTCTCACTGCTAATTGGCACATTCTGCCCATATTTCTTTGTTTGGATGACTAAAATAGACTGATAAGCTTAGGTCCACCACATCCCTCTCCCTTAGACACAAAATTCACCGGCAGTCCATGGCAACCCTCAGGTCAGATTCAGGTGAACTGTATATTTCACAGCAAAGCCTGAAATCAGTACACATTTAATGACAGACATAGATCAAAGATCAAAGCATTCATGTTATAAAAATATATTGATCTTGTGCCATACAGATTGAGAGTTTGCTTTTTCTTCATGAATAATAGCAAAAAAAAATTCTAGGCCTCTTTTAATTATATAACTCTTTTTCTGACAACAATGCAATGAATTGAGAAAAATAATGCATATTATCGGGTTCCCTGCAGAGGTGGATAAGAACCTTTTTTTTTTGTCCAAAAGTTGGTGGTCCATCTGACTATTCTGATGGAGCATCAACACTACACAAAGCTGACTTAAATTTGCAGCTCTTTTATTATTTGCCAACAGAGAAAGGCCATAGCTCAGGTCATTTTTAGAGCAGTCTTTTTTATATTATAGTGTTTTTTTTCAGTTTTCTTGATTTTATTATATTTATTTGTTTTCAAATTTTTATGTAAATTCTAGTTTGTTAACATATAGTATACTATTCGTTTTGGGAGTAGCACTTAGTGATTCATCACTTACATATAACACCAAGTGCTTATTAAAACAAGTGCCCATCACCTAATTAGCACATCTGCCACCCACATCCCTTCATTGACCCTCAGTTTTTTCTGTATCATTAGGAATTTCTTATGGTTTCATTCCTTTTCTCTCTTTTTTCCCCCTTCCCGTATGTTCACCTGTTTTGTTTCTTAAATTCTATATATGAATGAAATCATATGGTATTTGTCTTTCTGTGATTGACTTATTTAGCTTAGCAGTATACTCTCTAGCTCTGTCCATGTTGCTGCCAACAGCAAAAATTTCATTCTTTTTTATGGTAGAGTAGTATTCCATTATATATCTATACCACATCTTCCTTATTCATTCACCAGTTGATGGACACTTGGTGGAGTATACATTTTTAGCATTAGTTCACCTTGCACTTATTATAAAATTACTTATTTTGAGAGGTATTGTCTGAATAATTTGCCACTCATTTTAAGAAATAATCCATATACCTTTTAAGGAATACCATAAAAGAAGTGTACCTGGACTGCAACTGCCTGTCTCCATACAAATACATTTAGTGAAATGCACTTTATTTGTTACTTTCTGTAAAGTATTATGAGAAAAACCTTGTGATAAAAAATCTATATCTATAATAAGGATGTTATTGAAAAAATTATCCAGTTCATTGCAGAGTGTACCTGATGAGTGTACAAGACAAATGTTCCCCCATGGTATTTTTTAAATTTTATGTACACTGAAAATCATGCAACAGATGTTGTGGAAAATAAAGCTGCCTACTAGAATTTAAAATAAGACTTTGTTTTTTAAGAACCAAATACTATAAAGAGCAAACATAAGAGTGTGAGTATATAGCTTAAAGGAGTGCGTCTTCAAATCCCTCAGCTGCTGAACAGTCCTTTCTATACAATGCTTCACAGGAAATTTCTGAGGTAGAGACTCTAACTGACCAGCACCAACCTATTCCTGACATCGAGCTCATCTACATTTCCTGGCCATCTCCTTTTGCTGTTCATTGTGCCCATGTGACTAGATCTCAGCCAGGAGATATTTGTGAAAGTGATATGTAACTCTTCCAGGTCAAGGATTTTAGGAAGCAAATAGTTCTCTCCATACTCTTTTTCCTCTGGCTTGTGGACTACAGTTGAAGATGAGACCCTAACAAGCAGCAGAGGATATAGAGGAAGGACCTGTGGGCCTTAAATTATATTCTCACATTTGCTTTTCCATTCACACCAGGCGTGGGACTGTCATGTGAATACAAGATAAGCTATTTTGATATGCCCTGGAATATTAGAGTTGTTTTGCCTAATTAATACATTTTGAGATTATTTTTTGATCGGTAGGGAGAGGAGAGCTTGTGACACCATGTGAAGAGGAGACCTTATAATATATTGTCTTTTTAAAAAATGTAAGGTGTGATTTTTCACTGACAAAATTCCTCTTCATGTGTCCACTAGAAAAGACTTAGGCAAACAGAAGATGAATAGAAAATGCTCAGTGAAGTTCACTGTCACATGTGTGTGAGTTATTAATGCTAGCTGCTGGCAAGACTAGTGTCCTTACTTTTGCTTTAATAATCATTATAGCCCAATTAAAATTCCGCATCTACACCTAGGGAAGGCATTTTGTTTGCTATATTAAATCTTCACTTTCTCGTGCTGCTTAGACGATTTTTCCTTTTTTCCCCACAAATATCAATATTTTTCTCTCTGTTTTAGAGCAGTTGTCTTTATACAAAACAATGGGAAATAAAGCATTTGATTTCTCTTGGCAGTTGCAACATTCCACAACTCTACTCCCATAGTGTAGAATGAATTAGTAAAGCAGAGGATCATGCAAGGTACCAAAAAGAGTACGTATGTCACAGAGGATGGCATGCTATCCAATCATCCTGCATAGGATGACCTCTGTGAACAGGCTTGAATGCAAAGGACCAAAGAGTAAGATCCACAAGGAACATCTCAAGGAAATAAGGAGAATGAATAGAGAGGTTGAAACCTGGGAGAACTAGATAATCAAGAGAAAACTCAAGATTCATCTTGGGAACATTCTCCAGAGAATGACAGATCAGAGGTTATGACACTGACCAAAGGAATCCTAATGGAATGATGGTCTCTGAAGTAAAGCATACTTAAATATCACAGTAATATAAGTAATATTCACTGATTATCTTTTTTTTTATTATGTTCAGTTAGCCAACATATAGTACATCGTTAGTTTTTGATATAGTGCTCAACAATTCATTAGTTGCATATAACACCTAGTGCTCATCACAACATGTGCCCTCCTTAATACCCATTACCCAGTTATCTCATTCCAACATCCCTCTCCCTTCTGTAACCCTCAGTTTGTTTTCTGGAGTCCAGAGTCCCTCATGGTTTTTCTTCCTCTGATTACTTCCCATTCAGTTTTACTTCCCTTCCCCTATAGTCTTCTGTGCTATTCCTTATATTCCAATATGAGTGAAACCATATGATAATTATTTTTCTCTGCTTTACTTATTTCATTTAGCATAATCACCTCCAGTTCTATCCATGTCAATGCAAATGGTAGGTATTCATCCTTTCTGATGGCTGAGTAATATTCCTGATGGCTGAGTAATATTCCATTGTATATATGAGCTGATTTTCAACTTTTACAATCAACTTCAAGAACAACCTTGGAATATTTTACAACTATTATAACTTTGACAAAATAAAATTATAATTATAGCTGTGAGGGACTAGGAAGGTGAAGGGGATGAAAAGGAGGGAGGTGGGATCACTGCACACATGAGAGAAATGCAGTCTGTGGCACATATAAAAATAGTTTCAATTATGCTATTTGAAGATGAAGTGAGAGACCAAAACTGCTAATATATTCATCTGAGTTGAGGAGAATATTTTAAAAAGGTGGAGAGTAGGGTAAAATTTAGCCAAATTCTATGTATGTGCATTTAAAAGTATTATATTTTAAATAAGTAAATATTATAGAACTAATAAATGACCAACAGTGCTCACCCTTGGGGAGTAGGTCACTGGATGGTGAGGATAAACAATGTCTTGATTCTCAAGGTTACTTTATTTTAATATTTGCTTTTTATGATTGGAAATGAATGTGTTGCTTGCTAATTCTTTGGGGGATTAAAAAAAAGATTGGGAAGAGTTCCATGGATCTAAGTTTTCTTTTTTAGTATAAGAATAACCTTTGAGAGATACTTGGTAAGGCCCAGGGGTTTTAATACCTGCTCAGCCCCTGAACATGTTATATTCACCTGAGAGAATTCTCTTTTTCTCCAAAAGCCTCTTCAGCCTATAAGTGGTTGTAGATAATGTGTAGCTGTATAACTTCGGTATATAGAGATAGGTAATATTTTGTGTATGTACTTTAAGACCAATATTATTTTTAAAACTTACAAATTATAACCAATAACATTGAAATAAACTGACTTGCATTTAAAATTCATTAAAATGCACATTGTAGACAAAATGTAAGGTCACAATTGTTTAATTCTTTATTTCTTTTTTCATTTCTAAGACCTATGTCTATTCCTGAGGCCTATATCCTCAAAAAGCCATGCTAAGTTAATCTGATGAAAAGTAAACAAAAAATTCCAATATAGTTGAAACAAAAGGAAAAAAAAGATAACCAAAGTTGTAGAAAGATAGCCTTTTATTTATTTATTTATTTTTAAACATTTTTTTTTTTTAATTTGACAGATCACAAGTAGGCAGAGAGGCAGGCAGAGAGAGACAGGAGGAGGCAGGCTCCCTGCTGAGCAGAGAGCCCAATGCGGTACTCGATCCCAGGACCCTGAGATCATGATCTGAGCCGAAGGCAGAGGCTTTAACCACTGAGCCACCCAGGCGCCCGAAAGATAGACTTTTTAGCCTAGCTGAAGAAGGCCGAGAGATTTCTGAAAGGCTTTGTGTTTCTTGGCTACTAAATAAATTTATATGTGCCATTGTTAATTAAACCCAGACCCTCACATTAAACTCTGGTTATTATACTTAGCTATTGTGAGGTTCAAGGTTTCTTAATAGTTAAAAACCACAGGGGCGCCCGGGTGGCTCAGAGGGTTAAAGCCTCTGTCTTTGGCTCTCTTCTCAGCAGGGAGCCTACTTCCCTTCCTCTCTCTCTGCCTGCCTCTCTGCCTACTTGTGATCTCTGTCAAATAAATAAATAAAATCTTAAAAAAAAAAAAAAACCACACGTTTCGTATTTGCTTGACTCATTCATTGATTAATTGATGGATTTTTTTTTCTTTTTCAAAAGCTGGAATATTGTGGAGCACACCAATAAGAGTGAGATGGGTTGCTTGCCTATGCCAGCTTACTAGATTATTCTATAACTCTCTCCATGTTAGAGAATTTACTGTTAAACACTAAAAAGAGAGTGCATCCAACTAAAATATTCAGAACTGAGCCAACTAAAATGGATCTGCAATAGCTGAATGTAATAGCTAAATAGATTGCATTCATAACTAGGTGTGTTGATAAAGTAATAGTATTTTCCTCAGTAGGGCACAAGAAAAACTTCTGCTCACATTAGCTCAGCACTACATTACGATCTTCTAGGTTTAGCTAGTGTCAGACTGGTGTGGCTCACAAGATAAAGAGTAACTTCATCTTACATTTATAAGGGATTCTGTGGCCGACTTTGCTCTAAATTGGGCATGAAATAAATAGATTACTGAAAAAAGCAGAGCAACAAAATCTATTACGAGCTTGAAATGAATCTTGAAATAGCCAATAATTTTCTATGGTGCAGTAGTTTCAATGCTATTGTTTTGCTTTATTCATTTTTAAAGCTTTGCTGGAAAGAAATTATATTGTTCTTTCTCTTTGGTTTCATTACTTATGAATTCAACATTAACTTTTACCTTATCACCATTTGGTTTTATTTTAAAAAACCATAAGAGTTTTAAGGAATTTAAAGCTTCTATTGACATGGTGACAGCATTATGCATTACTTTTCAACTGTGTTCTCACAGATTTTTCTAACGTGATCTGAAATTTTCTTAACATTATAAAATGAACAAATAATTTATAAAAGAATCATTTAATTATTACAGAATGATGGGTCAACTATTTACAACAATTATACAAAATAAAGAAACAATCAAATTTCCAGAGCTTTTAAACTCTATAGCTTCTAAATTTGTTTTTTTTCTTAAAAGCTTCAGGTTAGTGCATTAATTGCCATTTGGTAAGTTTGTGTAAATTCAGTGCATTTGAAGTTTCATTGTTTGCTGTTGATGAAACAGTTTTGAAATAAAAATGTATCTCCTAAAGAGGATTTAAAATGTTTTAAGGAGGGGCCCCTGGATGGCTCAGTGGGTTAAGCCACTGCCTTCCGCTCAGGTCATGATCTCAGGGTCCTGGGATTGAGTCCCGCATCGGGCTCTCTGCCTAGTGGGGAGCCTGCTTCCTCCTCTCTCTCTCTGCCTGCCACTCTGCCTACTTGTGATCTCTGTCTGTCAAATAAATAAGGAAATTCTTAAAAAAAATGTTTTAAGGACATATTTGTGATTGTGTCAGAATGTCTCTTGGTCTGAACTTTTAAAATCAGACTCATTATAATTACAGGAACATTGGGCTTTCTGCTATATTACAAAAGTACTTTGGAAAAAACCTTTCTGTCAAAATAGTCATCTTAGGAAGGCTTTAAAGCCTAGGAAACATTGTAACCAGAGCACTAATAAAATCATAATCAAAGTAATAATGTGGTAATATGCCTAAAAAATGAAGTATATCCTAATCCTCATCTTAAAAAAAATAATGTGACTAAAATTTGATAGAGAAATGAGGCAGGAATACACCTACAAGTGAGAAAAATGAGAGCAGAGAAACATCTCTAGAAGGAGCAGGTGGAGTAGTTTGTTTCTTTTACACAAAAAATCACTGTGAAATAAACACTTAAGATGGTGGAATTCAAGTTAAACTGACCCAGGGATAGCTGTGGTTATGTGATCATATCATACAATGCTGTTTCAGCCCAGACCTCCTGCCTCCAGCTATGTGACAGAAGCTGGCTTTCAGCTGTTGATTCTGTGGAAAAAAAAAAAAAAAAAGGTAATGATGCTCTGAGAAAAATATAAAAATAAATGTGATTTCTGAATTATTATGGTATCATTTATGTATTTGTCATTGCAATTATTAGTTATCTATTTGCTTATGAAGCCATGCACAGTTGAAAAAAGGCTGTATTTGTTCTTAGGAATTAAGTTGCATTTCTCCCTTTATATAATAGATAAATATGAATTCCAAACTATTTTAAAATTGATGATTGAGTCACATTTATGTTACCACAATAGTACTCAAAAGAAATATTGCTCTTACATTTATTTTGTTTAGGAAAAGTTACCTGATCAATATTTTATTTTATATTTTCTTTTATTTTATTTTGATTTATTTATTTATTTTGGGCGGGAGGTGAGGAGCAGAGGGAGAAAGTGTCTTAAATAGACTCTGTGATGAGCATGGAGTCATACATGGGGCTTAAGAGCTCAATCTCAGGACCCTGAGATCATGACCTTGAGATCGTGACCTGAGCTGAAACCAAGAGTCAGATGCTTAAGCAACTGTGCCACCCAGGTCTCCCTCGATCAGTATTTTAAAATCTCCAGTGAAATCTCAATACAGGTAAGAAAAAGAAACTTGAGCTGATGTAATTGGTAAAGAGACATAGTTCACTTAGGATAACAAAGCAAAGAAAAGGTTTGGTAATTTTTGTGGTTCATATGTTTTTCTTGTTTCTGTATGGGTTTAGGCATGGTTAAAGACTGATCCTGTTTTTGCTCTGCTCTAGCACATTCGTAGTGATAGTGTTAATTACGGTCTGTGGAATTAATATTATGAAGGGAACATCACGGCACAGCTGTTAGTGCCAGACCAGGGAGAAACTGACAGCTGTCAGGGATGAATTTTTTTTTTTCCCCTCAGAGGACTAGAAGTGGCTAAAAGTAATGAGGGAATTTCTGTCAAAACTTGAGAAATATTCTCATACCCTAGAGAAAAAGAGAAATCCTGAGGATTTTAGAGCATGTTGAATGCTTATGGGATGGCTCCTACATGGACCATCTGGAGAGGAGAGAGCACAAACAACAGTCCTTTAACTTCCCAAAAGATCCTCATGTCTAACCTGGAGGTAGAAGTGTTAGATATTTGTATATGAGGGGTCATGAAGACAGTAATGAGGGGCATCACAGCAGCTAAATGTGTGAACAAATGACAAATTACCAATGACTTGACTCCCTTTTTTACTTCATTGACATACATGCACTTCTAAGTTGCTGAATCCTTGACAGAAACCCATACTGACTTGCTACTAGGTAAAACTTATGAATTACTAATGTTAGGATCTTTTTTATCTTGAGGAGTTTAGAAGACTTGGAATCAGAAATTAACTAGTTTCCCAAACATATATTATTTTATATAATAAAATCAAACTGTGATTTTTCAAAAATTTCAAATTGTGGGTTTGAAGTCTATCCAGACACATTCACACATTTATACATTCATAGTAGATTATCAACTAAAGTAAAACTTTATACAACTCTGGCTATTTTATATAATTATGAATATGATATTACATGCCAAGTTTATACCCATTTGTAGTTTATATGATAGATCTTCACATGTCATGAAGTTATTTTGGGAAAGTCATGACATTTCTATAGGCCTTAATTATCACATCTCTAAAATAAGAATGCATGGACTAATATGTCCCCAAAACTTTATTCTTTTGTTTAAATATATGGAAATTAGAATTTATGTTTAATATTATAAACATACCTATTTGGAAGAACCATAGGAGACCAAAACTCAATTCCTTAAAATGCAAACTATATTTTGAGCATGTCTATAAGTAAGCAAAATAATTTTTCTACTCAAGGACAGTCCTAAAATATTTTGGCCGATAAATATATTTCCATAAATATATTTCTATAAATATTCTGTAAGTATATTTCCACAAGTAACCCAATATTTTTCCCCAACTGCAGCTTTCTACTTCTCTCCACATTAGACTATCCTTATTATTTAATTTCAAGACTATTGAAAGATGGGTCAGCAAAATAACTGGGCAAATACATCACAAGCATTAGCAGCAAATCTGAGGGTACACTTGTGGCTATCTGAAGGCTCATCTTTCATACACAGCATCTGCATCAATTTATAGTACCATTGTGGCATCATATTTCATTTGTCTTCTAAATCTATTTATGCTATCTAGGTAAAACACAACTACATATGAAAGTGAAAAACATTTTATTAATTTTTAAATTGGAAATAATTTATCAACAACTCAATCTTTAAATCAAAGCTATTTTGTATATTATTTTTTCCTAAATCAATTTTATTTTAGATTTAGATCTTACTTCTTGGTCTTACTTTTTGTGGTGGTGGTGTTGTGGTTGTATGAAAAGATCATTTATTTTGAGCCCCAAAGTGCTGGATTCAATCTTGAAATTCAACCTTTCATTTGTTTGGTGTATGAACTTCTTTGAACATCAAATGTTTCCACTATAATAGAGCATAATAATATCTGCCATACAGAGTTATGAAATCAAATAAGTCAACATATTGAAATTTATTTATTTAATAAGAAATGAAAACATTTTTTCCATGAATAAAAGAAATTCTTAGCTCATGAAATTGTAGAGAAGAGACATAAAGATATTGGCAGCATATGCAGCAACTCAATCTGTGGTTGATGATTCTAAGCTGTAAGGGAGGTGGCAAATAAAAAAATTGCTCACAGCCCACAGCAGCTTATTGTTGGTCTTAGCCACCCATCACCCTTGTGACTGGGCAAGTTATTTTACCAAGTTCCTCATTTATAAAATATATAATATATACACAACAACATTGTGAGTTTTTTATTTAAAAATACATGCCAAGTAATTAAAATCATCTGGCACATAGATGCACTGTACATGTCAGCTATTAGATTGTTCCTACTCCATCCACTTCTGGGATTTATGGAAATTCATCCTTTAGATTTGTCCTTTCAGTGTTTGTTTACATTCTTTTTTGCCTAACCACCTTAGCTCTTTGACACTGTTTTCACCTACAAAGAATTTGTAATGTAATATAAACACTCAAAGAATTAATATTTTCAGGTCAAAGAAGGGAAAAGAGACCAATAAGATGATCCCTTATTCTACATAGATCTATTTTTTAATCCAATATCAACAGAAGTCCATAATTTCATTCACATGACTCTACCCGTGTCATAAAATATGATCCCCTTTGCTATACCTTTCTTCTTTTTCTTTTTTTTTTAAGATTTTACTTATTTATTTAACAGAGAGAGATCACAAGTAGGCAGAGGAGCGGGCAGAGACAGAGGGGGAAGCAGGCTCCCTGCTGAGCAGAGAGCCTGATGCAGGGCTCCATCCCAGGACATTGAGATCATGACCTGAGCCAAAGGCAGAGGCTTAACCCACTGAGCCACAAAGGCGCCCTTATACCTTTCTTCTAATCATCTAAAAAAAGGAATTTTTATGTGTGTTCAAATTATAAATATGGTGGACATTAGTACAATTTACCAATATTTATAGTTCTTTTCCTTCAAGGCATACAACCTATTTGCATGTTCTGCATTCTTGAGATTATCTCTGAAATGGTTAAGGAAATGTGTGCCCTTCCAGGTGAACATGTTTAATGTCTGGTGCCCTATTCTTCAGTCCATACAGTCTCTGCTTTGGTGATTGTGGAAAACATAGGATGATAAGAAGATACCACTTGTCAAGTAAAGCTGTTTAGACCACTAAGTCTACACATTGACAACAACTATCCTGAAGTGTTTCCTGGATGCGCAGTGGATTTTGAATGAGTCAAGGTATATATTTCCTGTGGTAAGACGCTGAAATTTGAAGTTGTTATCACAGCAAACACTAATCTATTATGAGTTTATTTTATGTAAATTAAATATTTTCTGATTAAGATTAAATTTTCCATTAAGTTATGGGATTTTTAAAAGTACATTTTCTTTGTATGAATGGCTTTTAAAATAAGTTTATGGCATTGATTGAAATATTTAGAAATCAGAGAGATGCTTAAGAATATATTATCATTGAGCTCAGAATGTATCTTTTCCACAGTGTTGGTGCAAAGAGACTTTGGACTGTTCACAGCGATGCAAGTTACTAGGATGATTTTAGTAAAATGGAATAAAAGGCTTTAGATAAAATTTAAAATAACATTTTGCCATTTTTACCTGGCTTTGTCCAAAATATTAAATATAGATCAAACAGTCTTATTTCAAAATATTTCTAACATGTATTTCTCTGAACTTTAAAAAATAAATATTTTCTTGGAAAAAAAAAATGATCAGAGAAATGTGATGGGAAATCCAAACTAACCTTGGCTTAAACAAAATAAAAAAGAAAATATTTCCCTCTTATTTTAAGTGAGTCAGGGACTTCAGGGTTGCAATGTTGCCCCACTGTGTGAGGACACAAGTGTTTTTTTACTTGATTGTTGTGATGAATGTCCCCCTTTCCCAATATGCTTTTGGTTTAGCAATATGGATCTAATGAGAGAAAAATAAAAGAAAAAAAATGCTTGCTTAACACTTAGGGAAAAATATTTACCTAGGCAGTGAGACACCTCACAAAAGAGTAGGACATGATTCCTTCACACAAAGAGCCCACACTTTCAAGAGGAATACATACTAGTAAATGAGCAAGTGCAGTATGATGCAATAAGCACCATGGTCAAAAAAATCAGACTAGGATTTAGAAGTGAGTTGACACTGTAGATGGGTCTTCATTTTGGATGGGGAGAGAGTAGAGAGGCCAGTTCAGGCAGAAAGAATAATCTGCATGAAAGCTCAGTGAAATGATGATAAGACAAGCAGAAGTTTTTGTTTTTTTTTTTAACAAATTTTTTTTTTAGATTTTATTTATTTATTTGACAGACAGAGATCACAAGTAGGCAGAGAGGCAGGCAGAGAGAGAGGGGGAAGCAGACTCCCTGATGAGCAGACAGCCTGATGTGGGGCTCGATCCCAGGACCCTGGGATCATGACCTGAGCCAAAGGCAGAGGCTTTAACCCATTGAGCCACCCAGGCACCCCAGACGAGCAGAAGTTTTAAGTGACTGTGGTGTAAATGCAATTCGTAAAGAGATATAGGAGACTTGTGAAAATCAGATTGGATATAAAAACTGAGGACAGATTGTCAAAGGTATAGTGTGCTTTCTTAAGCAATTTAGAGCTTGAGTATTGAAAAGTTTATAGAATTATGGATTGAAGAAAATTTAATTTTATTTTAATTTATAGAATAAAAAATTCTGTCAGTATTATAGAACAGTGATTTTAATAATGGAGAGATATGCAAAAAGAGATACACCATAGAAATATAATGAATATTAAATCAGAGAAACTCACTTGCATGGGACTTTCCAAGACACTGTGGGAACTAATAACATATTCACATAATCATAAGATTTTATAAAATTTGAGAAATTAAACTCCAATCATTTAAAACCAATATCACTTCCCACATTGACTTTTTTCTACTCTCTCTTCCACTGATAAGGTAGAGATGTATTTTCTTTGGCATTTTATACATTCAAATTCTTGGAAGATATGAAGAAATTCAGGTGGCATTAATGTCAGGGATAGCAAGCCTGGTGTGGTTAGATCAAGCATTTAGAGTTTAATAAATGAAGTGGTGAGAAAAATGTGATGAATTGGGGTGTAAATTCTTTAGTCACTCAATGGTTTCCACAGTCATTTGCAATAAGGTAATCTGAAAAGCATATTGTATTTTGTATATACCTGGACAAAAACCAATTAACATAAGTCATCACAAAGGAGCAAAAAGACTAGACAGTATACCAAGCCACCTCTCATATTCAAACAAATAATAATTAAAATAACTTAAATACTGCACTATATCATAGTAAAGGTGTCTATCTAACAAGAAGATTTAACAATTGTAAATCTTTATGTCCTCAACTGGGAGCACCCAAATATATAAAACAATTAACAACAAACATAGATGTAAAGAAATTTACTCATAATAATACAATAATAGTAGGAGACTTTAACACCCCACTTATAGCAATGGACAGATCATCTAAGCAGAAAATCAACAAGGAAACAATGGCTTTGAATGACAGATGGACTTAACAAATATATTCAGAACATTTCATCCTGAAGCAGCAAAAGCACATTCTTTTCAAGTGCACATGGAACATTCTCCAGAAAAGATCACATACTGGGTCCCATACCAGGCCTCAACCAACATTATTGACAGCATATCATGCATATTTTCTGACTATAGCACAATGAAGCTTGAAGTCTACCACAAGAAAAAATCTGGAAAGACCACAGATACATGGAGGTTAAAGAACATCCTACTAAAGAATGAATGGGTTAACCAGAAAATTACAGAAGAAATAAAAATTTACATGGAAACAAATGAAAATCTTTAAGATGCAGCAAAAGTGGTCATGAGAGAAGTGTATAGCAATACAGACCTATCTCAAGAAGTAAGAAAAATCTCAAATATGAAACCTAATCTTATACCTAAAGGAGCTAGAAAGGAGCTAGAAAATGAATAAAAAATAAAGCCAGCAGAAGAAGGGAAATAATAGGTTAGATCAGAAATGAATGATTTAACAACAAACAAAAAAATGAAACAGTAGAGCAGATCAATAAAACTGGGAACTGCTTCTTTGAAAGAATTAATAAAATTGATAAACTCCTAGCCAGATTTATCAAGAAGAAAAAAGACCCAAATAAATAAAATTATGAATGAGAAAGGAGAGATCCTAACTGACACCACATAAATACAAACAGTTATGAGAATATTTTGAAAAATTATATGCCAACAAAAGGGCAATCTGGAAGAAAAAGTTCTTAGAAACATAAAATATAAAAACTGAAACAAGAAGAAATAGAAAATTTGAACAGACCCATAACCAGCAAAGAATTTGAGTTAGAAATCAAAAGTCCTCCAACAAAAACGTCCAGGGACAGATGGCTTCCCAAGGTATTCTACCAAACAATTAAAGAGAGGAGTTAACACCTATTTTTCTGAAGCTGTTCCAAAAACTAGAAATGGAAGGAAAACCTCCAAACTCATACTATGAGGCCAGCATTACCTTGATTCTAAAACCAGACAAAGACCCCACTGAAAAGGAGAATTATAGGCAAATATCCCTGATGAACATGAATGCAAAAATTCTCAGGAAGATACTAGATAATCAAATCCAACAGTATATGAGAAGAATCATTCACCGCAGTCAAGTGGGATTTATTCCTGGGCTCAGGGGTGATCAATATTCTCAGATCAATCAATCGTGATACACCACATTAATAAAAGAAAGGATAAGAACCATATGATTCTCTCAATAGATGCAGAAAAAGGATTGACAAAGTACAGCAACCCTTCTTGATTAAAGAAAAAAAAAAACAACCTTCAGCAAAATAGGGGTAGAAGGAACATACCTCCACACCATAAAGGCCATATATGAAAGACCCACGGTGAATATCATCCTCAATGGGGAAAAACTGAGAACTTTTCTTCTATGGTCAGGAACAAGACAGGGATGCCCACTCTCACCATTATTGTTATTTAGCATAATGCTGGAAGTCCTAGCCTTGGAAATCAGACAACAAAAAGAAATAAAAAGCATTTAAATCATAGGCAAGGAAGAAGTCAAACTTTCATTATTCCCAGATGATATGATACTGTATGTAGAAAACCCAAAAGACTCCACAAAAAAAAAATAAAGTCTAAAACTGATACATTAATTCAGTAAAAGCACAAGATACAAAATCAAAATACAGAGATCTGTTGTATTTCTATACACCAAAAATGAAGAGGCAGAAAGAGAATCAAGGACTTAATCCCATTTACAATTGCACCAAAAAAGAAAAGATACCTAGGAATAAACCTAAACAAAGAGGTGAAAAATCTGTATTTTGAAAACTAGAGGACATTTATGAAAGAAATTGAAAATGACACAAAGAAATGCTCAATGAATAGAAGAATAAATATTGCTAAAATGTGCAACCCAAAGCAATCTATACATTTAATGCAATCCCTATCAAAATACAACCAACATTCATCACAGAGTTAGAACAAACAATCCCAAAATTTGTATGGAAAAAGAAAAGACCCCAAATAGCCAAAACAATGTTGAAAAAGGAAACCAAAGCTGGAGGCATTACAGTTCAGGATTTCAAGCTATATTACAAAGCTGTAGTCATCAAGACAGCACTATATTGACACCAAAATAAACGGATCAATAGAACAGAATAGAAAACCAAGAAATGAACCCACAATTATCTGGTCAACTAAGCTATGAAAGAATATCCAATGGGAAAAAAAGGCAATCTTTTCAACAAATGGTGATGGAAAACCTGGACAGCAACATGTAGAAGAATGAAACTGGACCACTTTCTCACACCATACAGAAAAAATAGTTTCAATGTGGATGAAAGACATAAATTTTAGATAGGAAACCATCAAAATCCTAGAGGAGAAAACAAGGAGAAAACCTCTTTGTCCTCTATGAACTTCTTACTAGATGTGACTCTGGAGGCAAGGGAAACAAAAGAAGAAATGAACTATTGATTCTTCATAAAAATAAAAAGCTTCTGCACAATGAAGGAAACAATCAGCAAAGCTAAAAGGTGACCTTCAGAATGGGAGAAGATATTTGCAAATGGTGTATCTGATAAAGAATTAGTATCCAAAATCTATAAAGAAGTTATCAAACTCAACACCCAAAAAAACAAATAATCCAGTTAAGAAATGGACAAAAGAAATAAATAGGTATTTTTCCAAAGAAGACACCCAGATGGCTAACAGACACATGAAAAGATGCTCAATATTTCTCATCATCAGGGAAATGCAAATCAAAGCCATGATGAGATACCACCTCATACCTATCAGAATGGCTAAAATTAACAACACAGGAACAACAGATGTTGGTCAGAATGCAGAGAAAGGGCATCCTCTTACACTATTGGTGGTGATGTAAACTGGTAGAGCTACTCTGGAAAACAGTATGGAGATTGCTCAAAAAGTTAAAAATAGAACTACCCTACAACCCAGCATTTGCACTACTAGTATTTATCTAGAATATATAAGAATACTGATTTGAAGGGGCACATGCACCCCATTGTTCATAGCAGCATTATCAACAATAGCCCAATTACGGAAATAGCTCAAATATCCATTGACTGATGAAAGGATAAAGAAGAGGTGGTATACATACATACATGCATGCATATATATACACAATTGAATATTAGTCACAAAAATAATTAAATCTTGCTATTCGCAATGACATGGATGGAACTAGAATATATTATGTTAAGTGAAATGAGACAGAGAAAGACAAATGCCATATGATTTCACTCATATATGGAATTTAAGAAACAAAACAGGTGAACATTGGAGAAAGGGAAAAAAAGGGAGAGAAGAGAGAGAGGCAAACCATAATACAGAGTCTTAACTGGAACAACTGAGGTTTGCTGGGGGGTGGTGGGTGGGGATGGGCTAAATGGATGATAGGGATTAAGGAAGAACTTGTTTCGTTGAGTACTAGGTGTTATATGTAAGTGATGAATCCCTAAATTCTACTCTTGAAATTAACATTACACTATATGTTAACTAACTAGAATTTAAAAGAAAATTTGAAAAAAAACAAACAAACAAGAATAACTTAAATCCTTTCAGATAATCTCGAGTGAGATATTGGATAGGAACCCTCGTGGAGTAAAGAGAAAGATCAAATAAATGAGTGTGTTTTGTTTTGAAATAAGTGTTGCCATGACTTGTGTGACTTGTGCATATACATTGGCCCACTGTTCTAGAAGTTGATATCACTGAAAAGAGAAGACCACAGATGGGCAATGCAGAGGTGCTGTATTAGTTATCTATTTGTCTGCATTTTATCACAGATTTACTGGCTTCAAACGCAAATTCATTATTTGAGTTTCTGCAGGCCAGTGTCTGGGCATAACTTAGGTGTATTCTCTGTATAGTGTCTCACTAAGCTGCAATCAAAATGCTCGTCAAGGATAGGGTCTGTATGTAATTTGGACTATGACAACAAAACATTCTTACCTGGATCACATGGTTTTGGCAACATTCAGTTCCTTGTGGTTTTAAGATTACTGGCAGCTTGCTTCTTCACAGCCAGAGAGGGAGAAAGAGAGAGAGGAGAGACTCTAGGAAGACAGTGGTATTCTTGTGTAATTATGCACATGTAAGCATATACATCACATCACATTTGCGGCATTTGTGGTTGGAAGTAAGACACTGATCCTTAAGGTTGTGAATACCAGGAAGCCGATCACGGGGTCACCTTAAGTTCTATTGGCCAGAGGCTCTTCCTTCTCTTTGTAAACCTAATTATGAATGACCTGATGTAGGGGCTCCCTTAGGAAAATGACTCCTGAAAAAGAAGTGGGTCCAGAAAAAGGGGATAGTATAACAATGACTCAGTAATTTGAACTAGTAGCTAATGATAATATCAAACAACTAGCATTGTATAGAAATTTAAAAGGATCCAGAATATGAAAATAAAGTGAAACAGGCACAGTTTCTCTTTCAATTTCAATCTCTGCCACACTAAATTGAATACCTTAGAAAATTTCACTAAATATAAAGATAAAAATTGTGAATATCTTTTTTTTAGCTTTCTCACTTAATAGGGATGAAAGATAAACATCTGTCACTTTGCAAATACTTGCTTTTCTCAATATATTAAATTGGCTGCATTAAAAAAAAAACAACAACAATATGATGACAGGCTGAAGTGCATTTCTTTGTCAGCAAATGCTCCTGGAGGTTGCATAGAAAACATCGCAGAGGATATGAAGAGTCAAGTGGTAGGGTAAACAACAATATGAAAGATTTGCTACCTGGTTGCAGTACATTCAGATATTGCTAGAATATTTCGGTTTGTGGTATTTTCTGGATTCACTTACAGCAATAAAATATTCTAAGATGGCTTTTTAATGACCTATTAGAGCAAAGAAGTCATGGAGAAGAATACAGGTAAAGGCTTCTTTAACAAAAACCAATGCTTGGGTAAAAGCTATGCCTGGATAACCATTGATGAAATGGTTTCTTTAACTTGAAAAAAGAAGGTTATGGAATATCTTCAGAGAGTGAGCAATAGAGCACCATGTGAAATTTTTTCAATGAATTATTCATAACCTAGTTAATGCAGCAAAGTGCACAAAGTGCTGAAGGACATCATCACAGGGCATTCAAAAGATTGGACAAACCTAACTATAAGTGTCATATTTTGCAAAAAAAACATACGCTCCAAATCAGTTGGCTTTTCTAGGATGAAAGGAAAAGTAAAAAATATACCACAATTGGATAATTTTGAAAGAATAAATGCACATATTTTAGTTTTAAGGTAAAAGGAACTGATTTTCAGGAGAATTTTGTAGAACATTTTGAAAACAAATGATTGGTCGAGTTTCGACTAGCTTAAAGAGACCTCGACAAGGCATAAAGTTTCAGCCTGCTTATGGGCTGCTGGGAAATTAGCTTTAATTCGCCCTATTTTAAGTAATCATGAAAGAAAAATGTAGGGATATTTAATATTGTTTCTAGTTATTTGCACTTGATGAGTAAAGGACGAGGCCAGATTCTCTGGAACAGTGGGGAAAGGAGATGAAGGGATGAAAAGAAATTATTGCTAAACTTCAAGAAAAACCAGAACTATTCTCTGTCAGGAGAACTTGTGTCATTGGAGTCCCTTGTGGGGTCACCAACAATCGTCTCTCAGACTATGGGTGCTCTGATCTGATGGCTAGTTTCTGTGTTTTTTTACCTAAAGAAACTTGTATTATTTTCTTCTATTTGCATTTCTCTATCAATCACACACTAATTTTGATACCAAAAATAACATGAATGTGTCACCCACAAAAAAATTTCATAATGAGCGACTACAGAAACAATTGGTGTAGAAAGTTCTAATTTCTTTTAATTGTTTGGTATGAAAAATTTCAGTGAAGCTTAAACCCATCTGCTAAAATTGTTAAGATGCAGCACATTATGATTAGTTCTTAAGGAACAATTGAGTGACATCAGGGAGACAGTATTTTGTGGGTTTAATTTCAAAATTTTCCTAATAAAATTTTCCACAGCTGGTGAGTAGAATTTACAATGAATTATTATAATGAAGCCAATGAGACACTTATTCCATTTGGATCAATACATTTTGATATTCTTGTCATCTACAACAGTTATTAAAACCAAGTATGATGTAAGATAAATTTAGATTCAAATATTAGAAACATCGTATCATACTGAATTAAACCAGAATTTTCACATAAAATTAAATGGTGTATTCATTATTGTGGTTTTGATCCTATATAAAATTAAATGAATTTTATTTGAAATTACTGCTTATTTCATCTACTTCTTTCAATTAACTTATACTTAGCTTTTCAATATAACACTATTTCCATAGTGGTACACAAATATAAATCACGTATATATGTGCACATATATGTATACACGTATGTATATAGTGTGTGTATTTCTTTTTTTTTTTTAAAGATTTATTTATTTATTTGACAGACAGAAATCACAAGGAGGCAGAGAGGCAGGCAGAGAGAGAGGAGGAAGCAGGCTCCCCGCTGAGCAGAGAGCCCGATGTGGGGCTCGATCCCAGGACCCTGGGATCATGACCTGAGCCGAAGGCAGAGGCTTTAATCCACTGAGCCACCCAGGCGCCCCTAGTTTGTTTTATATAGTGACAAATTTTGATTCTCTTCTCATTCACTATATATGTTTTTCAAGTTTTTATCTAAATTCCAGGGGCGCCTGGGTGGCTCAGTGGGTTAAGCCTCTGCCTT
>NW_019154087.1:13883640-13945402 GCF_002288905.1 Enhydra lutris kenyoni
GGTGGGGCTCGATCCCAGGACCCTGGGATCATGACCTGAGCCGAAGGCAGAGGCTTTAATCCACTGAGCCACCCAGGCGCCCCTAGTGTGTGTATTTCATTTAGAAATAGTGATTATAGGGGCGCCCGGGCGACGCAGTGGGTTAAAGCCTCTGCCTTCAGCTCAGGTCATGATCCCAGAGTCCTATATCATCGGGCTCTTTACTCAGCGGGGAGCCTGCTTCCTCCTCTCTCTCTCTGCCTGCCTCTCTGCCTACTTGTGATCTCTGTCTGTCAAATAAATAAATAAAATCTTTAAAAAAAATAGTGATTATATAGTTGTATGATTCAAGGCATTTGGAGACAACTACTAGAAAATTAAATTGCAAATTTAAATAAAAAATTAGTCTGCATACTGAAGTCAATCAGAACAATAAAGAAGTCTTTTTACCAGAAAAACATAAATACAGCACTGATGGAGAGAAGCTAGTAATGATCAAGATATGGGGCCACATTTTAGAATAATTTCTCTAATGGCATTGTTATGCAAAAGGTATATCTCAAGTATAACTAAGATTTTTAGCCTAATGGTGCCATTAACTAAAATGTGAAATATAAGGAGTGAGATGAGAAGTATTGAACATAGACAATATATTTAGAAATACAGTCAGTCCAGGCACCTTGGTGGCTAAGTCGGTTAAGGGGCTGACAGTTGGTTTCAGCTTGGGTCATGATCTCAAGGTCCAGGGATTGAGCCCAGAGTCAGGCTCCATATTCAGCACAGAGTCTGCATGATGGTTGTCTCACTCCCTTTCCTTCTGCCCCTCCCCCAACAGATATAAATACAATAAACTCTTTAAAAAAATAAATATGATCAGTTCTGTTTTAATGGGACATAATGCTTTCCTAATAATAACCACACTGCAAAACCACACACACAATAATCATAGGCCTACTGGGGAAAAAGTGGTTAGGGCTACAACACTTGAGAACTTTATCAGAGACCCACTTATAAAAAAGTTGGAAAACAAGAAAAATAGTAGCAGTTACACATATGTCAAATAGTTAGGAACTAAATAAATGCCACAATAAATAAGGAACTTTATCTTGAAAAATACCTGAAGTTTGCTTAAGGAGGTTGGGATTGGAAGAACTGTCAATTGCTGTGTGTAAATTATTTTGGAGTATTTGAAGAATGGTTATCCATAATTGGAGGGGAGTTTGTAATACCAGATGTGGATAGTTACAGCTCACATGTAGCTAACTAAGATAGCATTAAGTGTTTGAGGTATATTTGTATGTGTGTGTGCATGAACGCAAATGCATGTGTGTGTTTTGTCTATTCTTACTTGGCTTTGTTCAATTGAACACAGTTCTCTGTATTCATCAAATATTTATGTCAGAGGGAATTGCACATAAGTAAATACAAATTTGAGTTATATTCAAATTATTTCTTATACATATCAATCACATTAAAACAAAATGTATAAAACAAACCTCATAGAAAAATTGAATTTATGTAGTAGAGGTTTAGAAGTAAATGAGATAGTCCACTGAAGAAATTTAAGATTTAACAATACCCATAACTTAAACTGGAGTTACTGCCATGCACATCCAAACAATTATTTTTTTATTAAATTAAATTCATCTAACAAATGCAAAAGTGGGAACTACAGATGATTGATACAGACATGAAGATCTATTGTTCCAGAGGCAATATACTGTATGGATTTAGTGAAAAGTGTTTGGAATCAGAGAGATTTGTATTCCAAATAATTAGCTTTACCACTTGTTACCTTGGCAACCAGATTTTTTTAATTCCCTAATGGCTCTGGTTTTCTCAGATGTAAAATGTGAATGTAAATATTACCTTGTGAGTATAAGGTGGAGTAACCTTAGCATAATGCTTGATTCATAGGAGACACTGTCCACCTTGTGCCCATCCCTCATGTTTCCATTTCAGTATACCTACGTCTTTTGTCCACCCACACAGCAGGATGGAAGTGCTGGAAGATTATGACCTTGGTGGAAACACATAACCAGTCACATACTGGAGTATTTGTATAAAAACCTCAGTGTTCTCATTTCTCAGTTGGGATAATTCTGAGTATTACATCCCACACTGGTTCCCAGAGAATTCCTAGGAGATTAAACTCTAGTCACCCACAGTAGATATTGGCTTGATAAGCTACCTTCTTTTCCCAATTTCTTTACCCCACTTCCCTACCAGTATTTCTTTTCTAAATAAACACCTGAGGGGTGCATGGCTGGCAGAGTCGGTTAAGCATCCAACTCCTGGTTTTGGCTCAGGACATGATCTGAGGTCCTGGGATCTAGTCCTGAGTTGGGGGTCCATGCTCAGCATGGAGTCTGTTTGAGATTCTCTCTCTCCCTCTCCTTCTGCCCATCCTGCTTGTGCTCCCCACCTCAAATAAATAAATAAAATCTTTAAATAAGTAAACAAACAAATATCTGAACTCCTCTGTCAGGGACTATTTCTGTGAAGCCTAAAATAATAGATTAATGAATAAATGACCTAATTATTTTTGGTTTTAGATTATTATTATTACAAAGAGTTATTTTATCTATTGGTTTATTAGTTGTAGTTACAACTTCAGTCAGGTTGGCTTTTAAACCCCATTAATGTTTTTTATTCATGCTAATCCTGTTGTATCGCCTTACCTATTTTACGCACAAATGAAATTGCTATATTTTCTTCAGGTCATGCCTGAAGTCCTATGCCCTTCATAAAATCTTTGATAATTTCAGCCTACCTGGAGACTTTATAACATACTGTGTTAAATCTTAGTTCCTCCAGCCCAACTGTACTTCTCTCTCACTTTTCAGATTAGAATCTGTATTCTTTCATATTTCTTGAAGTATGAGATTCAGACTCTGGTTTAATAAAAATTTTCTTAATAGAATAAGACAAAATTTGAAAGATAATTTCAGGATGTTCAACAGATGCATGGTTATATGGCTCAATGTCCTAGGATCAGGGTTTTAGAAAGAAGATTTGAGTATTTGAGCAGTTCTTCTACCTGAGTGCAAGTACAGACTTGTGGGAGTCAATGCCTCCATCCACTACCTTAGGTGATTCATGTAGTGAAAATCTTGTATCAAAATATGTCAGAGGATGTCTAATCTGAATACAGATTCACCTCAGCAAGAACAGAAGAAAGCTGAGAACACCTGGATGTTTAAGTTACACAGACTATGTGTCCTAAAACAGAGAGCTTTGAATAAAACTCCCTAAGAGATTACTGGGATTCCCCAGAATCAGTTTAAGTAAAATTCAACCTACTAAAATTTTTGATTCTGTTGAGAATAATTAGGCATCCTTTAATAAAATAATAAAACTTTGTAGCAATCTATTTGTGTATTTGTTTTATTTTGTCTTCCAAGCAATGCACACAGACTTGTTTACATAGTCACACCATAATTTTACTGTATGTTTGTTGTTTTTGCTACTTTATTCCTTACACATAATTTAAATTTTCATATTTTTAAAAAGATTTTATTATTTATTTATTGATTTATTTGTGAGAGACAGAGAACATGGTGGGGAGAGGGGCAAAGGGAGAGAGAAAACCAGATTCTCCACTGAACAAGAAGCCTGACACGGGGCTTGATCTCAGGACCCTGAGATCATAATTTGAGCAAAGGGAGACACCTAACCTAGTGAGCCACCTAGGTGCTCCTTAAATTTTCCTATTTTAATAAAACTTTTTTCACATATGTGTTATGATCACATTCACTGAAGCATTTTTTTTTAAAGCATGGTTATATAAGAGTTGGAAAGAGAGGAAGAAAGTAGATAAAGAGAACAGGAGAAGCAAACAGTAAGCTTACTATTTTTAGTTTTCCTCTTAGGTCTTGGGAATCTTGGTATGTAAAACATGATCTTTGTCTTTAAAAGCTGAAAATTAAAATTTTCTAACTTTTAAATTCACAATAAGTGAATAGGAAATATTTTTAAACCCAAACCTTATGTACATTGTACATTATATATGTATAAATATGTGTGTGTGAATAACACACATGTATATATGCATGAGACATGTATACATAAGACATGTATATATGAGACATGTATACATATGGATATACACACACATGCACACACACAAAACATGTATGAGACATATATATATATATGAGACATGTATATATATGGATATACACACATATATATGGATATACACACACATGCACACACACAAAACCAGGGAGGAAAGCGTTAATTTACCACTTCCAATGCTAACTACCTCATATCAAGAGTCTGGGTGAGCTAGCTTAGGTGGTGTTTCTACCCTTTGGACAAATCATTGTGCACATGGCCTCTTTTGGAAATTAGAAAGGGGCATTATTCTAAAGGAAGATGAGAATAATTTCCAGAAAAAAAAAATAGAGAAAGAAGTACCATGCAGATAAAAACAATGAATCATGGGCTAGCTCTCTCTCCCTCTCTCTCTCTCTCTCTGTCTATATATATATATATATATATATATATATATATATATATATATATGAGAGTTATATAACTCTCATATATGAGAGTTACTAGGCATTCTTTTTTTTTGGTAAAGGGGCAGATAATATTTTAGGCTTTATAGGCCATAAGGTCTCTGTGTTAACTACTCTACTCTACCTCTAGTGTAAAATATCTAAACAAATAGCTTTTATGTTCCAATAAATCTTTATTTATGGAAATGGGTGAGTACCTGAATTTGGCCCACTGGCTATAGTTTTCTGACCCCAGAGATAGGTCTTCATAATCTGTACATAAACACAATATGGTATAAGAGATATAACTGATTCTAAACAGTTTTGAAGATAAAAGGAAAAAAAAAACTTAGTTAATGAGGAGGGTATTACAGTGATAGTAAACTTTAAGTTCAATGAATAAGTAGATGGAGTGTTCCAGAAAATAAATGGAAAGAGCCATTCCAAGTAGAAAAAAGAGTATGGAAAGTTATAAAGTCATGAAAGAGTGACAACATATTTGAGAAATAGGACATGCTTTATGGTAGAAAAAAAATTGAGGGATTGTAGTTTGGCCAGGTGTGACTGGAGAGAAGTTGTGACCAAACTGTTGTGGCATTTTATGCTGTCAGGGTAAGAAGATTAAAATCATCTTTTTGCCAAAGAGAACATGAGGAAGTCAATAACTAGTATTTTGCAATCTTCCTTCCATCCCATGAATAGAAATACAATCAAATAGCGTTTATTACTCAAATTATATTCCTGGGAGTCCTTGCATTATTTGACCATAGGAAAACCAGGAACTCTTAAGCTTACTCCCATCTTTCACATTTAATTCCAGAGTTTAGGGTTTTTCTTTTGTATCATGAACTTGTTATCAATCTCAAATTATAACATAAGTTCCTTATAGAAAGTTGTGAATATACGAAAAAAACATAAAATTAAAATGAAATAAATTATCAATGAGGATAAAGCTAAATGTCATTGTATATCATGAAATGTATATCACCTTTCAATCATAAAAAATCCTTTCTTTTAAATGATTTTTAAAAATATAAAAATATTGGGGCACCTGGGTGGCTCAGTGGGTTAAAGCCTCTGCCTTCGGCTCGGGTTATGATCCCAGTCCTGGGATCTAACCCCGCATTGGCCTCTCTGCTCGGCGGGGAGCCTGCTTCCTCCTCTCTCTCTGCCTGCCTCTCTGCCTACTTGTGATCTGTCAAATAAATAAATAAAATCTTGAAAAAAAAAATTTTAGGGGCACCTGGGTGGCTCAGATGTTAAGTATCTGCCTTTGGCTCAGGTCATGATCAGGGTCCTGGGATCAAACCCCGCAAATGGCTCCCTGCTCAGCAGGAAGCCTGTTTCTCCCTCTCCCACTGCCCCTGCTTGTGTTCCCTCTGTCCCTGTCTCTCTCTGTCAAATAAACAAATAAAATCTTTAAAAAATATATATATATAGAGGCACCTGGGTGGCTCAGTGGGTTAAAGCCTCTGCCTTCGGCTCCGGTCATTATCTCAGGGTCCTGGGATCAGGCCCTGCATCAGGCTCCCTGCTCGGCGGGGAGTCTGCTCCACTCCCCCCTGCCCCCTGCCTGCCTCTCCGCCTACTTGTGATCTTTGTCTGTCAAATAAATAAATAAAAATCTTTTAAAAATATATATACACATATAAATATTTTAAATAAAAGTTATTTTTAGTAATTGGAATTTTAATGTGCAAAATCTACTTAACAAAAAGTATAGCTATTTGCAGAATGATATGCTGGACACAACATAAGATGAGCTCTGTAGCCTTCAGAAGCCAACAATAAGGATACAATCCTATCAGACAGAAAAGGATGTTGGAATAACAAATAAGAGTAGATTGTCCAATATTGAGTAGTATGTTATGGATTATGAGTCTTAGGAAAATGAGTGTTGCCAGCTAAACTATTAAATTGGAAAATTTATCATTTACTTGATAAATTTCAATTTATCATAAATTTCATAAATATAATAAATTTTTAATTTATCATTTATTTGAAAATGTATCATCCCTGTCAGGTATGTCAGATAGATATTTAATTCATTAAACAAAGTGACTGGAGGTTTTTGAGGCACCACACCTATGAATTCAGTGGTGAATGAGAAAGTGGTGGTCTTTTCTATCTTTGTTCTTACATCCTATTGTGGACACAGTTGCTAAACAAGAAACATACAATATAATTTCAGAAAGTTATACAGACTTTAAGGAAAATAGAAAAATGTAAACAAGAATGACAGTCTGTGTTGAAGGCAACCTTACATAGACCGTTCTGGGAAGAAGTCTCCTCAGAGGTTATATTCAAAGGAGACAGACAATAAGGGAGCAAATGTTTCAGGTAGTGGAGAAGTAAGATCACAGAATCCAAGATGGAGAGATCTTGTCATATAATTAAAATTTGGCTTGTTTTTGTCATTCATTCCTGCAAGGAAATCTCTAAATCCTTAAATTTTCTCATGTTGGGAGTGTGTTATTCACAGTGACCCCTGAGTTTATAATCATGAGGTAACTTAGGTGGAGTCTAACCACTCCAGAAAAAACTGTGTTACTACAGAATTGGGATTGGGGTTTTCACCCAGATATCAGGTTTCCTGGGAGAGAAGGAGAATTGGGAGGTTGAACTTAATCTGGTCAATAAGTCAATCAATCATGTTTATGTAATGAAACTCCAGTAAAAGCTCAATAAAAACAAACAAACAAACAAAAATAAAAAAAAAAAAAAAAACAAGGCTTGAGTGAGGCTTCCTGGTTGGGGATACACACTGACATGCCAGAAGAATGATGATCCTGAGGACAGGGAAGCTCCATGTTTAATACTCTCCCATCCTCACTCCGTGTGTCTTTTCATTTGGCTGGTCTTGATTTGCTTCCTTTAACATAAAATTGCATTTATAATTACAGTGTTTTCCTGAGTGTGAGTCATTGTAGCAAATTATCCAATCTGAGAGGCCATGGGAACCACTGGATTTGTAGCCAATTAATCAGCTGTACAGGTGGCTGGTGAATCTCAGAGTTTGCAGTTGATGTCTGAAATGAGGGGTGTCCTGTGGAGAGTGAGCCCTCAACCTGAGAAGTCCACACTAATTCCAGCTAGTTAGCATCTGAATTACATTGCAGAATTGAAGACAAAGGAGGAATAGAAAGAAGGCAAATTTGTGCTTGGAAACAAGCAAGAGAGAACAAGATAAGCACAGACCAAACCCTGGGGTGGAAGTGCAAAATATGAAGTTTGGGTATATTTTTCTAAGTGCAATGGAAGCTTGTAAAATATTTTTAGCAGATGAGTTATGGAAATAGAATTATGGCTACACATTACCTTGGATGCTATGTGGAAAACCGGAGACTGGTTGTAGGTTACAATTATCCTTCTAGTGAAGATAATCCAGGCATGTTCCCAGTGGAAAGGAGATATTGTGAATTATTTTGGTGTTAGAGCCTACAGGGTTTGCAGCTGCATTGGATATGGAGGAGAGGGATTAGGAAAAACCAAGGAATTATTTTTAAGTATTGGTCTTAAAGTAGTAATTACTCAGATGAAGAATGAAGGGGGAGGAACTGATCTATTAAGAGGGATGGAGAGAATTGTGTGTATCTTAATTGCTTACTGTAGTAGTAGAAAAATGACTCTTCTAAAAACATCTACATCCTAATCTCTGACACTTATGTATATGTTTCTTGACACAGCAGAGGGAAATTAAGGTTGGAAATGAGATTAGAGTTGCTAATCAGCTGACCTTGGAAATAGGGAGATTAGCCTGTTTTATCTGGATGGGCCAGAATAATTACAAGGTTCTTTAAAAATAAGAGAGAGAGGCAGAAGAGGGAGACCTAGGAAGATGCAAGAGTGAGAAGGACTCAGCTCCATAATGCTGCCTTTAAAAGTGGAGGAGGGGTCCATAAAGCCAGGAATGCAGGTGGCTTCTAGAAGCTGGAAAAGGCAAGCAAATATGTTCTCTCATAGCACCTCCAGAGGGGAACCCTATCCTACTGACACCTTGATTTTAGCCCCAGGGACACCTATGACACAGTTCTAATCTACAAAAATGTATTATAATAAATTTGTGAGGTTTTAAGATGGTAAATTTGTGGTAATTTGTTACAGCAACAATGAGAAACTAATACATCTATTAATCATTCAGGAGGAGGTTTTCAGAAAGAGAACAGTTTATAAGTCTATAGTTCAGAGAAGAGGCTGGATATAGAGATGTAAGCATGAAGGTCAAGGGCACATTAACAAAGGACAGATTAGCAAGAGGAAGACAGATGAGATCATCAATATGTTGTGATAGATACAGTTTTGCATTGGGGATGTCTAATATTACATAATTACTTTGTAGTACAATGGGTGAATACCTGAGTGGGTGTCAAGAGATGCATGTAAAACCTTATTTGATTTCTGACATATCTTTTATATTGTGAATAATTTTATTTTAAAGTGCTCAAAGCTATACCTATACAAATTGTATATTTTTCATTTAGTACATTTTTAACATTTAAAACCTAGTGTAAAAATTAACATATATGCAGGATACAAAAAAAAATATATAGTCCATAGTAGAAAATTGGAAGGGTTTTTGTTTGTTTTCTTTCTCTTCTTCCATACAAGTTCATGCTTCCTGACAACCACTGAGGAAATTCCAAGACAGCACTGATTCAGTGTAAGAATAAGTAATATTCTCTTTGCAAACAATAACTACTATCTCTCAAAGGATCACAAAATAAATATTAATAAATATTCTTATTTATTAATAAATAGATAATAGATGATAGATAATAAATAAAATCATTTATTAATAAATAAATATAAACAGTCTAGACTCTGCCATGTCTATTGCTTTGAGAGATGATGAAAGTTATTACACATAAATTGTCAGCAATTAGACTCTCTTTTCCTTTGTTTAACAAATATATATCAAAAGTATCCTAGAGCAACACTGTATTTAACTAGTCAAATTGTTGAGCCACTTATAGTGTGAGGGTTACTTCCCCTGCCATCAGTAGGATTTCCTTGAGACAATAATGAATTCTATGGATCCTATCTTATTCTGTCCAGTTGAAAAGACTTTGCTATTTATGAGTAGAAAAAGGCCATTTTTTCCTTGAAAAAGTAAATGAAAGTGAAGTGAAAAAAAGCATTGCTGGAGCATACATCTTGAGAAAGCTGCTTCGTGAGGGGGAGAAAAAAAGAGCAAGTTGTGAGAAGCTGGCCCTTTACAGTCAGGTGATGGCTTTCACTGGCATCAGTTAAGTTTAAAGACACCATGAAATTGTGTGACATTGCATCGAAAAGCTTTTAGACCTCTCTTTGGATACAAAATGCAGGTTTCATGTAACTTTTATCTCTCCAAGCTAGTGGAGAGGAGGGCAATGATGTTTCTACTTTAAAGCACACTGAGTTACTGCTGCAGAATCCAAATGCAGCCGTACAAGAATTGGTTACAGCTTATTTTCTATTGTATTTTTTTAAACTGCAGTGTTTTAAAGATTGATTTTTTAATACTAAGGGTTAGCTGCTATATAGGTATTTTGAACCCAGTTGCATTGCTATGTTCTATAAAAGTTAAAAAAATACCAATCCAATTAAAGACCTTTCAGCATTTGCAAAAAAGTTTGCAACTTTGAATTATGGGAGGTTTGACAAAACCTGAGTATAACTATGGCAACACTTGTTTGTAATAAGAGGTCTGCTTTGATGAAAAATGAACTCTCATTGCATTTTATTTGTGGTTCTGGGATGTCTTCAAGTATTATGAAAGTAAATCACACCACTTTCTTGAAGAGGTGAAGAGTTTTCCTTTATTTCTCTTTTGGACAGACATCATTTTCTGTTTATTTTTGCCTAGTGATAATATGAAATTTGAGGTATGTAAGTGTACAATTTGAAAGCCTTGGATTTACATATGAATTTCGTGACCCATCACCACAATCAAAATGATGAGCATATCCATTATGACTTAAAGTTTCCTCCTGCCTCTTTGCAATGCCTCCCTCCTGTCCCTATTCCCTATCCCCAGACAACTACTGATCTGCTATGTTAAAGTGGGTCTCTTAGCATGATTTTGAATTTATATAAAGGAAATTTCAGAGCATATATACTTAATTGTAGTCTCATTTTTTACTCATATAATTATTTTGAGATTTATTATATTGTAGAATGAATTGATAGTTAATTTATTTTTACTGCTGCATAGTATTCTATTATATGGAAACCCTACAATTTGTGCTTATTTATATGTTTATGGATATTACAAATAAAGTTTTCTGTGATTATAACTTGCATCTGCCTAGTATTAATGATGTTGAACATGTTTTCAAGGGTTTGTTGTTCATCTATCTTCTTGGAAACATTTCCAAATCTTTGCACCCCCCCAAAAAAATTGGGTCATATAATTTATAATAACTTTCATTATGAGTTTGAGTTTTTAGAGTTTTATCTAAAGAACATATTCTGGGGGCTCCTGGGTGGATTAGTCAGTTGAGCCTCCAACTCTTCTTGATTTCAGCTCTGATCATGGTCTCAGGGTCCTGAGATTGAGGCCTACATCAGGGTTCTGCTTATCCCTCTCCCTCTGCTCCTTCCCCTGCTGTCTCTCTCCCTCTCAAACAAATAAATAAATAAAATCTTAAAAATAATAAAGAACATATTCTGGACATAAGCTCTTTATGAAATGCTGATGTGCAAATATTTTCTCCAAGTCTGTGGCTTGTCTTTTCATTTAGCCATGAAGGAAGAAGAAAGTGTCAACTATCTTTTTCTTGTTGGACCAAGAAATTCTACATGTATCCATGCTTTACAGAAATACAAAGGGGGCAGTTATAATATTATATCAGGCAGCAACTATAATTATAGAATTTGGTTAGAAGCCATAAACTTTTAAACAAGAGAGCGTACTTCAATTTCCTCAATAAGTGTCTTAAAAGATTTCCTTCCAAGGAGAATTTTGCAATAATAAAAAATAGAACAGGATTGTACTTTTAAAATACAAGCCTCCACATTTGACAAGAAATAAGACTAGTAGTCTTTCTCCGATTGACTTATTTCGGTAAGCATGATACCCTCTAGTTCCATCCACGTCTTCGCAAATGGCAAGATTTCCTCATATGATCTCCCTGATATGAGGAAGTGGAGATGCAACATGGGGGGTTCAGGGGGTAGGAGAAGAATAAATGAAACAAGATGGGATTGGGAGGGAGACAAACCATAAGTGACTCTTAATCTCACAAAACAAACTGAGGTTGCTGGGGGAGTGGGGCTGGGAGAGAGGGGTGGGGTTATGGACATTGGGGAGGGTATGTGCTATGGTGAATACTGTGAAGTGTGTAAACCTGGCGATTCACAGACCTGTACCCCTGTGGATAAAAATATATGTTTATAAAAAATAAAAAATTAAAAGAAAAAAGAAATAAGGCTAGTATTTGGGGAATATTTTCAATGATTTATCAGCTCCGACTTTATGAATTTCAATGTTTTTTTCCACCTGTATGGTTGTGATAAACAAGATATTTTCTTTTTGAGATTATTTTCATCATCATTACTCTCAAGTCTAAGCAAAATAATTTTACAGTTAACACCAAAGAGAGCAGGCTTAAAGTTTAAAATGCTTAAATTTACATTATAGGAAAATAAAATGGCAGAGAAGATTGTGTTACCAAAAAGATTGTGTACCAAATAGAAGGGCATTTAAAGTTTGACTTCTATATCAATAATCATTTGATTGAAAGAAAGAAGAAAGAAACAGAAATCTTTCCAAATGAGCCTAAGTAAAATGTTATAAGTAAACTGAGACATATTGTGGAACTTATGAGCAACATCCCTAGCAAGACCTTAAAAGAAACTGAAAGTGTACACCTCCAGAAAAATTAATGCATCTATTTCTTCTTTTCTCATACTTGTTAGGGTCCTGTCCTCAATTGAACATTTGTTTATTCATTCCTTGTTTCTGCTAATAAGTTCCCTCTTCATGATTTGACCTGTATGGCCCCAATGTTGTGACTTCAATATAGCAAACTTAGCACCTGGGTCACCATGTCTTTAAGGACTGGACCTCATATATAACCAAAACAAGTCTCACCATATCCCAACTCTAATTTCCTGAGGTTGAGTTATTATATCTTTTGACAAATAAGGCTATTAATGATGAACAAGGTAGAAGGTGGTGTTGGAGTGAATTTGGACATATTGTTCTGTCTGTACATCTGGTATTGTGAGAGCTGACTCTAGATAGATGGGAGATCTTCAGATCTGTGACAAGCTTAGTCTGAAACTCCAAAATGACGGACTATGTGAGTAGTGCCAGAAATGTTCAAATGTACTAAAGTATTCTCCCACATTGAATTTTAAAAAAAAATTTACATTTTTACTATTTCCCAATCATTCTCTCAATCCTTTCTACCTCTCTGTAGCCAGCTCAACTGGGATGGGAAAGAATATGTTATATAAAAAGGTTGCTTTGGAGTGCCTGAGTGGCTCAGTTGGTTAAGTGTCTGCTTTTGGCTCAGGTCATGATCCCCAGGTCCTAGGATCAAGCCCCACAACAGGCTCTCTGCTCAGCAGCAAGTTTGCTTCTTCTTCTCCCTGCTCATACTTTCTTTCTCATTCTCTCTTTTGATCAAATAAATAAATAAATAAATAAGGGTTTCCTTTTGCAAAAGTCTAAGAAACCTAACCTGGGAAGAAAGGTATAACATGTAGAAGAAAAAAAGAAGAAAATCATAAGTGATCTGGGTACATCAACTTGCTATATTAAGCTAATTTGCCACAATTGTACCAAAAAATAATAAAATTACAATGTCTTTGCATTTCTATTTTCTATTAAATTTATCTCAAAATAATTTGCATTTTCTAATGCACACGAGTCTTTCTTCATTGCGTCTGTCAAGAAATAAAAAAAAAAGGACTACACATAAAGAAATAAATTGAATGGTAATGAGCATTTTTTCTATTTATATATTTATATTTACTTACATGTGAAAATATTTTATGAAGGCAGAAAACAATGCCTTGTTAAGTGAAAATGTGACTCCTTCAGATTCTGCAATTTTTACTGAAATGTAAAGTCTTAAGAAAAACAGCTAAAGTTTTTTAGCTTAGAAATACAATGTCAGACAACAAATATGCTCTTTTTAGAAAATAAAAAAGAATTATTTATTTTAGAGAGAAAGAGAGAGTGTGTGCATGAGCAGGAGGAGGGGCAGAGGGAGACAATCTCAAGCTGACTCCCTGCTGAGTGAAGAGCCAGACAGGGGCTCCACCTGGGGTCTTCCTCATGACCCTGAGATCATGACCTGAGCTGAAATCAGGAGTCAGACATTCAACCAACTGAGCCAGCCAGGCACCCAGGAAACAAAGATATTCTTGATACATATGTTGTTGGCAGTCTATACCAGTTCCAGTGGATCTAGAAATTGTCAAATCTGTAAAGACCATTTACAGATAAGAGAGTAAATGCACCTTAACTCAGGAAAAGTAGCTATAGTCCATTTCTATTATTATTATATTTTTGATTCTTTTACTACCTTGAAAGTGTGTTTCTAATCTCATGGTTTCCTATAATCTTATTTCTTTATATTGTAAACATAACCTTATCTCTAATGTTGGAATACATTTAGAGTAGATTTCAGGTAAGCATAGCTTAGATAACTGATTTATATTTTATAAAGCATTGCTTCTTTATTTTATTTTTCAAGTTTTTTTTTTATTTGTTTATTTGTCATAGAAAGAGACAGAGAGAGAGCACAAGAGGGAGAGGCAGGTAGAGGGAGAAGTAGGCTCCCTGCTAAGTAAGGAGACAAAGGCAGACTTGATCCCAGGTTGTTGGGATCATGACCTGAGCCAAGGGCAGACACTTAACTGACTGAGCCACCCAGGAGTCCCAAACATTGTTTCTTTCTGTTGCTTTCTTATGCTTTAAAACAAGGAAAAATATGCTATGTACGGCAATAAAAATATCAGAAAAATTCTTATTACTATTATTGTATTTCTAGATGTGGCATAAAGAATCTCAAGTTAGAGTCAAAACAAATTGAATTATCCAAATTATATCTTAATAACTTTATTCAGAATAAATTTATTAATGACTGTTTAAATATTACAAAGAATACAAATTAGTCACTAATTGAATAATAAGATTAAAATATTTCTCATTTAAAAGTTTTTATAAATTCTGCCAAATTGCAATATGGTATGGTGAATGGTTCCTGGATTAAAAACTTGTTATTGGTAAAAACTTTTCTTCATTAATTTCTTGTTCGTGTGACTCTGAATAAAACAAAAGCACTTTAGGTCTTGAAATCTTAGTTTGTTCATCTATAATTAGGATTAACCATATTTCCTTACTTCAAATATATCTCTCTGATATTGGGATAGAGAATATGTAACTCAGAAGATCAACTTGTCAGTTTACAGCATATTAAGTATTGCAAGGTTATTCTCTTTCTGTAATGAACTGAATCATGAGTTGTCACTATCACTTTGATTATTAATTGAGATAATTTACTTACATTAGTTTGAGTATAAATTGTGAAGTCTTATGGAATAGATCAAACTTGAAGAAATATGAAGAGTGACTTCAAAGAAATATTACTTAGGTCTCAAAAATGTCTCAAAACTTATTAGCTGTGTTACCAAAAAAATGGATATTTAATTAAAGGAAGATAAAACCCAAAATTAATAACAAGAATATTCCAAATATGAAGTTAAAACAAGCTGCAGATATTTCTCAAATCACCTATTTATACAAATACTTGAATGAAGTGATACTATGTGCACAAATGTGTAAAATTGTTTTCAGTATTAAAGAAAATCACATATTTCTTATAGTAATATAAGAAAAACAAAACTGTGTTTTGTCTTATTGGGTTATCAATCCCATAAATATTAAAATAAGTCAGATAATATAAGGGAGAGACATACATATTTATATTTATAATATTTATACATATAATGTATATGTGTACATATAATATTTATAACATAAATATTATAAAACAATGTTAGGACCTTCTATTTTTGTTCAAGATGGAATAATAATGCATTGCTTCCTAAAAAAAAACAAAAATTAGACAAAATATTTGAAACAATAACACTCATAACATTGGATATCAAGAATGACAAAGGAAAGGAAACGAGGTAACCTACTTTCCAGTCTACAGCACAGGGAGGAAAATCTTAAGTCCAGCAGCCTCCCTAAGTCAAGGTGGTAAAGATAGCAGTCTTGGGATGCCAACGTAGTTACAGTTTGCAGGAAATACAGCTACCCAGAGAAAGAAGTTCAAATATATTCAGAAGGACCCCCTTGAATACTCAGTTGATTACTGATGAAAGCATGAAGTAAAGACACTATGCGATACCAGAGAAAGAGCCACTCTAAGTTTAGAGATAATAGCATCTGGCATTTGAAGAAGTGTAATAATGCCTGCTCTCAACAACCAAAGTAGAAAACTTTATAATTAGGGGTGCAGTGTCTTATTGCAAAAGTGGAAGAAAAATTAACTCTAGGCTAAATACAGACCTAGAGCCACCTAACAAAGCTTAAGAGCAAAATTAAAAAGGATTATACTATTTCCAAAAAGCTTAACCATGTCCCAGAAAAAAACCTGAAGAATATAGTAATATAAAAATATTCTATCAACTTTAAGGTAAAATCCTCAATGTCTGGTATCCAAACAAAAATTATTGGGTGTGAAAAAAAGGAATGAAAATAAAACTCTAATGAGGAGAAAATTAAACTGATGCAAAAATTACACAAATGATAGAAATTAAAAGTTAAAAAGTAAAAGACCTCCAAACATCAATTATGATAATATACTTTATGTGCACCTTGGTTAATGTGTTATCTGATAGCTCTATCTCCTTGCTAGTTACTAATTTTCTTTGTTATTAATAGCACATTGATGTATATTGTTGATATATATTTATGATATGTTTCTAATTATGGATAAATTGTCATAATTTTTAACATTCAAAATGAAAAATAAACCGTATTTTCCAAAAGCTTGATATTTATTTGACTTCCAAAAGCACTAACTTAGTTATCCATGCTTTCAAGCCCAGCCTGGTTTGAAAAATAAGTGAAAAAGTCTTTCCTTTTGTTCCTTTTGTTTTATTATTATTATTATTATTATTATTATTATTATTATTTTCAGTTAGCCACTGTATAGTACATCATTAGTTTTGATGTTGTGTTCAATGCTGTATTAGTTGCATATAAGACCCAGTGCTCATCACAACATGTTCCTCCTTAATACCCATTACTCTTTTACACACCCCACACCTAAACCTCAGTTTGTTTCCCAGGGTCCATAGTCTCTCATAGTTCATCTTCCTTTCCGATTTCTCCCCCTCCAGATTTCCCTCCCTTCCTCTATGGTCCCCATGCTATTGCTTATATTCCACTTATGAGTGAAACCATATGATAATTGTCTGTCTCTCCTTAACTTCTACAGACACATGAAAAAATGTTCAATATCACTAGCCATCAGGGAAATACAAATCAAAACCACAATGAGATACAACCTTACACCAGTTAGAATGGCAAAAATTATCAAGACAGGGAACAACAAATGTTGGCAAAGATGTGGAGAAAGGGGAACTCTCTTACACCGTTGGTGGGAACTCAAGCTGGTACAGCCCCTCTGGAAAATAGTATGGAGGTTCCTCAAGATGTTAAAAATACAGCTACCCTATGACCCAGCAATTGCACTACTAGGTATTTACCCCAAAGACACAGATGTATTGAAAGGAAGGGGCACATGCACCCCAATGTTCATAGCAGCAATGTCCATAATAGCCAAACTGTGGAAGGAGCCAAGATGCCCTTCAACAGAGGAATGGATAAATAGGATGTGGTACATATATAAAATGGAATATTATTCAACCATCAGAAATGATGAATACCCACAATTTGTCCTTTTCATTTCTGCACTCTGACTTAGAGGGAAAAATCTCTCCTTCTTAATTATCTGCATGGTATAAGGTACTTGATTCTGTCCATTGTTATGGACATATGTTATGTTGTATCAGCTGAGAAATTGTGATTTGAAATTGACTAATGAGGGGGGAATCAGAGGCAGTTCGGTAAAGTAGTAAGAATGTGGGCTTAGACTTGAGACTTCCCTCTGAATCCCAGCTCTTCTTTTTATTCTTCCTTTGAGTTAAGAAAAATAGCAATCTCTATGAGATACTTTACCAAAAAGTGAAAATCGTAATACTTGTTAAAAAGAGAAGAGATGATATAAAAATGACTAGCACATAATAGATACTCATTAAATGTCAGCTTTCAGGATGGTGATGATGAAGAACAGAATGGAACCTGGTGGTGGGTATTAATGAGGGCATGTATTGCATGGAGTGCTGGGTGTTGTACATAAAAAAATGAATCTTGGAACACCGCATCAAAAACTAATGATGTATTTTATGGTAACTAACATAACACAATAAAAAAAAAAAGAACAGTGTGAATACTTAATGAAATGGAACTTGAAAGTTTTAATAAGGCTCTGTGTCCAAACAGAAGTCATGTGTTCTTTTTCTGAAAGGCTACTGGGTTGTGTGTGTGTGTGTGTGTATGTGTTTATAACATTTTACTGTCCTTTCAGTTCTAGTTTTAGAACGCATACTGCTGGATGAATGTCTTAACATGGAGATTTTACTATTTGACCCTGTGTTCGGAAGGTGTACAGTAAATCTTAAAATTTTGAATATTTTGCTATTTGGCCCACTGTGAGGAAATTCAATGACATGTGAGTTAAAACACACTACATAATCTATAAAGCATTATATAAACATAAGTAGTTTTAATGGTACTTATTAATATTTTCTACCAATTTCAATTTAATTTCAATGAAAACAATTAAATAAATCAAATTTTGTTTTGCTGTAGAGCTTCATGACTCAACAAACCAGGCAGCTGGAGACTTAACCGTTCCTTACAATGTTTATCTAACAGTGTCTGCAGAATAAAAAAAGATTGGTTTCCTCACATAAAGACTTATAATTTTATCAAATTATCGGCTATAGTTGGATTTTCTATGACTATGTTAATTCATATAGTATATTTAGTCAAGTAGTACAATAATTTATACCAGAAAGATCATAAGTATTCACACTTTGGAATCAAATGTCATTTGCCTAAGACTTCAATAACTAGCTCAAGATCTCTAATTTTGTTTATATGTGTATTTTAGTAAACCATTTTCTTATAATCAGATATTTGTACTTGATTTTAAGTTTATTAATATTTATATAGAAAAATATATTGATCAATCACTCTAAGACCAATAACAGATTTAAATGAATTATTTGTTTAACAGGAGAAACTAGTTTATTCTGATAAAAACTAAAAATGCCTTTCTGGGGATGCCTGGGTGGCTCAGTTGGTTAAGCAGCTGCCTTCGGCTCAGGTCATGATCCCAGCGCCCTGGGATCGAGACCCACATGGGGCTCCTTGCTTGTCAGGGAGCCTGCTTCTCCCCCTGCCTCTGCCTGCCATTCTGTCTGCCTGTGCTTGCTCTCTCTCCCTCTCTCTCTCTGACAAATAAGTGAATAAAATCTAAAATAAATAAATAAATAAAAATAAAAATAATAAAAAGAAAAATGTCTTTCTGCAGTAAAATCATATTGAGTTATAATATAGATGGATAGAGTTTCAGAACACAGAAAATATCAGTAGAAATGTGTAGGTATGCATTTGTATGAAAATGCTCATTTTTTTTCATTTTTTAAAAGTTCCTATTTTGGAATAAAATTTCCAAAGTTTCTATTGGCTCATACATGTTTAAATCTATAATTAAAATATAAAACGGTAACATTATATAGTATTTTCATTGTTTTTAACACTAAATGTGTCTTGTAGTAGTTTCCTAGGGCTGCCATAATGGATTACACCAACTGTGTGGCTTAAAACAACAGAAAGGTGTTCTCTCACAATTCTGGAGGCTAGGAGCTCTAAATGAAGGTTTTGGGAGAGCCATGGTCTCTGTACTCTCTAAGGTGGCCTTTGTTGTGACTTCTCTCAATTCTTGGCATTTGTTGGCGTGTAGATGTGTCATTCCTCCATTGTCATATGGTGTTACCCATGTGTGTTGTGTCTCTGAGTCCAAATTTCTCCCTTTTATATGGTTCCAGCTGGACGTGCCACAGAGTTTGAAGGGAAACTCTTCAAGCCAGTAAAGGTACCTACTGACATCCAGATTCTAATGCTAATATGAAAGATCAGTCTTCCACAATTCTGCTGATTTTACTGATGGATGGTCTTATGTGAGTTTGTCAGGTTTTATTAGATCAGAGATAAAATGTAGTATATGCCCCTTCCACCTCTATGATGCAGACAGGAACAGAGTCTGGGTTCTATAGCTGGCTTGATGCCTCAGTGAGTGAGCCCAGACTGCTCTTGGCACAGAAAAAAGGTAATGGTTTAAAAGCAACTAGAATATGAAGGATCTAGACCTAGAACTCTGTCAAATGTTGGGAGAGCTGCTGGACACTATTGTATGTTTAGCAACAGTGAACATATTGATAGGATGTAAAAAAAAATGCAAAAATATAAGAACAAGGAGGAGAAGGTTAAAGTAGTGTAATTTACATAATTGTGTTCGCATCCTAATAAGCTAGTATCTTGATATCTTATGAAAAAATAAGGCAAATTACTGGAACTGTATTTCATTGTCTTTTCCAACCTTGGAAAAGGATTATAATAACAAAAAAGAATTTTTTTTTAAGTTTAAAGTAAGAAATTGTCAGTTGCTTCTAAATTATGTAAATATAATATATAATTTAGATAACCTACCATTAAGTACTCTTTTATCAATGTTAGCCTTTTGATAGTCACTTTATCAAAATGGGACTGGTCAGACTTTAAAACATACATTGCACAGTGTCCCTGACTGACCTGAGATTTTTTTGTATTCATGAGCATCTTGGAAAAAGCTTACTGCAATTAGAGTTTTTAAGACAGAACTACCCCTGTCAATTATGTGTCAGCTATAACACATGCAGCTCTGAGATAGCTAGATGAAAGTTATTTATAAGTCTTGTAAAATACAGCAATAAAATCACTTTGTATCTGAGTGATTGGTATATGCTACTGGCAGATTTTTTCCTCAGAGCATTTCTTTTGTGATAAATTAAAAATGTGGTAGTTAATATATTCACATAAATAACAGATTTCTGTGAAATTTTAAGGTTTTTAATACCATTTTTTAACCATGAGGGGAACGTGTTTGAATTTGGAAGAATAATTTTGCTCCAAATTTCAAAGTAAAAATGAAAGAGCGAAAATGAAATAAAAAGTTTTAAAATTTCTTAAAAAATGACATTTGTGATATATATAATTTATAGTATTTTATAAGGCTTTTCATTTATGTCTAGTGTCAAACTATGTCAAAAATTTTCTAGCAAAGTTTAATGTGAATATAGGAAATGGGTGCATTTTTCTAATGTAGGTAAATAATATTATAAATGTCAAGGGTCTACAGAACTGAACTCCCTCCCTCCCACTGAGAATAATTTGTCAATCTGGGAAATACAGGAGAAAAAAATTATCAGTCAAGGACTTTGGAGACTTAAGACAGGAAAGAACTATGGACAGGATAAGGAAAGTCAGAGATATAAGTATAGCACTTGGGAACATTTTCCCCCTGTATTCTTCTGCTGATTCAAAAAGAAGCCGTTAAGAAGCTGCAATGCTGAATGGGACTTTTCATTGTCTCCAAGGCTAGGAAGAGTTTCTTAGGCTTGGCAATACTAAAATCTTGCATTGGATAATGTTTTGTGGTGGAGACTGTTCTGTGCAATTTAAATGTTTTATAGCATCCCTGGCCTCTACACACTACACCCCTACTCTACGCACTACTACCAACATCCTTCTTCTACCAAGTTGTGACAACCAAATTGTCTTCAGTAAATGCCAAATATCTCCTGGGGATAAAATTGCACTTGATAGAGAATGAATAGAACAAACTAAAGGAAGAGAAGTTTTTGTTTTTGTTTTTGTTTTCAAAGATTTTATTTATTTATTTATTTGACAGAGAGAGATCACAAGCAGGCAGAGAGGAAGGCAGAGAAGGGGGGGAGGCAGGTTCCCCGCCAAGCAGATAGCCCAATGTGGGGCTCGATCCCAGGACCCTGGGATCATGACCTGAACCGAAGGCAGAGGCTTTAACCTACTGAGCCACCCAGGTGCCCCAGGAAGAGAAGTTTTAATTTAGGAGTTCCAAAGAGGGGTTTCCTAGTAAATGTCCCAGGCTTTTAATTGTTACCCAAAAAGGTATTCTTATACTTCTAGATACTATAAGAATAAAGTTGGAAGAAACTGGTCCTGGCAGGGTTTATAGTCTAACTTCAAAAATTTTGATCCCTTAAATATTATTAAGTGGTCTGAGATTGCTAATACACCAAGTGTCCACAAGAAGCAAGTGTAATGGGGTGCTGGGTGGCTCAATTAGTTTAACGACTGCCTTTGGCGCAGGTCATGATCCCAGAGTCCGGGACTGAGTTCCTCATTGGGCTCCCAGCATCTTGGGGAGTCTGCTTCTCCCTCTAAACTTCTCCTCTCTCATGTTATCTCTCCCTCTCTCACTCTCTCAAATAAATAAATAAAATCTTTTTAAAAAAAGAAGCAAATATAGTGTTAATATGACCCTGGACCACAAGTTGCGTTTACAAATTTTCATATTCACTGAATACTGTTTAATCAACCTAAACAAACACTCAATAAAAAGATACCATGATCAGACTTCAACAGAAAATATAAAACCAGAACTTAAAATAAGGCATTTATCACACAGACTTTTAAAATATACTTACTACATTGAGCAAACAAAAGAGGAGATTGCAAACTTTCTCAGATAAATGGAAAGCATAAAAATGAAATAAATAAAAGTTTTAGAATGGGTATGAAATCTAAAATTAGAGAGGTGGAAATTATGGTCTAAAAGTTCTCCCAGAGGCATCAAAAGTAACACATCTGTGGGAAATAGAAAAGAATCCAAGAAGACACCGAGTATGGAAGACTCTGCTTCTGGCAAAAAAGGACTTACAAGAAATGGTTTTATCTGTCCCCCCTCCCTGCCTGAAACAACAGAAGAAAACAGAAAAATAAATAAAGAAAAAACCAACTCCTCTTAAAAACTCTGAAAATCAGGCAATGAAAGACATTGGTCTTTGAGAGACAGGAGACACATGAGGCATACCACTAAAACTGCTCTTACCACCTTGAGAGACTATCCAGGCCCTGGTGCAGGCTGTGGAATTACTGGGACTCTTGGATTTGAGGAGACAGACCTGAAAGTCTAGGGAACCCAAGGCATCTAGAGTTTCAGAGCAAAGTACTACCAAGAAGAGAGCTACACAGAGAGAGATTTTCAGTCCCCCAACTTGAATATCCAGATTATCAGTGAATTCATGTAAGGAAACTACTCAAGGCCCAGGAAAACACCAGGCTAAGGAATCAAGTTAACACTGTGTAACTCATAGGGCACTGAGCTGACTACTCAGGAAGGCGTTACCTCAGTAGTGGGGAATAGTTAGCTTTAGACCAACCACTGTTCCAAACCAACCAAACAAAAAGAAGTACAAGACCCAGAAGGATCAAACTGCTCTCAAGAACTTTCAAGTACTGCACTCAGAACAAAGCACAAGAATATTTACAGAAACAAAAATAGCTACCACCAAACAATGTTCATTTCATAATGTTTACCATCCAACTAAAGTTTTTCTAGCATGCAAAAAAATCATATATTATCACTATAATGAGGAAAATACTCAAAAACTAACACCAAACCAGAACAGATGTTAGAATTAGCAAATAAGGATATTAAAACAATTTTTATTATTATTCCATATATTCAGAAAGTTAAGTAGAGCCATGGAGAATATGAGAAAGACTCAATTTAAACTTTTAGGGGTGACTTCTATGGTGTCTTAAGAAGAAAAGTACACTGGATACAATAATTTGGATCGTTTGGATATGGGTGATTTGTTTAATGACAATTACACATTGTAGGAGTGAAAAACAGGAGTGAACTTAAAGACATAGCAATAGAAAAGATACAAAATGAAACAAGGACAAAATAATTAAAAAAAATGAAAAGAGCATCACTGATATGTGAAATAATATTTATAGGTATTACATCTATAAATTATAAAGAAGATGGCCCTTCAGGGGATAGATTCAAGTTATCTTTCCAGTTACAATAGTGCCATTTCCCTTTGGACAAATGAAATAGCCCTCGTTAATGACACAGGAGAAAAAAATCTGTTGGAAGATATATAGGAAAGGTTTTCTTTGTCTGAGGAAGACTCCAAATTACCTTCCCCTTTTCTTTTATGAATGTGTTGTCATGAATTGTTCAGAGAAACATGAAGGCAGCCACCCTGAGGGTGAACCTGACAACCAAATATTATGGAGAAAACCAAATGGAAAGAACCAGAATATTTGTGTCTTTATTAAGTCACTGAATTAACCAATCAGCATCCTTGAGGTCATAGACTGTGTGATAGCAATTTTCCTCATTGTTTAGGCCACTTTGAGTAGAGTTCTTTGCTACTTGTGGCTGAAAACATGTTGATGTGATTGTTTGAGTCCATAAACTAGAAACTAATATCCACAATTGAACCAAATCACTCTGAAAACTTCCAAAGAAGCATTCAAAGTATTTTTAAAATAGGATATTTCCTCCTAAAAGCTACCTAAATGCAGGCCTAGAATAACATAGCTAAAACACCAATGTCATCAAATCACCGTTTTACGTGAAATTCTCCAGTGGTTCTGTGCTAACAGAAAGTTTTCCTTAGCTTCCATATAGGAAAGTTCATAATCTAACATGCCTCTCTAGTGTAATTTTCTATTACCCTCTATCAAAATGCTTTATTTTTAAGCTACTAATGTTATATAATTTAATTAGTACTTTCACCTTGTTATAAATATTTGCAGTTATGAACATGTCGAAGATTTCTTGACTTAGCTCTGGTATATGCAGCACTACTTCCCTAAAATGCCATGTTTAAGCCTGAGATTCCCTGTTGATCCTTCATAAAAATCTTTCTACATGATCATTAAACTACTTCCCACTCAGCATAAACTTCTGTCCATAGCATGGTACTAATTTTATTATTCCATCGATTGGCTCTGTCTAGGTAAATGCTCTTTTCTCCACTGAGGAAGACCTTACTGGGGTTCAATAGAGTAAGCCATTCACCTTTTTATGTCCAAACTCTTGATTAGTAATAGAAGACAGTAACTGTCTAGTTGCTTGTCCAATGAATGAATGATCTGCACATAAATTTATGTAAAATTCTATGATAAAGTATTATCTGAATCTCTTAGCTTTAGTGATAATGAGGTATTAAACAAAAATTTTTTCTCAATTTGCAAATATTATAAAATACAAGATATTATTTAATGTATGCAATTTTCTTATATCCCAAAATTATTTAAGTCAATAAAGTGATAAACACTATTAAAAGAAATGGTAATATAAATAAAATAGTATAAAGTAATTTGGATTTGCAGAGAGTGCTACGTTTGATAGTCTTTATATTGCATATATAATCTTCATGTAATTACTTAAACTATCTGAACCTCAGTTTCCATATGCATACAAAGACAAAATTGTAATTACATATTTTGGTGGGAATAAAATGACATATTTCAAACTTCTCTGTAAATGATTAGTAGTTATACCTAGGTTAGCTCTAAATTTATCAAATCTTAATTAACATATAATCAAAATAATTTGTCATAAGCTACCTCTGCTATGCTAATATATGGTATAATCTTTGAGCTACTCTAGTATATTTATGCGGAAGTAGGAAAATAACAATTTTCATTGACCAGATGCAAACAAACTTTTTAAAGCCATCTGTATCCATACCGTTGTATCCCTCTCCTCTTCTCTAGACACAAATTAACTCATAGCTTTTATAATTGTTAAGTTATAAAGAAGTCATTTGCTCTTATATGAAGGTGTATTAGTATCAGATCAAAGGAATTGATACCTTGCTCCTGGGAAGTGGTAAACTCACTTCTACAGAAAACAGCAAGTAATTATTTAAGGACTGGTTGATCAGACAATTCATGAATCACATAGGACTCAGCACTGAAATGGACAGCTTTAGAGACAAAATTGTGTGATAAACACCTTAAGAAATGTAGTTGAGGGGCGCCTGGGTGGCTCAGTGGGTTAAAGCCTCTGCCTTCGGCTCAGGTCATAATCCCAGGGTCCTGGGATTGAGCCCTGCATCGGGCTCTCTGCTCAGTGGGGAGCCTGCTTCCTTCTCTCTCTCTCTGCCTGCCTCTCTGCCTACTCGTGATCTCTGTCTGTCAAATAAATAAATAAAATCTTTTAAAAAAAAATAAAGAAATGTACTTGAAAACATATGTAACCTTTTTAAATTGGTACCATGGCAGAGGTGTCCAAAAGAACTTTCTGCAAAGATGGATATCTATACATGTATTGTCTTGAGCATTTGGAATAAGGCCAATGTGACTAAAGACCTAATGTTTTAATTTAATTTAATTTAATAAATTTAAGTTAATATAAATATTGCATGCTTTTAGTAGCTACTGTATTGGACACCAGAGATCTAAGGAATTAATTTAGAGAAATAAAAACAAGTCTTCTCAGCTTGAAAATCAGTAAGAAATCTATCACACATGCTCCACTAAGCTCTCAATGGAGAGAATTTGAAAGTCACACAGACAAGCCATAGGCCATTACATTGTCTCAGAGCTGCTAAAAACAAGTAGAAATGTGATGGATAGGCTGGGTTTTAAAACTTTTTCTATGTTAATGTTTGAAAACTAAAAAGTAGTTTTGAGAATAGAACATGTACTAAAATAAAGAAAGAATGGAGTAAAGAAAGGTTATGCAGTAAAATGAAGGAAAAAGAGAAGCAGACAGAATAAAAGAAAAGGAATGGTGAAGCAAAATTAATTTATACCCATTGAAGATATCTGAGAACCATTTCACAAAGTCAGGCAATGATAGTCAGGAAAAATACAGTGACAACTCTAGGGGGGGGCGGGGGAGCAACTACTCCAATGGTAATAACAACTATAGTGTAGCAGTAAGCTTGAAGAAGAACAATAGGAATTGGAAGAAAGGCCCATGTTAAACAGGAATGCTATACACAGTTGTCCAGGTTGTGGCCTGCATAAGGTAACAGGATGAGGGCAAGTAAGGACTGCAATTCAGCTCATCTGTGAACTAAACAATGAACCCTGCTGTCAGCATTTGTCAAAAGAAAAGATGTCTTCTAATTTTTCCATTCCAAAGCAGACTCTTTTTAATCCTTTCACACTGGGGTCCTAGTTTTGTACTCCCCCAAAGGCATAGTATGCATTTAAGCAGAATATCTATAATGAATATTCATAATTCATTACAGAAGTAACATAAATGGAGGGTGATATCCATGCAAGGAACAGCATATAAGAAACAAGGAGAGAAGCTATGATGGATTGTTTTAGTTTTGCATCTAAGTGATTTGAAGCATCTGACTTATATTTATTTAAAAAGAAAACAAAAAAAAAATAAGAGCAAGCTAAGAGTGGAAAAGTTTATAATTATGATTTTGGTTTAATATCTATCTCTATTTTGTTTTAGAAGTTATTAAAGTTACAATTGTCCCATAAATGTGAAACAATTGTCTCTGCTGTGGAAACCAATTATTTTTCATCCATTTGCAAGCCCCTAGAGATATATTTATTCTCTTTTATGTGACTAGATGTAAAACAAGAATAGCTACTGTGATTCACAACTAAAAAGATAATTCTCTTAAGTGTATTAAATTTTACAAACATTTAAATACTACCTTTTAAAAGGTATTCTGCTATCATTTGTAGACCATAAAAGCTCTCAATATAATATTAATAAATATAATACAAAATAAAATGAGAGTACCATAAAAAGGTTAAAGGGAACGAAATGGTATAGGAAAGATTGGCATGTGTCTAATATACTTCAAGGAGAAAGAACAATTTGGGGAAAACTATGAGAAGTAAGTAATATTTTAGGTCAATGCTGAAAAATTGTCAGGACAGATGTTGATTCCTTGGGATGGATGGATTGTCAAATCCCAGAAAAGGTATAAGTTAAATGCATGGAGGCAAAACAAACAAAGCCCAGTATGGTTTGGGACAGTTCTATTACCCTTTTTTACTGGAGAGTAAGGCATAATAGGTGAAAGGAGGAAAAGGCTGAAAAAATATGCTGTCTCATTGTCAAGAAAAGTCTTGAATAAAAATAAAACAAAAAAAAGAATTCATCAGTCAGTGATGTGAGGTTATGGCAAATCTGATCAAAACTGTTTTGGGAAAAAGCTTTTGCAGTGTGAAATTGAAAAACGGATGTTTAACAGTTTCATTGTTCAGATTATCAATCATATTTGAGGATGAAATTGTTAATTATGTTTAATTTCTTACATGCATTAATCATAGAAAAATGTTGCTAATGATCTTGGCTGGGGACAGCACTGCAACAGGTGATCCAGCAGGGAATGCCAGAAGCCACCACAGACCTCACCTCTGCTGTCCTTGTTAGTCTGCACATCTGTCTGCTCCCTCCAGAGGAGAACAATGGCTTTGTCCTTCCTGCCTTTCCAAGCTTGTATATCTCGCTTTCACAGCAACTTAACTGGAAACCAGCTGCAGGGTATTATGGCAAATGTGATTCCCACATTTTCAAGGGTGAGGGAAAATGTAGAAAAGGTCAGAATGATGCTGGCATGACAAGCAGGCCGCACACTGGTTGTCACAAATGAAAAGAGAGACAATAAGAGGCATTTGGATTGTATCACTGATAATCACATTTAGGAGAGAAGGGAAATATTCACATGCTAATTTATCAAATCACACCAGCATATGAAATCTGAGATGTCATTGTAGAATCCTGAACACAATGAGATTGAGTTTATGGCAGAGTTATTGAAAAATTTGCAAGCGTCCTGCTCGCCAGCTCACTCCTCTACCCCATTTCCACACTTCTCAGTTTAGTTAGCCTTGTTTTCATTTTGAAGATAAGTTGTGACTAACATGAAAATAATGAATCCTAAACAAGAGAGAAGCAGGAAGAAAGGATTGTAATAAAGAATAGGAAAAGGATTATACTTCAGAAGAATTATGCAAGAAAAAAATGTATTAAGAAAATGTCACTTACTTATGGAACATAAAGAATAGCATGGAGGACATTAAGAGAAGGAAGGGAAAAATGAAGGGGGACAGAATCAGAAAGGAGACCAAACATGAGAGACTGTGGACTCGGAGAAACAAACTGAGACTTTTAGAAGGGAGAGGCTGGGGGCAAGAGTTGGCCCAGTGATGGGTATTACGGGGGGTATGTAGTGCATGGAGCACTGGATGTTATATGTTAAACAGTAAATCTTGGAACACTAGCATAACATAATAAAAAAAATTTAAAAAAAGGAAAAAAAGAAAGACAAAAGAAAATATCAATTGTTTTAAATAAAATATACATCAAGCAGTCTGTTACTGCACAGGATCTGAACCCAGTTGTACCTGGGACCACTGGGACTCCAGGGGGATTCAAGGAAGCACGGCAGTAGAGGAGGATTCCTTGGGCACAAGCAGCTGTGGCTCCACCTAGGAACAGTGGCATCAGCAGTGAGAGCAATAGCACCTGGCCAGGATCTTCAGCATGGCATTGATTGGAGTGCAGGTAAATTAGTTTTCTTTGGTTCTTTCTCACTTTCTAGACCAGATTGGTAAATTTTCCTCTTGAATCTGAGTCATCTATTTTGTTCCCAGTAAATTCATTTCTTAATTAAGTTAGAGTTGAAGTTTCTGGCTAATAGGTAAGTTGGGCCCCTGGAATTGAATTTCTGGCAAGTGGCTCTGAGGGACACTGGGTTAATCTGAAATGGGTTCACACTTGGGGATGCTGGCAGTGCAAATGCAGCAGGAATGAAAGGCCTTTGAGAAGAAGGTCTTAGGGAATCAAGAACCTTTGATGTCTGATTAGCATGAAGAGATTGAGGAACCATCCTTATGTTGCTACACTAGAAAAGAGTAGTGATTCTTGGAAGATTAGCTCAGAACAGGAGAGAGAAGTCCCCAATTTTGAGAGGTAAGTCCTATTTCCATATCCCATTCTGTGAGAACTACTGACAAATTGTCATTTCGGTAGAGAGCAGTAAATCGAAAATATCTTAGCTTGGAGTCTCTCAAGGAAGATTTTTTTTTTTCAAACTACAGGTAGTTACTTATTTATTAGTAAGTTATAAAATCAGTTTAATCAGTTTGAATAAGAATTTTTAGTAAAATAAAATAGAGTAAAATAGAATAAAACAAAAACAGAAAATGAGTATCCATTACATATTAAAAGTAGGAAAAACATTACTTTTGGAAATGTGTGTTTCAGTTACATATGTACATGATGTGAGTACTTGTGAAAATGTTTATTTTTGCTCATATCAGGTTGTGATAAAAGATGCGCTTCTAACAGGATCTTGGTCAAAATGTAAAAATTACTGTCTTAATGGAGCAGCAGAGGTAGAGATAAGATGAAATCATGAGATTTTTAACATTGCTATTAAAATATTTAAGAGTGTTGCTTGTTTGCTATCAAATTTTTAAGTATATATTTTCCTTATCATGAGATACAGTTAAGAAGCTAGCCTGACTCGTGTGATGTTTCCACAGGACAGGAGAAAGAGTAAGAAGTGTTCAAGCTAAGGCAACATGGTCCAGGAAAAGAAACCTATAAACAAATGTCCAACAGAGGATTTACTCTTCATAAGTGATCATGTGCTCCATACAATAAAAAATATTACGTATAAAAAGAAAAAAATAATATTAAGAAATAATTATAAATCTTTAGCAACCTGAAAGAGAATACATATACATATGTTTGTGTGTATATACATGTATATATATGTGTATGTGTGTGTGTGTGTGTGTGTGTGTGTGTGTGTGTGTGTATCCCTATAGAGCTCTTAAAATATAATTAGTATGGTATATATGTTATTTTTAAATCTTTGTTGGGAAACTTGAAACACTCTACATGAAGGTTTTTATTATAAAACTATGAAACAATGTCTTTACTAAAGACTTTTCACTTAGACTATAGAAACAATTACTAAAGTATTTCTAAAAATCAGTTTTTGTTTTTTTTGTTTTGTTTTTTTAAATTTGTTTATTTGACAGACAGAGATCACAAGGAGGAGAGAGACAGGCAGAGAGGGAAGGGGAAGCAGGCTCCCTGCTGAGCAGAGAGCCTGATGTGGGGCTCGATCCCAGGACCCTGGGATCACGACCTGAGCTGAAGGCAGAGGCTTTAACCCACTGAGCCACCCAGGCGCCCCTAAAAGTCAGTTTTAACATTCTGTAGTAGGTAGGATGATTCCTCAAAGATCTCTATGCAATCTCTGCCATCCATGAATATGTAATACTAAAAGGTAAAAATATTTGCATTTAGAGTTATCTGCTTTAAAATTGAGAGATTGTCTTGAGTTATCAGATATGATAGACTTTTATCACATGAGCTCTTGAATAGAATTTTCTCCAGCTGGATGCAGAAGAAATGTTGCAGAGGAAAAAAGAGAGATCAGAGGTTACGCAAGCACTGTTGCTGGTTTGAAGACGGGCAAAGTGACAAGGAAAGCAGGTGATCAAAAATAGCTGAAAGAGGCTGGCAGCCCCTGTTGGCAACTAGCAAGGAAATGGGGAGCTCAGCCTTGCAGCTCCAAGGAATAAGAGAATTCTGCCTACAACCTGCAGGAAGCAGAGGCAAAGTCTCCCTGGACCTCCAGATAAGAGCCCTGGCCATGGACCTTGACTTTGGCCTTCTGAGGCCCCAAGTAGAGGGACCAGCTTCATCTTGATATAATTCTAACTCTGTGGGATTGTGAGACAAGGCGTTTGTGTAGTTTTAAACTGCTGAGTTTGTGGTAATTTGTTATGGCAGCAATGGAAAACTAATACACATTTTTAGCTTAAATGTTTATCCTCCATATGCTGAAGTGATTGCAGAACTACATAGTGACAGCTACTCAGTGAAAATAAATATTATTCTGACAAGATTTTTTGAGTCTTTACAGTATTCCAAAAGTAAGTTGGACTTTGCTATAGGTAATCAATGGTGTTATATGGAAATGCTAAGAATAATATTTTGTCTTTAAAATTTTTAAAGTGATGAGTAGTTTTTGCTATTAGAATTTTATATTCATTAGAATTGCTATATAGAATAGTTTTGCTAATAGAATTTGCTCGTTGGTGATTTCTTCCTTTCATGATTGTGTGAAATTTTTTCCACTTTAAAAATGACCAATCTGGAAATATTACTTTCTTTTAAAATGAATTATTGTTTAGATATTTCTCAGTGCTAGGCAAGTGTGGAAGAAAGGATCATCTATAATGAAGAGTAAGCACACAAAATAGTTTTTTTCTGAGTCATTCATTTTGAGGTTGCATAAGCTAGTAAGAGCAAAACAGAAAAATTTGCAGTAACTTTTGTTAAATGTGCGCTTTGACCTTAAAATTTTTAATACCGTGTTTTCCAACATAATAGAAAATTTATAAATATATATCTTATTTTCTGGCTCAGTTAACTTTTTTCCTCCCATAAATTAATATTACTTACTTTTTCCTTGTACTTAAAATTAAAGAACTAGCATTTAAATTAGATACTAAAAAAAAATAAGTGTGCATTCCCGCAGGAAAACTCTTTTAAGTACCATGAAGAACTTTAACCTTTACTAATGTCCGCATTGAACACAAAGTATAGAAATAATGTTAAATCTTTCTTCTGAGTTCTCAAAACCCCAGATTTGGTATGATCCTTCACGTTCAGGACACATTCTTTCCTTTGTCAATATAGAGAAGACAAATGCACACACATGCATACGTGCACACACACGTGAGCACACATAGTTACAGAGACTAAATTACTATGATTTTGAGAAAAGGCAAATTTCCTTTGGATTTCATGAAAGGAATAGTTGAAAAATTAGATACAGTGCAGCACAGGGGAAAAGCAGACTGAGAGCAGGGTGGAGGCTGTGTTCAGAGGCTGGAGTAGGTATAAGGTGAACCAAGCCTGATGGATCCTCCAGCCCTGCATTTCAAGCTTTGAGGCATTATTGAAATGTCTGCATCATTTTTAATAAGAAATAGAAATTGTAGTTTGAGAAATATGTCAAACTAATTTGGGAAAATGAGAAAATGTGTATTTTTTCCACCCACACTAAGCTACTGCCTGGAGCCTCATGATTCTGGAAAAAAAAAATCCTTTAAATTGTGTAAGTGGATTGAAACTAGGTATACACCTCTTTTAAAATATTATAAGAAAATTGAAAAGAATGAATTATTTTACTTGTGTGATTATTTTTAATAACATATGACAAAATGATTTTATTTTATTTTTTATTTTTACAGATTTTATTTATTTATTTGACAGAGAGAGATCACAAGCAGGCAGAGAGGCAGGCAGAAAGAGAGGAGGAAGCAGGTTCCCTGCTGAGCAGAAAGCCCAATGCAGGGCTCGATCCCAGGATCCTGAGATCATGACCCAAGCCGAAGGCAGAGGCTTTAACCCACTGAGCCACCCAGGTGCCCTGACAAAATGATTTTAATCCACAAAATTTATTTCATGTGTTTCCTTCTTATTTACTTTGAGACCTACTTTTGCCCTTTATATACCTCTTCTTTCCTGTTTTCATATTTGCATTACCTATCTTATTGCTTATTAATGTTTTGGAGCTAGTAAATGTTCTATGATTCATGAATGGAGCAATAAATTTGCATATAATTTGGAGCATTTGATACATTTATTTATCTTTAGAATATTTGTATATTCAAATAAACAATTTTCTCTTTTTAAAAATAATAAAAAGTAAAAAACATGGAATGCAATGCTTATGTGCAAAATACTTATAAATATAAGAAAGAGGTAACAAAAATAAAAGCATAATTAGCATAAATAATTATGTGCACTCCAAACCACTCTGCTGAATGACTAAGGGAGAGAAAAAAGTATTTCTTCTCATTAGTTAAAGGTAATGCTGTTATAAGGACTGAAGCCACAGGGACACAATGTCAAGAAATGACTTTGTCTAAACCCTAGCAACATTTCTTACAGGCTGAAACTTATGGGGAAAAGGGTCAGGGCATGAATGTATTGTCCTCTAGTCATCCTGCAAGAAGACATGCTTGTGCCAGGACTCAGATGAATGCACTGTCAGGCTTTGTTCCTTGTAAAGGATCTCATCCTCAGCTCTCCCATATATATGGGGTGAGCTTAATATTAGCCCTGCCAGTAAAGAAGAATTGTTTTCTTGGATCCAACTGTTTACAGAGTTTCTGGGAACCAGTTTCTGAGAAGAAGCTAGAATTTTGTGTAACCCCTCCTCCCTGGTTCTGTAGAAAACAGAGTTCAGGGCAGCTAATCTTAATGAGATAGAAGTCTCAGTTCCCATTTTTATATTTTCCAGACAATCTGAAGAGAACTCCCTGAAACATTCATCAAATACAATCCTACATTCTCCATGCTTAGTACAATGTAGGTTTATTTTTTGTTTCAGTAAAGATCTAGCCAGCAGTGACACAGGAAGTGCTGATATATTCAACCAGTGGTTTTCATTACAGCCTGGGTATCTATATCTACCCAGAAATAAGAAAAAAGATAAAGATTTACACAAGAGATTTTTATAAATGAGGACACCAAAGTATAGCACATCACTTTCACCTACATTTCATTGCCTCAAAGTCACTCATATGCTTACACTTAACAGCAAGGAAGATATAGCTAGTTTGGCTAAGTAAATGGACATGGATTCACTGAATAGATAGACAGTTTATGCTGCAATGTAAGTGAGATACTCATTACAAAGTTATTTTATTTATTTATTTATTTATTCAATTTTATTATTATTTATTTTTTATTTATTCTCATTTTAAAATGGTTGTTGAGACATCTCCTTGAAGCATAATAACAGTGTCTTAACCAACAAAATCTCCTTAACCTCCTTAACCAAAAATCTCCAGCACTTAACCTAGGTGCTAGAAAGTGGTAAATATGAGTAATGGTGTTACTTGTTGCAAAGAAGTGTTTGCACATATAACATTTTATCTTCATCTGATGTCCTTTGAAACAAAAACACTTAGCATGAGATCCTTTTATCCCCTAAAGTTTAGCACTTCTAGTTAAATTCAAATTATATAATTTTTAAAAATATTTTATTTATTTATTTGAGAGAGACAGCATGAACAGGAGCAGAGGGAGAAGCAGACTCCCCACTGAGCAGGGAGCCAAATGTGGGACTCAATCCTGGGCCTCTGAGATCATGACCTGAACTGAAGGCAGACGCTTAACCAACTGAGCCACCGAGGCACTCCAATTATAGAATACTTTCTACAATTATCTTTAAAATCCACATTAGTGGGGCACCTGGGTGGCTCAGTGGGTTAAAGCCTCTGCCTTCGGCTCAGGTCATGATCTCAGGGTCCTGAGATCGAGCCCTGCATCGGGCCCTCTGCTCAGCAGGAAGCCTGCTTCCCCCTCTCTCTTTGCCTGCCTCTCTGCCTACTTGTGATCTCTCTCTGTCAAATAAATGAATAAAATCTTAAAAAAATAAAATAAAATCCACATTAGTATGAAGAGCAAATTTCAGTTGATAGTTTCCTGGGTACACCTCACTTTAGACCTACTCTATGTAAGAAATGATACACACAAAATTTCATTTGAGAGCCTGAAAACTTTAGAAAGACTTTTGTTTTTAAAAAATGAGAGGAGATTTTGAAACAATAAAAATCATGCTGTAATTTTTTGTAATGCTAAACAGTAGCAACAAAAGTACAATTTATTTATTTATTTGACAGAGAGAGACACAGTGAGAGGGAACACAAGCAGGGCGAATGGGAGAGGGAGAAGCAGGCTCCCCATTGAGCAGGGAGCTGGATGCGGAGTTTGATCTCAGGACCCTTGGATCATGACCTGAGCCAAAGGCAGAAGCTTAATGACTGAGCCACACAGGTGTCCCCAAAAGTATAATTTAAAAAGAAAAATGTGATAAGAAATCTGTTTTTCATCTAACAATTACGTATAAGAAATCAAGAAAGACATTCTTCGTAAATTTAATTATTTAGAGTGTTTGACAAAAAGTATAGTTTATACACTCTCAGTTATCTACTTAAGTTTGCACCATAATGTTCCTTAGTGATCAAAAATTATTTCCTAAAATTATTACTTCTAGAAAGGTGGGAATTTTAATTTTGATGGGTAAGATAGATATTTGTAGCTAAAAAGACATGTAAAGAGATATGCACTTCAATATACTAAAAAGTAAAAGGCTTAACAGACAAACTTTGCCACTTGAAATCTCTGACTTGAATGATTGAAAAGCAGGGTGCCTGGGTCACTCAGTGAGTTTAGAGTTTGCCTTCAGCTCAGGTCATGATCCCAGGATAGCATCTAATTCATTAGATATTCTCTAAAAAGATAGAATATTTCACAACTTCATAAATGTGAATAATAAATGCATCAAAATGAAATTATTCTTGGCATCAAACTATGCAATTTCTCCCGTGTTGCATGTGATTTTCCCCCATATTGCATTTTATCAATTGCTTGTCAAATATTTTCAATTTTCAGAAAGCTTTTATTCACAGTTACTTTGGAATTACATATGGCTGAAAATAAATGGTCCTCTTATAGCTGGGTAGACCTTCAATTTCTAGAGGTGCTGTAATGCTACTGCTCTTGTAAATGTGCGGTTCATTACTTCAAGGAATGAAAAACTCACCTGTCCATGTTAATACTCTCCAATGATGGCTGCCTGATGAATATTTCCCAACTCTACTCATCGTGTTGTAATACATTAAGTATTAAGAAAACAACTTTAAAATATTTTCTGATTCCAGGAACACAAACAGCTTCCACAAAAAGCTCATATTTGAAAAAACAACCAATACAAATAAATCTTTGAGTTAATTGAAATACTTTTAAAGTTTTTCTCTTTAGTTTGAAAGTTCTATACTAGAATTTAAAAATGCAAATATAAGAGAAGAAAAAAACTAATAATTCTTTTTATTTTTAAATTTCTAATATTGTTATAGCTTTTTATTTTTTTTGGTACTGGATCAGCTCTGTAAGATCCTTAAGAAAATTAAAAAAAAAAATCAGTGACTGTAAGTGAATCATACTATCTCTTTTATGTGAGGATTGGGAATGGAAGCTTGGAAGATGAGGTAATTCCGTTGAGTGTTAGTTTTCAAACTGTGATTCATTATTGTTCAGGGGAAGCTGTTATAGATTCAGATGTCTCTGTCCCACTCCAGTCCTACTAACACATAATCCCTGACAATGAGTCTAGCATGTATAATTTTAAACAGCTTCTTAGGCAATTCTGAATTACTCAGACTGTATCACTGGCTTAGACATTAAAAAAATTTAGGTCTAGAACTCAAGGTGCATATTCATCAAGCAAAATATAAATCAATTGTGTTTAAAGAGTGTCTTGAGATTTTGAACATAAACAATAGAGTCTTCCAGTGGGAACACATGAAATAAAGTTCCTAGAGTTCAACATAATTGTTCTGCTTAATACTGCTTAATATTCTCAAGTGAAATATCCCAAGTGAAAAAAGTTAGATTATTTCCCAAGTGAAGTAAGTGAAATAAGTTAGTTATCCCAAGTGAAATAAGTTAGATTGAGTAAGAAAAATAACATATGATTCCAGTCATATGTGGAATTTAAGAAACAAAATAGATAAACATAGGGTGGGAGGAGAGAGGCAAACTATAAAACAAACTTAACTGTAGAGAACAAACTGAGGGTTAGAGGATGGGTTAAATGGGTGGAGGATGGGTCAAATGGGCGATGAGTATTAAAGAAGGCACTTGTAATGAGCATTGGGTGTTACATGTCAGTGATAAATCACTACACTGTCTACCTGAAACTAATATTACACTGTATGTTAATTAACTGGAACTTAAATAAACACTTGAAAAAGAAAAAAAAATACTGAGCTCTGTTAGTGAATCCAGAATGATTTTGAATTTGTTTATGCAAACTAAAATTTTCTATTTTCAGGTATCATTACACACATCTGGGGATTTTATGAGTATCATATGTTCTTTTTCTATTTCAGTGATGAAGTTACAGACACTTAGAGAGGAAAAATGTATTTTCAAAACTATATGGCTGGTAAATGCTATACTAAAGGTTTGCATTTACCGTATTTGATTTTACTTGCAATATTTTCTTAGTGTAACATCTTATCACATCATAATCAGATGAGTAAAACTAATTTGTCTTTTGAGGTAACAAAAAATTAAAAATAAACTTTTAATTGTGGTGAGGGCTGTGGGTAAGAAATCATGCAATTTGTGATGTTATAGTTAACCCCATCAAATTATTTGAGTCACTTTCCATCTGAGTGAGATATTCTACTTCTCTGTGCCTCAGTGTCGCTTAGAGTGACTTACCATTTAGATGAATAACAACAAAGAGCAACAAAATATAAGCTTTAGAAATGGTTTCCAGAAAGGAAAAATATATATACAAATTAAGACACCTGCTCAATATGCACTATATTCTTTAGTAATATAATTGTAAATTAGAAAACTTTATGAGAATATGTAAGAACAAAATGAGTGTAATTTGATAAATAATGCTCTACAATAGAAATGTACTTCATTGAAGAGTGTTTTATAATGGAATTAACAATCAAGTTGTTCATGTCAAAAAATAAAGAGGAGTGGATCATGGACTGTAAGAAATAGAACTGGTGAATCATCTGATGAAGCCACTCTGTGACTAGAATGGAAGGAGGAACAGATAGGGCTGGCAGTTGGGGGGGTGGGGAAGAATAATAGTAGAAAAGAAGTCATAAAAATATCAGAGTAACTATTTACAATCAAACTATATGGGAAAATGAAAGAAAGTACTTGAGAGTATATTTTGGTTTGCTGATGAGAAAACCTCTCTCATGGACACTGTTTTGAAAGATAAACTTACTGGTAATATTTTCAAAAAAATGTATTCACTTAATACAAAGTTGAAGGGAAGTAAGAGTCTTTTCTTATCATGACTGATTTAATGGGATTAATAACTTTATTAAGTTATAATAACTTACTTATAAGTCATAAGAAAATAAAATGTAAGTTATTTTCATGGTTAATTCTTTTGTATCCAAATATATAAACAGAGATAACAAACAAAATAGATCTCTCTTCTGTCTGGTGTGTGTGTGTGTGTGTGTGTGTGTGTGTGTGTGAAAATAATAGAAAAGAATGCTCTTCTTTTACTTAATAAATATGCAAGAAGTTATAGTTGAAACTAATATTAAAGTATAACCCATACCTTAACATTATGTCATAGTGAACAACAAAATAATAGTAGTTGTAACAGAAGAGATGTTAACTGAATCAGAACTTGGATTCTACACATGATCTTGGATTTTCTTCTTAGAGAAAATCCTGTATCTTTTGAGATTTAGGTTCTGTTTTTGCTTTGCTTTATGTGTGTTTTGTTTTGTTTTTAAGATGAGGAATCACTGCAAATACTTAGCCTGAATTTTTTCAAAAGTTGATTCCTTGTGAAAATAGTGTGAATGATAAGACCTAGATTCAATGATAAACACACATGCATGATACACCACACTTTCCCTTACCTACAATGAAAACCTGAAATGTTCAGTCAGTGAAGATGTCATTAAAGAAGTTCTATGTCTACTCACCATTACTGTCAGTCATCTTGGTTATGAAAGAGTAAAAAAGACAGAAAAGCAGATATGCACACACTCACACACAGAAATGGAAAAATTGAGATAGAGTGAGGTTATCTAAAACTAGGTGTATCTGACCAGATTCTGAGAAATAACTATAGAAAATTGATGTCACAAACAATAAATATATGTGGTATTTATAATACATTTTATACAAATATTATATGTAATTATAATTATGCACAGATACATAATATGAAATTCTAAAGATGCCATTACATTGCTTTTTTTGGTACATTGTTTTTAGAGATAAAAATAGCATCTTTCTGAAAACTGGGCCTATTGTGCCCATCAAAAACTCTAACTGAAATCAAACCTCAATTTCTTTCCCTTCTCCCTTAATATTCTATGGAGAATTTCTCATCATAATTTCTAAATTCTAGTATCCATTCATAATATATAGCTTTGTGGATACTGTTTTAATTTTCTAGAATAAACATGCATCATTTATTTTTCCTTTCAGATATCTGTTCACCTCTCTGGACTGAGATCATCTGTAATTCCTTTCTCACAATCAGCTTCCACAACCAGATCTTACGTTAAGCATGTTTGTCATAATTAAAAAATACAAAATAATACAAAATAAAATAATGTCTTCCATTATCACATTTTTAATTTATTTCATTTCCCACTACTTCTACATTCAAATCTATTTTTTTCTCTTCTTGCCTCATCAGCTTACTTAATCAATTACGTTGTTCCAGTCAAGATAATTTCATTCAATGTTCAGGGCATTTCATGGTCTTTATTGCTTGGTATTTATTTCACACAGCTATTCTATTTACTTCTAACTCTTTTTTTTTAAATCTACCTCACATTGATTCCTCTACCTCTTATCTTATCTAGTTCTTAGCATAAATGTCAACTTCTCCAGGAAGTGTTAGTATATCCTCTCTCTTCTTACCTAGTTCTGGGGAAAAAATAGAAAAAAAAACTATGCAGCTTTCCTGTAATCGTGCTCTATTGCAATTGTCTCAGGGCCTAATGCCCCCAACTAGACTCTTAACTCTTGTAAAATAATGTGTTCTCTAAATTGCTTACTATTATGTACTGACTTCCTAGAACTGTGCCTGACCTAATTATATTTACTAACTACATCTTGTAGAAAGGCTTCCTTATACACATACACCAGTTCACTAATGCAAAAATGATTTATGAAATTAAATAACTGAAGAAATTCGTTAAGAAGTATTTTAGTAAATCATTTACATGGACATTTCTTAGAATAACACTGCCTGGGTTTGGATACTTGATCCACTGTATATGCCATTTTTTTTTTTAAGATTTATTTATTTATTTATTTGACAGAGAGAAATCACAAGTAGGCAGAGAGGCAGGCAGAGAGAGAGGAGGAAGCAGGCTCCCTGCTGAGCAGAAAGCCCGATGTGGGGCTTGAACCCAGGACCTGGGATCATGACCTGAGCCGAAGGCAGCGGCTTAACCCACTGAGCCACCCAGGCGCCCCATACTGTATATGCCATTTAATGTTCAGGAACTTATTTATTTTTATCTGCTTCTCTTTCATCATCTATAAAATGGTATAATTATATTACCAACATCGTAAGTATAGTTTATTTTATTATTTTTTAAAACATTTTAGCTATTTTTTTGAGAGATAGAGAGCATGTGCACATGAGCAAGGGAAGGGGTAGAGGTGAAGGGGCAGAAGCGGAGGGAGAGAGAATTTCAGCAGACTACACCCTGTGTGAAGTCCTACAGGGGCTCCATTCCATGACATTTTGAGATCGTGACCTGAGCTGGAACCAAGAGCTGGTCGCTAAGTCTACTAAGCCACCCAGGGACCCATCAATATCATAAGGATATTTCAAAGATTAAAAAGAGATAATACATGGAAATCATTTAGAAAGAAAGTCTGGTAGACGCACAAAAATGGTAAATATTATGATTATATACAAACAATAATGTAAGCATAAAGAGATTTAAAATTTCAGTTCTATTAAGTTTTTCTGGAGCTCAAAATTAAAGAAAGGAAAAAGAGGTACATGAAAAACAAATCTAATATAAACAATACTACAGTACCAAAGTATAAAATAAACTCTATATAAAATTAAAACAAGAGGAATTCAAGAAGATTCTTTGGACATGGCAGAGTTGGCACATTTTCAGAAAGTATACACATGACAATTTTATATGTGGATCATACCTCAATACAACTGAAGCTGGAAGAAAAAAATACAGAATGTCAAACATGCCTGTGGAAGTGGGATTGCAAGTGAACTGATATGCTCAAAGACCAGGACCCCTAAAAAAGTTCATATAATACTCAAGAGAGGCAAAGCCCACAGATGGTGAACTGGGCACAGGGTGGAATGATGGGGACGTATCTGAAGTTTTAGCTAGATAGATAAGAACAAACTGTAGAAGATTTACAATGCTAGGATGAGGAGTAAAAATTTCATTTTGGATTTCATGGTACATCTATAAAATTTTGATCAAGTAAATAACATTCTGTTACATATCTGTAATTCATAAATATTACAATAGAAAAAGTCAGTAAGAAACAAAATTTTATGAAAATGTTGTTTGATTTGGGGCGCCTGGGTGGCTCAGTGGGTTAAGCCTCCGCCTTCAGCTCAGGTCATGATCCCAGGGTCCTGGGATTGGAGCTCTGCATCTAGCTCTCTGATCAGCAGGGAGTCTGCTCCCCCTCCCCAACCTGCCTCTCTGCCTACTTGTGATCTCTGTCAAATAAATAAATAAAATCTTAAAAAAAGATGTTTGATTTATTTTTTATTCTAAGTAATTCTTGTTAACTCTTTTCACCATTAACATAGATTTGAATCTGAAGTTTATTTGGTCAGAGAGATAGCAGAAGAATGCAATCTAGAAAAAGGTAGTTCAATTTGGATAAGAAATGTGATGATTAATAGTAACATTTCTGATTTGCAGTTTTACTTTTCCTCCTAAATAGCATGGAATGGAAAATTTAGTAAAAGCGTAATGGACTAGATTATAAAATTGAAAACTCAATCTAGAGAGTAGAGAAGGGAAGATGTGCTCTAAGAAGAATTTTTCTACCATGAGAGCAATGAATTCATTAAACCACAAGATACGGAGATGATGAGACTCATTAGGATATCATCTGTATCCCTGAGGAGTTACTCAGTTTTCTAGACACTTGAGGTTTGTGTAGTAAAACACAGGTATAAAATAATAGAGCCAGAATTTGAATATGGGCCATGTGTTCTGCTATAGTGCTACATGCTTCTCTAATCCCAGGCTGGCAAGTGGTGTTAAAGGCCCCAGACATCCCTGTGGCCTACAGAGGCAGGTAGAGACATGTTTGAGAGACCAGTGTGCAGGAAGATGTTTGGATTTCAAAAGATCATGGCACAGAAGCCCAGCACATGGCAAGGTTGAGGACATCAGTTTTGGGTTCTGCTACACAACCAAAAACCAGCTGAGAGAAGCACCTTCAGTAGAGTCTGGTAAAAACCTGACATGAGGCAAAACAGAAACATTTGAAAATTTCAGTGTCCAAATGTAACCCAAAAAAAATGAAGGACATGGATATTTTTGGAAAAGGACTATGTCTAGAAACAGAAGAAACAGGCTGTAGTAGAAAATTTTTATTAGTTTTGTTTATTGTCTTGGAAAAATGGGATCTCAAGTACAAGTTTATCATTATTATTATTATTCATACATATGTACATTTATTTTTATAATTTGGTGAAATTTTTCCAGTTTTATTGAGATACAATTTATATATAATAATCTATAAATTTAAGGTTTACAAAATGTTGATTTGATACATATTGCAAAATGATTACGACCAAGAGTCAGCTAACACCTGCATCATGACACATAGTTACCATTTCTCTTCTGTGGTGAGAACATTAAGAATCTAGTTCAAACAGCTTTCAAGAATATAAAGCAGTATTACTAAGTATAATCTCTATACTATGCATTCGATCTCCAGTACTTACTCCTCTTCTAACTGGATGTTTGTACTCTGTGACCAACATCTTTTTTCTCTCACCCTCTAACCCTGGTAACCACAAAGTTCTCTCATAGATACTTAAGGGAAGTTTCATTTAAATGTAGCTGAGTTGTAAGGTATAAATTGTAAACTTGTAAAATAAGATTATAGTGATCATCTGTAGATTATATTGACCATATATAGTAATGAGAAACAATGAAAATCTAAGCGAGTGACAGAAAACAACTTCCCCTCCTTATCCCTGCAGTCTAATTGAAAATTTCTCCTGCTACAAACTAATGAAGTTGCCTGGGTCTGGAATGCTGGTAGAGAAGGGATCACAAAGAGGATACAAATGGGCTAGTGCTTCTTGGAGTTTGTGGGAGGTCAGAAGGCCAGATGATTCTATATACAACATTGCACCATCATGGAAGATTCAGCATCCTTGTTTTTTGTTTGTTTGTTTGTTTTGTTTTGTTTTTGTTTTTTTCTTTTAAACATTGGTAAGGAAAGACTTTACTAGGAAAAAAATACTTTTTTATGTTTTTATTTAGTTAGTTTTATTCATTTAGTTAATATGCAGTGTGATATTGGTTTCAGATATATAAAATAGTGGTTCAACACTTCCATAACTTTGCTTTTTGAATTAACCCAAAATAACTTTGTTTGTTTATTTTTTAACAGAGAATAATATCCTTTTGTTTGTTTGCTTAAATTATTTTTAGTTCCTTTCTTGAAGTTTTTATTTATCTTCTAGTTAGTTAACACATAATGTAATATTAGTTTCAGGTATTCGGTTAAATGATTCAACATCTGCACACAACACCTGGTGCTCATCACAATAACTGCACTCCTTAATCTCCATCGTCTATTTCACCCATTCCCTCCCACCAATTTCCTCTTTGATAACCACAAGTTTGTTCTCTATAGTTTAGAGTCTGTTTCTTGGCTTTCTTCTCTCTCTCTCTCTTTTTACCCTATGCTCACTTGTCTGGTTTCTTAAACTCCACATATGAATGAAATCATATGGTATTTATCTTTATTTGACTGACTTATTTTGCTTAGCATTATACTCGTTATGTTCATTTATGTCATTGCAAATGGTAAGATTCCATTTTTTATGTCTAAGTAATATTCCATTGTACATATACCACACCTTCTTAATCCATTAATCAGTTGATGAACATTTGAGCTGTTTCCATAATTTGGCTATTGTAGATAATGCTGCTATAAACATTTGGGTGCATGTATCCCTTTGATTAGTATTGCATTCTTTGGGTAAATACCTAGCAAAAGACCCCAAATAGCCAAAGCAACCTTGAAAAAGAAAAACAAAGCTGGAGCATCACAATTCTGGACTTCAAGTTGTATTACAGAACTGTAGTGATCAAAACGGTATGGTACTGGCACAAAAATAGACACATAGGTTAATGGAACAGAGTAGAAAACCCAGAAATAAATCCATAGCTATATGATCAATTCATCTTACACAAAGCAGTTATTTAGTTAGTTTTAGATATTCTTTAGAAAGAATATCAAATGAGAAAAAGGGAGTCTTCAATAAATGGTGTTGGGAAAACTGGACAACATGCAAAGGAATGAAACTGAACCACTTTCTTACACAAAACACAAAAATAAATTCAAATGTATGAGAGACCTGAATATGAGACAGGAAACCATTAAAATCCTAGTGGAGAGCACAGACGGCAATCTCTTTGACATTGGCTGTAGCAGCTTTTTACTAGATATATCTCCTGAGGCAAGGGAAACAAAAGGAAAAGTAAACTATTGGGACAACAACAACAACAAAACAAAACAAAACAAAAAAACACTTCTGCACAGCAAAGGAAATAATCAAAAAACTAAAATATGGCCCACGGAATTGGAGAAGGTATTTGTAAATGACATATCCAGTAGAGGGTTAGTATCCGAAATATATAAAGAACATACAAAACTCAACACTCCCAAAATGAATAATCTAATTAAAAATAGTTAGGAGACAGGAATAGATATTGTTCCAAAGACAGATGGCCTAAAGACACATGAAAAGGTGCTCAACATCACTTATCATCAGCGAAATGCAAATCAAAACCATAATGAGATACCACCTCACACCTGTCAGAATGTTTAGGGTATGGGAGGTTGGGTGAGCCTGGTGGTGGGTATTATGGAGGGCACCTATTGCATGGAGCACCAGGTGTGGTACATAAACAATGAATTATGGTACATAATTAAATTAAATTAATTAAATTACATACATACATAATTAATTAAATTTTAAAAATAATAAAATAAAATTAACAATGTAAGAAACAACAGCTGTTAGTGAGATTATGGAGAAAGCAGAATCTTCCTGGACTATTGATGTGAATGCAAACTTGTGCAGCCTCTCTGGAAAACAGTATGGAGATTCTTCAAAAAGTTAAAAATAAGACTACCCTACAATTGAGCAATTGCACTACTAGGTGTTTACCTAAAGAATAATATTCTTTTTGTGTCCCCATGTGTCTATGTGTTCAGCAATTTTATTTGTCATTGTGTAATTGTCATCTATGCTCATAGTTTATGCACATCATAACAAGATTTTCTCAGAAGTCAATATCAGCACTGTATCCTACAAAATTTTGTAGTATTTTTAAATTTTTAATTCTACAGGTCATACTGTTATTTAGGTTAAAACATCAGTGTTACTCCAGATAAAAACATTTACACCCATGTATTCTAACATTATATTATTTTGTCCTAGAATTACATAGTTAATGAACAAAATACCAATCATTTTATACATTAATGACCTGTCTTAATGGTCTAAATTGCTCTATGCTAGACCTTATCCTTCTCAAAACATGGAAATTCATTTAACTACTTATATTAAATAATTATATTTATCAAACTCTATAAAATTAAATCTAAATTTAAAATTAAAAATAAAATAAAAGAATGTGCTTCCTTATCCTATGCATTTACATTTGGAATGGGTTCTATAGACCACAGAAATTATATTTATGTGATGAAAAATATATTGAAGGTTGGCAAAGCTGTAACATATTTAATAATCAGTAGAAAAAATGCAAACTCCATTGTGGAAAAATAAGATAAGCAAGAAAAAGTGTAATTCAGTATATAATAATAAAGTAAATAATAAAATAATAAAGTACTGTTAAGCAAATGCAAAAACTAACTCAAGTTCACATAGTAAACTACTGGCAATACTTTAATAGAATGAATGTTCTCTGTCTTTCTGTCCAGATTACTTCCTATTATATTTTATTATCACTTCTGTAATTATTCTATCTGCTGTGGTGAAAAACAATAAACTTAGTATCAAGGACTGTTCATATATGATTTTAAAGTTATTTTTACTCTTTTAGAAATTTACTTTTTTAGCAAAGAAATATTTACTAGCTCTTAGGAAATATTTGGTTCATACACAGTAAGCAATCTATCATAAATTCATGGAATTCAGAAGTCTGTACAGTTTTTTAAGTTATTTAAAAAGAATATTCTATAAAATATTAATATTAAAATATTTTTTATTTTTAATTTTCATTTTTTTCCTCGGGTTAATCTGATATTCTTTTTTTTAATTAAATTTAATTTTATTATTTTTCAGTGTTCCAAAATTCATTGTTTATGCACACACCCAGTGCTCCATGCAATACATGCTCTCCCCAATACCCACCACCTAAAACAACAACAACAGCAACAACAAAAAACAATTAATGATGTATTTCAGGGTGACTAGCATAACAGAATTTTAAAAAAGATATGTGCATATATCAATCATTATGCTGTATGTCTAAAATAATGCAATGTTTAATGTCAATTGAAAATCAATTTTTAGGGGCGCCTGGGTGGCTCAGTGGGTTAAAGCCTCTGCCTTCAGCTCAGGTCATGATCCCAGGGTTCTGGGATCCAGCCCCGCATTGGGCTCTCTGCTCAGTGGGGAGCCTGCTTCCCCCTCTCTCTGCCTACTTGTGATCTCTGTCTGTCAAATAAATAAATAAAATCTTTAAAAAAATCAATTTTTATGTGCCAATCTTAGAAAACTGAAAAAAAAAAAAAAGCAAATTGGGGGAAACTGGAGGGGGAAATGAAGCCTATGAGAGACTCTGTGTGGACTCTGAGAAACAAACTGAGGATTTTAGAGGGGAGGGCATGGGAGGATGGGTGAGCCTGGTGATGGTTATTAAAATATTAAATATTGTATCAAATATTTATTTTATTATTTATTATTGATTTAATTATTTATTGTATATTAAATATTACTTAATGTTTATTTATGTTTAATAAAAATTAAACATAAAACTTAGCATATATATAAAGGAATGATCAATTATTTTAAAATATTATTGTAACATATTTATATTCAATGACTCAAAATATGATTGATACAAAGGTCTGCAGAAAATGACACATATAATGATTAATTGAAGTTGACTCTTACATGTAGTTATTTTGAGTCTATCTTTAGGTAATCGATGTCACAAATAAGCTTTAAAAAATTATTGTAACATATATATATTTTTTATTTTCTCAACCAAGGTTTTTTTTAAAAAAAAAATTATTTATTTATTTTTATTTTTTTAATAAACATATAATGTATTTTTATCCCCAGGGGTACAGGTCTGTGAATCACCATAACATATATTTTTTAAAGGAACATTTACAGTGTCTTTATATTAACATGTTTATTAGTATAATATCGAACATACTTTATAAGTAAGAAGTATCTTAAGTATCTAAACATTTCTTCAATATTCTTTTCATCACAGAAAACTCATTCCTATTATTAGCCAGTCATTATGTTTAAACAGTATGTTTCTAATCATGTTATTATCCATATATCCACACAGAGCTAGAAGAGTGAGAAGAAATAGTGCAAAGAATGGACACAGTGCTTTGCACAAGACCAGTAATATAAAATATCATGGGAAGTCCTGAATGTCCTGGAAAAAAAAAATGAACATTTAATTTTATTTACTGAAGTAGACTGAGTTTAAGAAAGGAACTGAATCTTAAACTTAGAAAATTATTGATCACTAGGGTGCCTGGATGGCAGAGTTGGTTAAGTGTTGGACTCATGGTTTCAGCTCAGGTCATGATCTCAGGATCCTGAGGTCGGGCTCTGCGCTAAGTGCAAGGTGTGCTAAATTTTCTCTTTCCCTCTGTCCCCCCTTGTCTAGCTCTCTCTTTTCTTTCTCTCAGATAAATAAATCTTTAAAAAGAGAGAAAATGATTGATCACTAAGTAGCAATTTATTAAAAAGTCATGTTCAGTGGAATTTAGAGATGAGAGATAAACTTGTGAGAGGAAAGGTAGAAGAGAATTTAATTTCCCCTCCTGTAAGCTCCTCTCTAGTAAGTGCATCATTGCACTCCTTCACCTGAACCTGGAAACCCTATTCTAACATGAAAATAGATGGAGATAAGAAGTAAATTATGTAGGTATGTGGAATAGAGCATAAAATAATGTGAGGTAGTACAAATCTGATGGAAATGATAAGATGAAGAGTTCCTCATAATTCATTAGAATGTATTTAAAAACATGCTATCTTTCTTTCCTAATTACAACAGGAGGGTGCCTTGGTGGCTCAGTTGTTGAGCATCCGCTTTGGCTCAGGTCATTATCCCAGTGTCCTCCTGGGATCCAGCCCTGCACTGGCCTCCCTGCTTTGTGGGAAGCCTGCTTCTCCCTCTTCCTCTCCCACTCCCTCTTCCTATGTTCTTTCTCTTGCTGTGTCTCTCTCTGTCAAATAAATAAAGAAAATCTTTAAAAAAAAAAAAACCCAGGATGTAGGAAATACATTAGAACATTTAAAATCATCAGCTGCTAATTTTCATAAAACGTAGAATAGAAAAGCTTATATATGACTTCTGATTTTCTCTACCTTGATACATAAATAAAATTTTCATTAGAATTAGAAAATGAAAGGTAGAGCACATTTAACATGTAAAAAAACCCTATTAAATATGAAAAAAAAACCTTTTACCAAACCAAAAGGTTTCTGTTTAGCTTTACTAAAAATATATATATGTATATAAAACAAAATCTAGGACTGCAATCCATTTCTCATGACAAAATCCCAAATACACATTTCTGGTATCTACAATTTATTCAGATTTGAGAAGGAAGGACTTCAAAGTCCCCAGGGCTGCTATCAGGAGATACACATTTTAGGTCCAACATCACCACATGCGAGCTGTAAACTTCAGCAAACTGTAGAGACACTCAGTTCCTCTTTTGCTTTATCAAGACCAATAATAAGTTCAGCAAGCTTGGGTTCCTGTGAAGATGGAATAAGATAATATATTTGAAGTTTTTTTTTTTTTTAAGATTTTATTTATTTATTTGACAGACAGAGATCACAAGTAGGGGGAAAGGCAGGCAAGAGAGAGAGAGCAGGAAGCAGGCTCCCTGCTGAGCAGAGAGCCCGATGTGGGGGTTGATCCCAGGACCCTGGGATCATGACCCGAGCCAAAGGCAGAGGCTTTAATCCACTGAGCCACCTAGGTGCCCTATATGTGAAGTTTTAATTTCATAATATTTTCATTTCCTCATCTTTCAATAGTAGTTCTTACTTCATAGTGTGTCATGAGGATTCCTAAATAACTGTTATTGTAGGTTTAATTATACCAAGTGGTTTTTATTGCATGCTTACCCTAGTCTAGACTGGATTCAATGTTATATGTGTTATGTCATTCATTCTTTACAACTCTATGAGCTCAATACCATATTTTCTATATTTAGAGTTGAAAGAGTATGTGCAATGTCTCCAAGTTTTAATAGCTAACAAACCTCAATTTCCAATCTATTGGACACAAAAGACTGATACTTTTAACTATCCTATATTAAGATAATATGAATGATCCAATGGGCAAAATTATGTAGAAATATTCTCTCCACTACTCCATAAAAAATAAGCCCATCCTAAATCAATCCATAGATTTTTATTATACAGCATCTGTAAATGGGGAAAGTCAATCTGTAAAGAGCTGAGAGAGAAGAACAAAGTTGATGGTAAGTGGACTGACGCTGCATAGGCAGAGTTTAGAGCACTGGCAGGGAGAGGTTCAAGAGAAAGGAATGTGTGGGGAATTAGGTGGAAGATTATGAAATTAGGAACTGGATCCCATATAACACCCTATGAAAGGATATTTCTTTATTGTTGTGGAGCTGTTATATATGGCTTCTTAAATACACTCATGTACTGAACTGGGCTGGTCAGGAGTTTAAATGGATTATATTTCAGGAAGTATCTTCAGGATTTGTATTCTAAATTAGAGCACACAGCCATGAGCTAAATAAATCAATCTCGTAGTCCTATAACCCTAAATCAGGAACATTTTTATTGCTTTCTTCTTCCCTTCCCTTCCTTATTACTTTTCCTTTCTTTCCAACTTCTCTCATTTGTTCCATCTAAATCGGGACTACTAGAATGTTGCAATATTGTAGTAAATGAACAGGAGCAAATTCATTTAAAACATGATAAATATTGGGGCGCCTAGGTGGCTCAGTGGGTTAAAGTCTTTGCCTTTAGCTCAGGTCATGGTCTCAGGGTCCTGGGATCGAACCCCACATCGGGCTCTCTGCTCAGCGGAGAACCTGCTTCCTCTTCTCTCTCTGCCTGCCTCTCTGACTACTTGTAATCTCTGTCTATCAAATAAATAAACAAAAAAATCTTAAAAAGAAACATGATAAATATTGCAGCAGTACTAAAAAACACCAACTGAACAATCAGGGAGACATTACTAAAGCTGGAGTTGTAATTTGTGCAAGTACAGCCTTTTCAAAGTTTTATGTGCTCTTCAGAGAACCAAATCAATGCAGCACTCCCTAAGTTCATCAAATGAAACACATAAAAAAAAAAAAAAGTTTTATGAAGTGGCAACCTGGAAATTAGTTTTGATTACAACTTTCCCATAAGAAATTATTTTTCCTTTTGAATATTAAGCATGATAGATGCCAATCCTGAAATAAAATACTACTGCTCAGCTTTTCTAGCTGTGACTTAAAGTTTAGGTCATATTCTGTTTAACAACTTGGAAATTCAAGATTTTAAAACATTAAACATCATTTTTTGTTTTTTTTAATGTGGGAAGTGCTGTACCTGCAGTGTCTACCATAAAAATTTTACATGAAAAATCAAGGTCAAATGGGGAGGGTTGCTGCCTTGTATGTGGGAATTTTCCAAATCTGGCCTCAAAGGACATTTCCATATAGGACTGGACCATTGTTCCAAAATCAGCATATGACAAGGTGCCTGGTTATTGCTATTCATATGTCAAATTCCAGGTAGTAATGAAGCAATGCCAAGAAAGTTCTAGAAACTCTATTACTGTAAGTAACAGTGGGGAGGAGAACAAGATGGTGGTACCTACTTAATCTGGGATCCATGGTTCTATGATGATCCCATATATGAGATTAAAGTTTCCATGAACCCTAGAATTCAGATGAAATTTTCCTTCTTAAAAAAAGATTTTATTTATTTGATAGAGAGCACAAGTAGGGGGAGCAGCAGAGGGAGAGGGAGAAGCAGACTTCCCACTGAGCAGGGAGCCGAATGCAGGGCTCAATCCAGGACTCTGGGATCATGACCCAAGTCAAAGGCAGATGCTTAAAGACTGAGCCACCTAGGAGCCCCTAGATGAAATTTTCTGTGGAAGTGCATATATGCATTTTGGGGGTACTTTTTCAGAGAAACATATAATCAAATATGTTTTAAAGAAATCCTAGTGGCTCAAAAACACTTTCTCTTGGTATAGGTTCGATATTCAGTAAATAATATTAGATTTTTATATTTCTAAGAAGACCCAAATACTATGTATGTGAGATACATATATCTTAACAGACTAAAAAGAAAAAAAAAAAAAAAAGGATCCGTGGCAGGTAGTGAAATTTGTGTTCAACATACTGGGGCAGACATAGAAAGCTGAAATGAAACAGGTACAAATTTGCCTAAGGAAGCCTCTGCTGAGGCTGGGCTGAAAGCTGCATTCAGGCAAACCATCCAGTCTTAGTCGGGTGACTGGCAGTTGTAGCTTCAGGCTGTGCCCGAAATTTCCTTCCAGAGATGTTAAGTGAATTCTAATTGGGTCCATTGCAGTCATTCGCTCATCCTCTGGTGTTACTTAGACAACAAGATAGGTGAGATTAAGCAAGAATATTTGAAGGATAGGAATATTTTTGTATGTCTCCAATTGTAGCAAAAGGAGAGAACTAATGGGCTTTTGTCTGAAAGCTCCTTTCACTTTTCCACACTAAAGACATTAGCGAACTTTGATTAGGGAAGTAATTAATGTTGAACTATTTCTTAATGATGATTAATGATGCATTATATCCTTCCTGAAAATATGTCCACCTTTCAGCCCCAAGATTTGGGAGATTATCTGATTTAGCTGGGATGAGTTATACATATTTTGAGAAGACAAAGGAGCAAATGTAAACAATGGAATGCAAATAAAAGGATGTACTTAGGGTGCATTTAAATATTGCAAATAGCTTATTGACATATACAAAGATATATCAGATTATGTGATTATATAACATGTACTGATGTGGACATATTATGCAGTTTCTCTCCATCATGAAATACAGTTAAGTCTACTCCCCAAAAAATAAATACAAGAAAGAAAATAAATCCTATAATCTGCAATCTATTTTTTCTTGTTGAGTTAGGTATGGTGATACATCACCTGGGTCACTCTTCAAAGAACCCCCTTCTGTGTCACAGAAAATGTAGTCAAAAGTGACCCACATGCACAAGATTTCAATAAACTTATGTTTAAAAAATTCAGAGATGGGTGAAGGGGATCAGAAAGCATAATAAACAAATGAACAAATATTAAAAAATAAAACATATCTCTCAGGCTGTATTTACGTATATTCATGAAGACCCTACCTAAAAAGTCACTCAGTAAGTATTTAATGAAAGAATAAAGAAACACCATTAAAAAAGAAGAGAACAAAAAAAAGTTAAAAAAATAAATGTAACTGATAACTACAAAAAGGAGGGGAAAAAAAAACTTAGCACAGTATCTGGCAATTCTAACTATCAGATAAATGGTAGCCATTCTTTCCCCCAAGGAACCTAACACAGGTCCAGATTCTATAATAAACCCCTTCTTACTCTCTCTTATTGTGATACCTTACAGTTCCTCATGGAGTGTGATCTCTATTGCTGCAAGTAATATTATTATCATTATTTATTTATTTATTTACTTATTTTTAAAGATTTTATTTATTTATTCAACAGACAGAGATCACAAGTAGGCAGAGAGGCAGGCAGAAAGAGAGGAGGAAGCAGGCTCCCCACTGAGCAGAGAGTCTGATGTGGGGCTTGATCCCAGGACCCTGAGAACATGACCGGAGCCGAAGGCAGAGGCTTTAACCAACTGAGCCACTCAGGCTCCCCTATTATCATAATTTTTATAGATATGTTTCTGTTTGTTTTTACCGAATGAAAATACACAGTTATATCACAGTCTTTACAAGGTTTCCTCTATCAAAGCTATATGGTGGATCCATAAATCCTTCCTTGAACACTCATATTATATTCATATATTCAATGTAACAAAAATCACACTATATTTTAATTCTAATTTGAATGTCTACTTCTCCACTAAACTAAATCTTTTTTTAATTATATATATATGTATTTTTAAATTTTATTTAATTTTATTTTTTCTCAGTGTTCCAAAATTCATTGTTTATGCACCACACCCAGTGCTCCATGCAATACATGCCCTCCTTAATACCCACCACCAGGCTCACCCAACCCTCCACCCTCCTCCTCTCCAAAACCCTCAATTTGTTTCTCTGAGTCTACAGTCTCTTATGGTTTGTCTTCCCCTCCAATTTCCCCCAACTCACTTCTCCTCTCCATCTCCCAATGTCCTCTGTGTTATTCCTTATGCTCCACAAGTAAGTGAAACCATATGATAATTGACTCTATCTGCTTGACTTATTTCACTCAGCATAATCTCCTCCAGTCCTGTCTATGTTGATATAAAACTTGAGTATTCATCCTTTCTGATGGAGGCATAATATTCCATTGTATATATGGACCATATCTTCTTTATCCATTTAACTGTTCAAGGGCATCTTGGTTCTTTCCACAGTTTGGAAACTGTGTACATTGCTGCTATGAACATTGGGGTACAGATGGCCCTTCTTTGGGACTTCATCAAGATCAAGTTTCTGCACTGCCAAGGAAACAGTCAACAAAACAAAGAGGCAACCCACGAAATAGGAGAAGATACTTGTAAATGACACTACAGACAAAGGGCTGATAACCAAGATCTATAAATCTATCAACACACACAAAACAGATAATCACGTCAAAAAATGGGCAGAAGACATGAACAGACACTTCTCCAAAGAAGACATACAAATGGCTCACAGACACATGAAAAAATGTTCATCATCATTAGCCATCAGGGACATTCATATCAAAACCACATTGAGATACCACTTTACACCAGTTAGAATGGGGAATGCAAGTTGGTGCAGCCACTTTGGAAAACAGTGTGGAGATTCCTTAAGAAATTAAAAATAGGATTTCCCTGTGACCCTGTAATTTCACTACTGGGTATTTACTCCACTAGACTAAATGTATTCAAACAAAGCCAGTATCTTCTTATTCTTCCATCCTCAGAAAACTACCTGGAACTCTTACAAGGTTTGTAACTGAATGGATTGCCTCTAAAGATTTCCATTTTTGAATCACTAAAAGTTATGTGCTAGAGAAAGTGTGGTAACAAAAGATTACTTTAAAGAACAATGACAACACAAGATATTTGCTATTATTCATTCATTTTTCTGTAAGCATAGTCTGTTGCTTGTACTTTTCTGATGTTAAAATGTGCATTCCTGAGAAAATAATATTGAATTTTATTTATTTTTTAAAGATTTTATTTATTTGAGAGAGCAAGCAAGAGAAACAGAGAAAAAGAGAGAGCAGGAGAGAGGGGTGGGAGGGCAGAGGTAGAGGGAGGAGCCAACTCCCCATTGAGCAGACCCAGAGCTCAACGCAGGACTAGATCTCAGGATTCTGGGATCATGACCTGAGCTGAAGGAAGACCCTTAACTGACTGAGCCACCTAAGTGTCCCTGAATTTTAAATGTATAACATACCCATATAAAAAAGATAACTTTTTTATGGTGTGTGTGTATGGGTGGAGAGAAAGAGACAAAGAGACAAAGAGGGAGAAAGAGAGAGAGAAGGAGAGAGAGAAGAGTGGATAGGAAGACATTGAGACTGGAACCAAGAACTCAGTAAAACACTGACTCAGAGATTGTAAAAAGATAGTTGAGAGTGAAGGTTTTATTCTGTATACTGACAGCATGAGAGTTTGAACAAAGTCCATGGGGAGTTAGAAGATAAATACTATAATAAATGGATATTCTTGTGAAAGAGGAAATTTCTGCTAAGGCAAAGAATTTGGGATGGATCCTGTAAACAACATAAGGATATGTGATTTATTTTCTTTTGGTTATCACAGAGTATAATAGAGAGGATGGAGATATGAAGGTCAGGATAGAGATAAATCAATGGATAATATTTAATCAATATAGAAATTGCAGTGTTTGAAAGAACATATCACTAGTGAATATTTTATTTGTGGGTAGGATGGTGGAGATTAATGGAATTGTGAAATCAATGAATGTTAATGTTTCATCTGCATAAACATACGGCCAGATAATGTTGAAGAACAGATGTGATTAACAAGCTTGTAATGTCTGCTAATGGTGGCAAATAGAATTATAATGCAAAGTGTTCTTTATTTTCCCTGAAGGAATTTCTTCCCAGATGGTTTAGATGGGTTTCAAAACAGATCTTAAAATTAACTCATTCTGATATAAATTGCATCACTTTTTAAGTTCCCATTTAAATAATATCATCTATTGCCAAACTTTACTGAGAAAAATGTTCAAATGGTATGGCTTAAGTTTATTTTTATTTACCTCCCACTATTAAAATCTAGGAAAACTATTCAGAAAAACCAGATATTTGGGGTGCCTGGGTGGCTTAATCATTAAGCATCTGCCTTCTGCTCAGATCAAGATCCCAGGGTTCTGGAACTGAGCCCAGCATTGGGCTCCCTGCTCAGCAGGAAGCCTGCTTCTCCCTCTCCTACTCCCCCTCCTTATGTTCCCTCTCTAGCTGTGTTAATCTCTGTCAACTAAATAAATAAAATCTTAAAAAAAAAAAGAAAAGAAAAACTAAATATTTAAGTATGACACATTTATGTCATCACAAATGCATGACTACTAATGCTGATCTTATATACCTTGACAGTTAACCTGTGAATATTATTTTATTTTATTTTTCTTCATATTGCTAAGTCAAAGACATTAGTCTGAAAAATTAGATACCACATGGTTCCAATTTATGACATTCATGAAAAGACAAACATAGAGAGATTGTAAACATTGGGCTGGGGTGGGGAGAGGTGAATAAGTAAAATAGAATTTTTTAGGACAATAAAAGAGTTGCATTTGATACATAATGGTGAGTAAAAGACATTAAGTATTTTTTCAAAACCCATAGAATTTTATAGCACAAAGAGTAAACCTTAATGCATGCAAATTAAAAAGAAATTAAGTACTCAGGAGATCCCAGAAGGGAGGTCTGAAATCTTAAATGAGTTTCACTGGGCTAAAATGAAGGTGTCAGCAGGGCTTCACCCCTTCTGGAGGCTTGAGGGGAAAATCCATTCCCCACTTTTTAGCATCTAGAAACTACTGAATTTCTTGGTTCATGGCCTCTTTTTTGAACTTCAAAGCCAGAAATGTAGCATCTTTCAATCACGCTTTGACTCTGACCCTTCTGCCAATCTCTTATAAGGACTTGATGGATTAGGTCCAGTCTGATTATCTAGGATAATGTCTGCACGTCAAGATCTTTAACTTCATCACATTTTCATTTATTTGAGAAAGAGAGAACACAAGCAGGGAGAGTGGCAGAGGGAGAAGGAGAAGCAGACTCCCTGCTGAGCAGGGATCCCAGGACCATGGGATTATGACCTGAGCCAAAGGCAGATGCTTAACTGACTGAACTACCCAGGGGCCCCTTCATCACATTTTCAAAGCCCTTTGCCACACAAGGTAACATATTCACAGGTTTCACAAATTATAACATGGATATCTTTAAAGTGGCTGTTATTCTGTTCACCATAGTTAATAAAATATATAGGTCAAATCTGATAAAATATTAAAATTAAATAAAGAATAGAATATATTCATGGGTGTTCATGTTAATATTATATTTCCAAATGTTTGGAATATGCTATAATAATTATTAGGTAAATAAAAAATTAGACTCTGGTTGTATTAGAAACAATTCATGGATGCTCTGCATCTGAGTAGTCTAGACCTTCTGAGGAAAGTACTGAAAGAACGTTTGCATAACAGACGGCGTTACAAGCTAGAGATACCTAAATTTTTTTATCTAAATAGATTTTTTTTATCTAAATAGATTTTTATCTAAATAGATTTATCTAAATAGAAATAGTATGTCTAAGATATCTTCAAGATAGAAAGCCACAGAAGGATTTAGAAATGTAAAATCCTCTTCTTCCTGTCCTTGGAAATATTTGCTTACATTCCAAGGTATTAAACCTAGCAGTGCTTTTTCTCTGTCCATTAGAGAACATTTGTTCAATGAGAAATCTTTCTCTTTGGAGGAAAGGCTGGATGGATATTCCTGTCTTCCCATTATAAGCTCTAGATCTTGTAATTTTGGGGATCCTTCCCTTTGGCATAACCCATTAGTGAATGTTTGGCTTTCATTGTGTTGTTCTTTGGGGAGATGGGAAGTAGAGAACCAGCACAAACTTTGAGATAACATTTCAAATCTTTCAGTTTCAAAGTTAGCATTTAGATTTCTTTCATTAGCCATAGATATTATCTTTGTTGTATTTTCTAGCCAGGCAATGACAAATAAAGATCCTCTTTCTATTATATTATTCCAAGGAGACATTTTCAGTTCTCAGAATTGCATATTTTTAACTGTGTATAGACATTTACATATAGGTAAACATGTCTTAAATGCTTGTAAAAATAATAAAATATTAGTGTTGGGGTAGCGGAAGTTCATATGCTGTGTGTAGTTGCAATCACTTCAGATAGTTTTTAACAGATCATGAGCCCTCAGTTTTCTGTCTACACCTAAACTTTTTGCTCCTCTCACAAAGTTAAAAACCTCAGTTAGATTTCTCGTTTGTCAGAAAGCAGGTCAGTCAGTTCTCTTCCCAGCCAGTTACTTAGAATTTAGAATATATATATTTAAAAGTCCTCAAACATTACAGAATCCAAAAATAAACTAAAATAAAAATGGAGCTGTATTTAGGCTTCAGAAATAACTCTGAATAGATTATTTTTCAGCTTACCCCAAGCATGGCCAAGTTCACATCGCAATTCCTCTATTTTCATTAATATTAACATTATGTTCTCTTTGTGTATCTATCTATCTAGCTATCTATCATCTATCTATCATCTATCATCTACCTATTTATCTATCATCTATCCATATGTTTTATCTATCATCTATTTATATCTATCTATATCTAATATCTATCATCTATTTACCTATCTATACCTATCTATATCTAATGTGAGCATATCTTTTTATCTCTATCTCAAAATTATCATTAATTTTACTTGTTTTTTTTTTTTTTAAGAATTTATTTCTTTGAGAGAGAGAGAAGAGGAGCTGCAGAGGGGAGCAGCAGAGGGAGAGGGAGAAGCAGGCTCCCCCCTGAGCAGGGAGCCCAAAGCAGGGTTTGATTCCAGGACCCTGAAATCATAACCTGAGCTGAAGGCAGATTCTTAACTGACTGAGCACCCAGGAACCCCTCATTTTGCCTTAGTTGCATTATATATTTTGAAATGCCAAATAAATTTAGAGTTTAATATTTTAATTTATTATAAAAAGAGGAGTGACAAACTTTTTTTTTTTTTTTTTCCTTAGAGAGAGAGAGAGAGAAAGCATGAGTGTGGAGCAGCAGAGGAAAAAAGAGAGAATCTTAAGCAGGTACCATGCTCAGTGCAGAGCCCCACATGGGCTTAATCTTACCACCCTGAGATTATGACTTGAGCTGAAACCAAGAGTCTGTTACTTGATCAGCTGAGCCACCCAGACACCCCACATTTTTAATATACATTTATAATTTACTTCCTATAGTACCCCATTTCTCTACCTTCATTACTACTTGATTTGTTCAAACTCCATAACATTTATCCTAGTAAATGGCAACATTCTCCATCTGGTATCCCAGCTTCTAGTCTTAACTTGTTAAATTAATTTCCCACCTAGCTACCAGAATAATCTTTTTAAAGAAACAAGTGTTATCATTTAATCTCTTGACTAAAATAATTATAGGCTGACAAGATAAAGTTCAAGGTCTTTTTCTTTATATACAAAATATGGCACACTTCTATATCTCAAGCTTAGTTGTTTCCCTTAACTGCTTCATGAATAACAGCAAAATATTACTTATAAATTTTTCTTTATTGATGGTGTTTTCTTTTCTTTGCTCTTATTTGTTGCAGTTCATGTGACTAGAAAACATTCTCTTGTTTTTGTTTCTAGAAAGTACAATTCAATTTATCTGTCATGTCTTTTTCTACTGCCACACTCATCCAAATATCTGTCACTAGAGCCTAAACTCTTTGAAAAAAAGAAAGTTAATTTTATCTTATATATCTATAACACATACACAAATATATATACACACAGACTGTAGATATATATATACACATATAAACATACATATAATGTATATATACATATAATATACATAAATATACATATACATACATAAATATATATGCATAAAATATACATAAATGTATATATATATACACATTTATGTAGTAAAAAAACATAAGGTCAATTATACAGTCTATTTGAAATAAGGAATTTCCTTTTCAAAATATTTTTCCCCTTTTAAGGTACTCTTAAAAATAAAAAAAATTCATACTATTTATAAGAAACATTTTATTGAAGTTATAGAGTATGTTTCTATAATTTATACTGACTTGAACTTAAATTCTTTATTTTTAATTTTTTTTAATTTTTAAAGAATTCTTAAAAATAGTGTTTATTTCTTGTCAGTAGTATCTCAAACAGCAGAAACATTCAATATGCAATCACTAGGCATCTTGTTTTATTTTATTGTATTTTATTTTTGCTTTTTTTTAAATTTAATTTTATTTTTTCAGTGTTCCAAGATTCATTGTTTATGCACCACACCCAGTGCTCCCTGCAATACATGCCCTCCTTAATACCTCCCACCAGGCCCTCCCAACCCCCACCCCAATCCAAAACCCTCTGTTTGTTTCTCAGATTCCACAGTCTCTCATGGTTTATCTCCCCCTGACATTTTAAATATACTACGCAAAGTCAAGAATACTTTAAAATACGAAAGAGATTTCAAAAAATTAAAATGGTATATTGAATAGCTTAGTATAATTTAAATCTTTTTCTGTAAAAAATGGCCATTTATTTAACAACTTAATATTTTATGTAAACAAAGAATATTTTTTCTGAAAATATAAGCCATTTATTTTGTTTTCAATTCAGTGTTGTAAATGGCCCTTTCACCTCCAAATTAGAATAATTACATTTGTTTGTTAATATGAGTAATACTTGTTAATAGTTCTCCTATTTGTCTGCATCAGCCTTGAGTTCATTTGTTAGCATCACAATCATAGAATGACTGAAAATTTACAGTTTTATATGTGCCCATGAGTGGTCACACTTACCTATATGAAAATATAAATCAGAGTAATTGTAACAATTTTAAAAGGGAAATCAATGAACTCTTCTTTGCATATTGTCAGATTTTCTCCCATCTGTGCAAAAAATGAATTGGTGTCATAAATCTAGAGGTGGCCAAAAATACAAGCCCACATATAACATCCTACTTATGCAAATAGTGCATCTGCTGCTGTACGAGCAGGCCAAAGACTATTTCCAACTAGACTTATACACCCACAACACTGTGAGGATTAAATCAATCAAAACCATATTCTACTAGAAATATAAAAAAAAGTCTTAATATATTCATGCAAAATAATTATGTACAACTGGTTTATGAAGTGTTTTAATTACCTAGCACATCTGAATGCCAACTCATATTTTGACTACCAATTACCAATTGTCCACAAAAAAGAACTTTTCCTCTGCATTTCTATTAGTAGAATTTTTATTTTTTAAAAAAATGTTTTAACAAAAAAATGTTTTAACATATTAAATATATTAACTTTTTTTTTCTCTTCTAACCATAATAAATAGAAACTAGAGATATAGTAGAACACATAAATGAAACTAGAAGCTGGTTTTTTGAAAGAATTAATAAGATCAATAACCCATTGGCCAAACTAATCCAAAAGAAAAGAGAGAGGACCCAAATTAATAAAATTATGAATGAAAAGGGAGAGATCACAACTAACACCAAGGAAGTAGAAACAATCATCAGAAGTTATTATCAACAGTTATATGCCAATAAGTTAAGCAACCTAGATGAAATGGATGCATTCCTGGAAAACTATAAACTCCCAAAATTGAACCAGGAAGAAATTGACAACCTG
>NW_019154087.1:13945802-13946509 GCF_002288905.1 Enhydra lutris kenyoni
ATCCAAATTGGCAATGAAGAAGTCAAACTCTCTCTCTTCGCAGATGACATGATTCTTTATATGAAAAACCCAAAAGACTCCACCCCCAAACTACTAGAACTCATACAGCAATTCAGTAATGTGGCAGGATACAAAGTCAATGTACAGAAATCAGTGGCTTTCTTATAACTAACAGTGAAAATACAGAAAGGGAAATTAGAGAATCAATTCCATTTACTATAGCACCAAGAACCATAAGATACCTGGGAATAAACATAACCAAAGAGGTAAAGGATCTGTACTTGAGGAACTACAGAACACTCATGAGAGAAATTGAAGAAGACACAAAAAGGTGGAAGACCATTCCATGCTCTTGGATCAGAAAAATAAACATTGTTAAAATGTCTATACTGCCTAGAGCAATCTATACTTTTAATGCCATTCTGATAAAAATTCTGCTGGTATTTTTCAAAAAGCTGGAGCAAATAATCCTAAAATTTGTATGGAATCAGAAGAGACCCTGAATTGCTAAGGAAATGTTGAAAAACAAAAATAAAACTGGTGGCATCACGTTACCTGATTTCAAGCTTTACTACAAAGCTGTGATCACCAAGACAGCATGGTACTGGCATAAAAACAGACACATAGACCAGTGGAACAGATTAGAGAGCCCAGATATGGACCCTCAACTCTATGGTCAAATAATCTTCGACAAAACGGGAAAAAAT
>NW_019154087.1:13946609-14030511 GCF_002288905.1 Enhydra lutris kenyoni
AGTGGAACAGATTAGAGAGCCCAGATATGGACCCTCAACTCTATGGTCAAATAATCTTCGACAAAACAGGAAAAAATATACAGTGGAAAAAAAGACAGTCTCATCAATAAATGGTGTTGGGAAAACTGGACAGATATATGTAGATGAATGAAACTTGACCATTCTCTTACACCGTACACAAAGATAAACTCAAAATGGATAAAAGACCTCAATGTGAGACAAGAATCCATCATAATCGTAGAGGAGAACATAGGCAGTAACCTCTTCGATATCAGCCACAGCAACTTCTTTCAATATATGTCTCCATAGGCAAAGGAAACAAAAGCAAAAATGAACTTTTCGGACTTCATCAAGATCAAAAGCTTCTGCACAGCAAAGGAAACAGTCAACAAAACAAAGAGGCAACCCACGGAATGGGAGAAGATATTTGCAAATGACAGTACAGACAAAAGATTGATATCCAGGATCTATAAAGAACTTCTCAAACTCAACACACACAAAACAGATAATCATATCAAAAAATGGGCAGGAGATATGAACAGACACTTCTCCAATGAAGACATACAAATGGCTATCAGACACATGAAAAAAGGTTCATCATCACTAGCCATTCGGGAGATTCAAATTAAAACCACATTGAGATACCACCTTACACCAGTTAGAATGGCCAAAATTAGCAAGACAGGAAACAACATGTGTTGGAGAGGATGTGGAGAAAGGGGAACCCTCTTATACTGATGGTGGGAATGCAAGTTGGTGCAGCCACTTTGGAGAACAGTGTGGAGATTCCTCAAGAAATTAAAAATAGAGCTTCCCTATGGCCCTGCAATTGCACTGCTGGGTATTTACCCCAAAGATACAGATGTAGTGAAAAGAAGGGCCATCTATACCCCAATGTTTACAGCAACAATGGCCATGGTCGCCAAACTGTGGAAAGAACCAAGATGCCCTTCAACGGACAAATGGATAAGGAAGATGTAGTCCATATACACTATGGAGTATTATGCCTCCATCAGAAAGGATGAATACCCAACTTTTGTATCAACATGGACGTAACTGGAAGAGATTATGCTGAGTGAAATAAGTCAAGCAGAGAGAGTCAATTATCATATGGTTTCACTTATTTTTGGAGCATAACAAATAACATGGAGGACATGGGGAGATGGAGAGGAAAAGGGAGTTGAGGGAAATTGGAAGGGGAGGTGAACCATGAGAGACTATGGACTCTGAAAAACAACCTGAGGGTTTTGAAGGGCGGGGGGTGGGGGGTTGGGGAGCCAAGTGGTGGGTATTAAGGAGGGCACGTATTGCATGGAGCACTGAGTGTGGTGCAAAAACAATGAATACTGTTAAGCTGAAAAGAAATTAAAAAAAAAAATTCAATTATAAAACTAAATTAAATAAACTTTATAAATTAAAAAAATGTTTTAACATATTAAATATATTAATTATTTTTTTCTCTTCTAACCATAATAAAAGCCTTCCATTACTTAACTACCTAATTTGGGAATTAAATCAAGGGTAGCAAATATGAGATTTTTCTTTCATTTAAATACTTTATAGAACCAATTTATCCTTTTTGTGTGAAGGAAATCTTGGTTATAGATGTACTGTGCTTTATTATAATTTTTAAACATTTAAATAAAGTTTAATATGTAAATGTAAATAATATTTCATTGTTTTTTTTTTAAGTTTTTATTTATTTATTTAACAGACAGAAATCACAAGTAGGCAAAAAGGCAGGCAGAGAGAGAGGGGGAAGCAGGCTTCCTGCTGAGCAGAGAGTGAACCCATGAACCTGGGATCATGACTTTAGTGGAAGGCAGAGTCTTTAACCCACTGAGCCACCCAGGCGCTCCATATTTTATTGTTATAAAATGTATTATATATATGTTACCAAAAATAAGTCTTGGGGCACCTGGGTACTCAGTAGGTTAAAGCCTCTGCCTTAGGCTCAGGTCATGATCTCAGGGTCTTGGGATCTAGCTGTGCTTTGGGCTCTGGCTCTCTGCTCAGCGGGGAGCCTGCTTCCTGCCTCTCTCTCTGCCTGCCTCTCTGCCTACTTGTGATCTCTGTCTGTCAAATGAATAAATAAAATCTTTTAAAAAAATGTCTTACAACCACTGTATGAAGAAAATAGATCCAGTTATTTTATTTATTTATTTATTTTTTACCACTTGGTAAATGGCAAACATACTCTTTCAGTAAATGATGTAGTCTAAGTGAAAATAAAGTTTCCTGAATTCAGAAACAACTTAAACTATGCTGTACGAAACCACTAAGTTTGTTCAATATTGTGTGTAAATTTGCTTATGTGCTGATTTAATAACTACGAATTAGTTAATGTCTATAAATTAACAAGAAGTAATTATTAACTTATTCATAAAATAAATTATTCATAGGAGGAACAGATTCTAGTGCTTACTTTGGTCATGAACATTGTTCAGTAATAAACTATGTTAATAATGACTAGATTATATAATTTATGGAAATTTAATTATTGTTGACTTCTCTTTAAGTGTGATTTATATTTTATCTCTTTAAATTTATAAGATTACCTATTACAATTATTCTTTATCTTAAAGCATAATACTTCTGCTTCAATAACTGTCAAGAGACTCAATAGAAATATAGCAATTAAAAATGTTATACTTAGTAATAAAAATGCATATACACTTTGAAAAATGGAGGTCTGATCTTCCCCTCCAACTCAATCTAGAATATATAGCCATATATTATCTCCAACATTCAAAATCACTTCTCTAAATTAAACTGGAAGTAGTAAAAACATGCATCTACTCACGCCAACCACTTTTAACGATTTTTATCAGGTTTAAAACTTTTATATCTTAATTTTATATACTTACCTTTTACATAGATAAAAATTTTCAGGTTTCAACATTTGGAAGTTGCACAATAGTATACCATTGAATGTCTTGCTCCCAGTTATGTTGCCAGACACTTCCTTATATATTTCTTGTAAGGTAGGTCTGCTAGTAATATAATTCTACCAGTTTTGTTTAACCTGGGAATTTCTTTGCTTTGCCATTTATTTCATTTATTTATTCATTTATTTCTTTTTGAGAAGTAATTCTAAAGCTTTATTCAATTATTTTTAGAAAAATCTATTACTTGGGGCACCTGGGTTGCACAGACCTTAAGCAGTTGCCTTTCACTCAAAAGGCCTTGGGATCGAGCCCTGTGTCTGGCTCCCTTCTACTGTGCTCTCTCTCTGTAAAATAAATAAATAAAAATCTTAAAAAAAAAAAAGAAAAAAGAAAAAAACAATTTCTTGAAGAGTTGTATATGAATTATATTATAATTTGGCTAAGACTGACATGGATACTATTTTTGTTTGTTTGCTTATTTTGAAGTTTTTATTTAAATTCTATTTAGTTAATGTATAATATTAGCTTGAGGAGTAGAATTTAGTGATTCAACACTTAAATATAACACCTGGTGCTCATCACAACAAGTGCCTTCTTTAATTCCCATCATCTATTTTACCCATACCCCACCCACCTCCCTTCCAACAACTCTGTTCTCTATTGTTAAGAGTCTGTTTCTTGGGTTCTTTCTTTCTCTCTTTTCCCCTCTTTGTTCATTTGTTTTGTTTTTTAAATTCCACATGAGTGAAATCATACAGTATTTGTCTTTCTCTGGCTTATTTCACCTAATATGATACACTCCAGCTCCATCCACATCATGCAAATGGTAAGATTTCATTATTTTTGATGTCCGAGTAACATTCCATATATATATATATGTATATATATATTTTTTCTTTACCCATTCATCATTGTGCATACACTTGGGCAATTTTCATGATTTAGCTATTATAGATAATGCTTCTATAAACATTGGGGTGCATGTATGCCTTTGAATTAGTATTTTTATTTTCTTAGGGTAAATACATAGTAGTGCAATTGCTGGATCATAGGGTAGTTTTATTTTTAACTTTCTGAGGACCCTCTGTACTCTTTCCCAGAGTGGCTGTACCAGTTTGCATTCCCACCAACAATTCAAGAGGGTTTGCCTTTCTCCATATCCTTGCTAACACATTTTCTTTCTTGTGTTATTGATTTTAGTCATTCACACAGGTTTGAGGCGATATCTCTGTAATTTTGAAAGTTGTGCTGGCTATAAGACTGTTAGCAGATTTTTTTCTTTAATTTTTAAAATATCAGATTCTACTGTCTTCTGGTCTCCACTAGTCCTTCCTTTTTTTTTTCCCCCTCTACTATTTCTGATGAGGTGTCAGTTGTTCATTTCATTGGGAGTTCATTATGCTTGACATACCAGTTATTAGTTTATTTTATTGTTTTTAAAATTGTTCTTTTTCTTTGATTTTCAGTCTTTTTACCATAATGTGTTATTATTTTTTTCTTTTTTTTTTTTTTTTTTTTTTTTTTGTGTGTGTGTAGAAACTTCCTGTTTGGAATCATTAAAGATCACCATTATGCTCTGAATTGTTACCTTTTAAGCCCGTTGTGCCCGTTTTGGGAAGTCCATAGATGTCTTGCCTTAAAGTCACTGTTTTTTGGTAACATATCCTCTTTCTATCTTATGTACACTTAATTTTAGAACGGAGTTCTTTGGGTATGATATTTAGTATGGAAGATAAAACGTTTGAATCCAAAACTGGTTGGAAATATACTATTACTGTTAACTCATTAGCTTGGCAATTGACCTCTGATCACATCCCCTTGTCTCTAGTGCTAAAGTAAACGCTACCTTGGGTTTTATGTTAATTTTCTTGTGCTTTTATAATTTTAGCATTTATATAAATACCCTTAAACAATATATTGCTTCATAAACATTATTTTGAACATGAAATAAATAGAATAATGCTTGGTGAATTTTTCTGTGATATTTTTATTCAACATTATGATTTTTAAATATAGATATGTAGTGTAGTATGGCTTTCTTCCTTATGTACTGATGCATACTATTCCATTTTATAACTTTACCATGGGTTATTTAATGTAGAGCCAATAGAGACTTTCCTAAGTTTCATTATATTAAAAAAATGATTCCTTGAATAACAAATAATGTTATACTGTCTTCCAGTGTACATATTTAATCATTCCTTAGTATTATATTCATAAGTGGAATTACTGAGATATTAAGTTATATTCATATTGAACTTTACTGGGCATCTTAGTCATCCTTCCTTGAAAATCAGAGCCCAAAGCAATGATTACAATATGAACATTTAATGGGAGATGTGCAAGCCCTGTACAGTTAGGGTAAAGGCAAATGCCTAAAGAATGATGTCAAGCTGCACATACACTGTTGCCTACTGCTTTCTTTCTTTCTTTCTTTTTTTAAAGATCTTATTTATTTATTTGAGAGAGAAAGCATAAGTGGGGAGAAACAGCAGAGGGAGAGGAAGAAGCAGACTTCCTAAAGAGCAGCGAGCCTGAAAAAGGGCCCAGTCCCAGGACCCTGAGATCATGACCTGAGTCAAAGGCAGATGCTTAACCAACTGAGCCACCCAGGTGTCCCTGTTGCCTACTGCTTTAAAAATGTAACAAAAATTCATAGCAGGTATCTCTGCATGTTCCCTGTAAATTATCTAGAAATGTTTAAAAGAGAACTTGAGAGTATACTTGGTAACACTCTGACTGTGAAAAAATGAGTCTGTTTCACAACCTCATCAGTACATTTAAAAACTACCGTTTAATTATTTTTTAATATGGTGGTTATAACATAATTTCTCATTATCATTTAACTTAATCTTCAACAATTATTTATTTTTTTATTTTCTAAGGATTATGGTTATGTATGTGTGTGTACACACACACACACACACACATATAACTGTGAAATACCAAATCAGTCTTTCTCCATTATTTATAGATTATTTATTTTTCCCATAGATATGTTGAAGTATTTATTCTGAATACCTAAACCTCTTTTGGTTTATTCATTAAAAATTTTTTATTGTACATGTCTTAACTGTTTATTTTATAAAATGCTATGGTAGTAAAATGTACACAATTTTAACAATAATGACATTAGCTTTCTTCTGTGATTAAAAGTATTATTCAGGTGATTACAAGTTAGAGGTTTAAAAAAAGTTTTCTGTATAGGTTTGTAAGAGATTTTCCCTAATTTAAGAGAGAACTTGCAATACATAGTTTATTATTTATTATTATTATTATTATTATTATTATTTTGTAACTGGAAATTTATACCTCTTAATCTTCACCACTTGCCTACCCCCTTCCTCTGCTGACTACCACTAGTCTCTCTTCTAAATTAATGAGTTTGTTTCTCTTTTTGTTTGATTGTGTTGTTTTTTAGATTCCACATATAAATGAAATCATAGGATATTTGTCTTTGTCAGATTTGTTTTACTTAGCACAATACCCTCTGCATCCATCCATGTTGTCAGGAATGGCAAGATTTCATTATTTTTTATGGCTCAGTATATATATATCTCACTTATATATACCTAATCATATATATCATATCTTCTTTATCCATTCATCTGTTGATGAATACTTAAGTTCCCTCTGTATCTTAGCTATTGCAAATAATGTTGCATTAAACATAGGGGTTCATTCTTTTTTGTTTGTTTATTTTCTTTTTGAATTAGTGTTTTTGCTTTCCTCAGGTAAATACCCAGAACTGGAATTGGTGGACCATATAGTACTTCTATTTTTAGTTTTTTGAGGAACCTCCATAGTGGCTGCACCAATTTACATTCCTACCAACAGTGTATAACTGTTTCCCTTTCTCCCCATACTCAACAAGATTTGTTATTTCTTGTCTTTTTTATACTAACCATTCTGACTAACTGTGGGTTTTGATTTGCATTCCCTAATGATTAGTGACGAACATCTTTCATGTGTCTGTTGACCATCTGTATGTCTTCTTTGGAAAAATATCTATTCAGGTCCACTGCCCATTCTTTAATCAGACTATTTGTTTTTTGAATATTGACTTGCATGTGTTTCTTTGTATTTTTCTGATATTAACCCTTTAACAGATATATCATTTGTAAATATTTTCTCCCATTTTCTAGATTGCCTTTTGGTTTTACTGAGTTTCCTTTACTGTGCAACAGGGTTTTTGTTTGTATGTTTGTTTTGTGTTTTGTTTTTTGTTTTTGTTTCTGTTTGTTTTTGTTTCTGTTTGTTTTCATTCATCCCAGTTGTTTATTTTTGAATTTGTTTCCTTTGCCTGAGGAGACATATCCAGAAAAATATTGCTAAGGTAGATGTCCAAGAGATTACTACCTATGTTTTCTTTTAGGACTTTTAGGACTTTCAAACTTTTATAATTCCAAGTCCTGTTTTATGTCTTTAATCCATTTTGAGTTTATTTTTATATATAGTATAAGAAAATGGCCCAGTTTCATTCTTTTGGATATGAATGTCCAGTTTTCTCAACATCACTTATTGAAGGGACTGTTTTCTCCCCATTGTATACTTTGCCTCCTTGTCATAGAATAATTGACCATATATGTATGGGTTTATTTCTGGACTCTCAATTCTATTCCATAATTATTTATTTTTGTGCCATACCATACTGTTTTAATTACCATAGCTTTGTAGTTTAGTTTAAATTTGGAAATGATTTCCCTTGGCTTGAGAAAGAACTCATTACAACTTACAATTTCCTATTTTTAAAGAAACTTTTATTATTTCAAACATGTACTAAATTTTCTTTATTATAGAAATCATGTGTATAGCATACATAATCAACATAAGTAGAGGAAAATTCCTCTTTTCTAGGAGTCTGTTATGATTTTTATGACTAACTCATTTGAATAACTTCCTTGTTTTGCTGTCAAACCAAACAGTATTTAATTTATTTATTTATTTTTAAGGATATTATTTATTTATTAGAGAAATAGAGAGCACAGAGGGAGAGTACAAGAGAGAAGAGGACTCCACACTCAGCAGGGAGCCTGATGCAGGGCTTGATCCCAGGGCCCTGAGACCATGACTTGAGCCAAAGGCAGACGCTTAACCAACTGAGCCACTCAAGTGCCCCTCAAATAGTATTTAATTTAATTTGCAGTCTGCACAGCTCCAACTTGAGTTAATTGTATGTCTAATCACAATTTCTGAGGATAAAGAAGCATATCCATGAAGGAATATATCACCTCACAAAGCGTCAGGTGACTTGTATCTCAATATAAGTCTGGTTTTTCAGGATCTCTTCATGACCTGAGATCCTTTAAATATTGAATATGTTCTGGTTTATTCATAGTACATTAATCTTTATGATTTTTTATAATCTTTGTAAATTTGTAATTTAAAATCTTCATAAAATTTCCAAGCCAAATAAGAATTAGTACTTGAATAAAATAAATGATTTATCTACTATACAAAACAGATGCCTTGTTACAAAGCTACTAAACAGCTATATTCTTGATAATAAAAATAATGTTGATATGACTAACACTATAAGTTAGGAAAATGAAAATTCTCAAATCAAATTTCCACTTGAGTAAATCATCTATCTTATCTTTCTTTCTTTTAACATTACTATTTATTGGATTAAAAAAAAAAAAAAGCCTGACATGGTAAATGAATTTATTTAAAATGCCTCAATTAAAAAAAAGGAATTAAAAGTCTCACTTAAAAAATGCAAAAGCTAATATATGATTCTGATAATATAAAATGTACTTAAAAGAATGTAGTAATGTAGTAGTGTGTGTAATAGTGTAATAGTGTGTGTAATGTAGTAGTGTGTGTAATAGAATTTTTGCTCTAAAGGTATAATAGTGTACTAGTGTGCGTAATGTAGTAGTGTGTGTAATAGAATTTTTGCTCTAAAGGAGAAAAAGAATAGAGGGAAACTGACACAATAAAGTTTTAAAAATATGCTGTGATAAAAAAATTATATGATTATTCAGTATAAACATGAAGACTTACCATTTTATTTTGACTTTTAACTTATATCTAAATTTTGTTTCCTCTTATATGATTAATTTGGTAATAATGAGGGAAAATCTTAAAAGAAAAAACTAAAAATTTAAGTATATGTATATCTACACCTATGCATGTATAGATGCCTAATATGTGTATCTATATTCATAGCTCTATCTTGCAAGTTTCTGAGAATTCTGATTAATAACCCAAATTACTAATTCATTATAGTAGTTTTCAGAAAAAATATATTAACATAAAATAAAATTCTTATATAATAGTCTTATTCTTGAGTACCAGAAATGATCTAAGAATGTATCCTTTTTAATTTTTATTTTCATACATTCTTCTAACAATTGTACTTGATTATTTGTTCCTTCTTTTTTTATTCCAAGAAGAGTGATTTGAGAGAAGTTAGTATACCTACATTTTTGAACTGCACTGTTCAATATGGCAGCCACTAGCCACACATGACCATTTATATTTAAGTTAATTAAAATTAATAGAGTTTAAAACTGAGTTTTTCAGTCACAATAGCCACAATTTAAGTGCCTGATAGCCACATATTACTGATTGCTATCATTTTGGAAAGAATATATATAGAATACATCCATTAGTGCAGAAAATTTTGTTGGTCAGCATAGCTCTCAAAGTAACAAAAGGGCACATAGGTGGCTTAATCAAAGGTACAACTCTTTATTTTGGCTGAGATCATGATCTCAGTGTTGTGAGCATAGGGACTGCTTGGGATTCTCTCTCACCTTATCCTTCTGCCCCACCTCACTAAAGCTTTTTCTCTTTAAAAAAAAAAAAAAAAGGTTACAAAATATAGTGCTGAACAGTTAAACTAGTAATACGGAAGTATTAGAAAAATAGCAATATAAAAAAAGCAATATAATAGAGTGAGCTGGGCTATAAAGTGATATATGTTATTTGAATTCTGGTTCTAGCATTTAGTAAATGTGAAACGTGGAGAAAAATCACTTAAATCCCCTGAGCATGAACTTTTTTACTAAAAAATGAGCTTCAAATTGTGTTTACCATGCAACTAAAAATGTTTATTAAAATAATGTATACAGGATACTCAGTGAGTTCTTAAATCCATAGCGGAAAATCAAAATCAAAATAAAATACAAAAACCAAAACAAAAAAACATTTTTACTCTTTGCTAACAACTCACTTAAAAAGTTATAGTGTCAGAAGAAATATTGAAATGGCAGGAATAGAAACATTTAAAAGATACTTAGTAGGTGTATATTACAATATATTTTACAAATATTTTTTTAAAAATCCCTGGGTTTTTGTTAATTGAATTATTTATGATCCCTCTTGTTTTTACCTTAAATTTTGAATTATAATTTGAGACTCATTTAAGAGGAAAAAAAAGAGATAAATACACTAATGTATTTAAACTATGGTGAATTAAATAGAAGAAGATTCCTGGTGAATCATAGCCATCTCAGAGAAGCAATCAGGTTAGAATTATTAGTCAAATACATTTATTTTTCTGGGACCAAGAGTTTGCTTTACCAAAGTTAGAACTAGATAGAAAAGAAGTACAATTTTAGTCATTTTGTCTTCTTTCTCTCACTATAACCTCCCATATTCTTTTCTCTTTCTCCTGGTATTGTTATTTTATGGGAGGCCTTTTTAAAATGTTGTGCTCATACCCAGCCACAATTCCCTAGATAAAATCTTCACAGAGTAAAGTGAAACAATTTATTTTCTTGTCCTGAAGATAATATGGTTAGTGACTACCACATGGTCTATTTATTGAATTCCTACTATTTGTTTCTATGTTAGTTTCCAGAGTGAAGAGGGAATCTCCACTCTGCTACTAGTTCTCCAGCCCTTCACCTAAGGAATCATATCTGTGATATCCAATGTTCCCAATTACTTTTTCAGTCAAGAAATTTTTGTTCATATATATCTAATTTTTACAGTTAGTTTACTTTTCCTTAGTTTTCAAGATATTAATGATTAAACACAGTACCTCATTAGATTTCAATGTTAATTAGTGCTTTTGAAATATATTCAAATCATAAGAAAAGAGGACAAATTGATAAATTTACTTAAAATATATCATTGATATAAAAAACTCACAAACATTGGGGTGCATGGGTGGCTCAGTCAGTTAAACATCTGCCTTCAGCTCAGGTCATGATCCCAGGATCCTGGGATCTAGCCCAGGTTGGGTTGTCTGCTCAGCATGGAGTCTGCTTCTTCCTCTCCCTGCTGCTCCCATTGCTTGTGCTCTCTCTCTCTCCCTGACAAATAAATAAAATCTTAAAAAAAAAACCTCACAAACAAGAAAAAAGTAGATAAATCACTTATGAGTACATGAATAAAATTTCAAGTAATTGTTTGCAAATATATATACTTGCAGATAGCTAACAGAAAAATGTATCAAATATATTCTACAAGATATGATATGTATTGCAATATATTAAAAGGCTTATACTGAATAAGATGATGCTATTTGTTGTTTAGTATTAAAGGAGTGGTTTAATATTAGGAAGTGTTTTCAAAATTTCATTTCTTTTGGGAAAATAATTATGGTTAGTATGGCAAATGCTATATGTACATATAATTATATTTAACTATTTTTTTAATGGGAATCACTAACTAATACTGCCTCATGACCAAGCAATTCAGACATCTTCATGCTGAGAGTTAAGACCACATAAATCAACATAATGTAGTTACTGAGACTGAGAACTGTGGCATGTCAGCATAGCTTCATTATTTATTCCAAGGAAGTACTGTCCAGGGAGATAAGAATGCAAACCAATATATAATATTTACTTCATGACCATCCTTCAAACACATTTATCCAGATACACCATTTGCTTATCAGGGAAAACAGTTCAAAATTTTTATATGAATAAATGTTTTCCTTGTTAAAATTTGCTTCAACGCCTTTACCTCCTTGTTCACAGATTTTTGTATATGATGTGAGGTGAGTTCAATTTAATTCTTCGGCATGTGGATATCCAATTTTCCCAGTATCATTTACTTTAGAGACTCTCCTTCCCCATTGTGTGTTTTCAGAAACTTTTTCTTTCAAATATTAATTAGCTATACACATATGGATTTATTCTGGGACTTTATGTGTTGTTCTACTGTCTATGTGTCTATTCTTACGCCAGAACCATATTGTTTTGATTAATGTATCTTTGTAATATTATTTGAAATCAATGTATGATGCCTCCAGGTTTGTTTTTCTTGCTCAAAATTGCTATAGCTCCTTGGGGTCTTCCATATGAATTTTAGGATTGTTCTGTGAAAAACGTCACTGGCGTTTCGACAAGGATTGCTTACAGTTAACCAGTAGATCACTTTGGGGAGTGTGGGCATTTTAAAAGTATTAATTCTTCCAACTTCTTAGGATCTGTAAATTTCTCTAGCAAGGGTCTCCTTCACCTGAGAAACAAGTCTTGACACCTTCTACTAGTTTTTACAATACTCTTATACATTCAGTAAGGATAACCGATGGAAGAAAGGAAAACTTTGTTTAGAATCTCAGGGCTATAAATAAAATATCCAATATTGACTTTCCTCTCCTATTGAATCCAAATATTTTTTATCTTTGGGATCACATGAGGCTATATATTTTACAGTTGTAGTGTAAATTGTGTAGGGCCATGCTTTAGTGACATTTTAGATCAGATGGCTAACACCTGTTCATTATTTCCTGGGAAGTCAGAGTATGTCTGAAACCTCAGTCTCAGAAGTTTCTGGGACAGTGTCTTATTCTTTACAAATCACTAATAAAAAACTCAAACATCTCTGTAATTCTACATTTATCCAGTATATGTATGATCAATTGCTATTTTTAAAAGATGAGGTTAACTCTAAGATGGAGTCCATTGATCTGTTTACTATTTTATTTCAGAGAGACAAAGTTTAAAGCAAAAAAATAGTTACAATTTTCTAAAAACAAAATACATAATTTAAGACAAAATTTGTGTGAAGAAGGAAATTTTCCTAATCTGGACAGATTATATGCCATTTAAAATTTTCCCAGGCCAATCATTTTCTTTAATAATTTTATTATTTTTGGGGCACCTGGGTGGCTCAGTGGGTTAAAGCCTCTGCCTTTGGTTCAGGTCATGATCTCAGGGTCCTGGGATTGAGTCCCACCTCAGGCTCTCTGCTCAGTGGGGAGCCTGCTTCCTCCTCTTTCTCTGCCTGTCTCTCTGCCCACTTGTGATCTCTGTCAAATAAATAAAATCTTAAAAATATTTATTATTTTTTTATTAACATATAATGTATTATTAGCCCCAGTGGTACAGGTCTGTGAATCACCAGGTTTACACACTTCACAGCACTCACCACAGCACATACCTTCCCCAATGTCCATAACCCCACAACCCTACCCCCTTCTCCCTACCCCTCTCCCCCCAGCAACCCTCAGTTTGTTTTGTGAGATTAAGAGTCTCTTAATCCCATCTTCTTTAATTTCTTCTTTTCCTACCCCCCAAACCCCTCACATTGCATCTCCACTTCCTCATATCAGGGAGATCATATGACAGTTGTCTTTCTCCGATTGACTTATCTCACTAAGCATAATACCCTCTAGTACCATCCATGTTGTTGCAAATGGCAAGATTTCATTTCTTTTGATGGCTGCATAGTATTCCATTGTATATATATACCACCTCTACTTTATCCATTCATCTGTTGATGGACATCTAGGTTCTTTCCATAGTTTGGCTATAGTGGACATTGCTGCTATAAACATTCGGGTGCATGTGCCCCTTCGGATAACTACATTTGTATCTTTAGGGTAAATACCCAGTAGTGCAATCGCTGGGTCATAGGATAGCTCTATTTTCAACTTTTTGAGGAAACTCCATGCTGTTTTTCAGAGTGGCTGTACCAGCTTGCATTCCCACCAACAGTGTAGGAGGGTTCCCTTTTCTTCGCATCCTCTCCAGCATCTGTCATTTCCTGACTTGTTAATTTTAGCCTTTCTGACTGGTGTGAAGTGGTATCTCATTGTGGTTTTGATTTATATTTCCCTTATCAGGCCAATCATTATTATCAATTAAGAGTATTTATGGGTTTTATTATCTACTACAACAAAGCCTTCTGTCATGCCTTAGCTCCCACCAAACCTTTTGGTGATTAAAACATGAGCAGAGGGGCGCCTGGGTGGCTCAGTGGGTTAAAGTGGGTTAAAGCCTCTGCCTTTGGCTCAGGTCATGATCCGAGGGTCCTGGAATCGAGCCCCACATCGGGCTCTCTGCTAGGCAGGGAGCCTGGTTCCCTTCCCCTCTCTCTGCCTGCCTCTCTGCCTACTTGTGATCTTTGTTAAACAAATAAATTTAAAATCTTAAAAAAAAACATGAGCAGATATTTTAATATTGAAAATGAGTTCTTCAGTACCTTTCCTCTCTAAGCCTAACTAATTATCATAAATCTTTCCACCTATACACACATGAACAACTTGGACAATTGATTTAACCTCATAGAAATCATCAGAGACCAGTAGGTTACTAAAACCTCTCTCTTGGCCCAGTATCAATAGCCAGCTAATGATGTCTGAGGAGAAGAATGTGTTTCTCTTCCCAAGATAGAGGTTCAGGGACTGAAGAAATTATGGCAACTCAAGTAAAAGAAATATTGATGTTATAGGCTCTTTTTATTGTTTTAAAAACTTTAGTTTCTCTTAAGTTGACATTGAAAAACATCTCATATCTTAGAAATTTTGATTGTACTTTCTCATATATAGTGATATATTAATAGTGTACTCCAGATGTTTTCTGCAATAGAGATGAAATTGATACTTAAAATTTTGCTTTGCAAACTGCTGTGCTATTCTAAGGATTTATATAATTTTTCAAATAATAGTCATCAAGTAGGAGATTTAAGGGAACATAAGAGCAAAATTTGTGACAGCTTATGGTAGCAGTGGTATTTTTGTTTCTTTTTTAATTCAAATCATTTGCAGTATTTCAAGAAATATTTCAAAAAATATTTCAAGAAATATTTCAAGGCAATAGAGTGGTAGATAAAATATTTTTTAAGTTTCTGATGATCTCAAAGGATGGTCTTTCTGTTCCACTTTGTTGTTTTTATGTATACACATTATGTAATAAACATTCATGCTACAAGCTCTGAGTTACATCCCTACTGAAGGAAACTCTGTCAAGGTGATACATAACAACTCACTATTTACAGCACCTTCAGGTTAGGCCAAGAATATCATTTCCACATCATTGCTCTCAGCCAGCTCAAAACAGTCAGGATAAATCTTCTTGCCTCACTTTAAAACCTCCCAGAATGTGCAAAGTGCTAAACGGCACCAGTTTTACCTTTATTGAAGTCAGTTAAACCTTAAAAACAAAAATAAACAAACAAAAAAGACTTAGGATGAATTTGCAAATGAGCATTAAGAACTTTCTAATTTTTGATTAAGCAATTCTCAATAATTTGGATGCCTACTTGTTTTTTAAGAAAGTTTAAAGAGCTCTTTTATTTAGCACTATAAATAGCAGATACTAATATTAATAATAAAATTCTCAATGAACTTAAAAGAGCATTTTAAAAGGGCATGTAAAGATTCAGTATTCTTGCAATGTTAGTGAATAATCAGGATTCAGTGAATGTATTCGAGAGAAAATATTGTTTTCTGAAACATAAATATCAATACTTTGGTAACATAAATACCAATACTTTGTTAACTATGAACAAAATGTCTAAGTATTACCACAAAATTCCCAGACTTTCACATACAATGGTAGCTAAAAACCACACTTCATTTAAGTATAAATATGTAAACTGAAGACTGTCATTTAGATATGAAATATCGAGTATCATGACTGATCATATAAAATGGTATATTTCACAGTGATTACAAGATTTATAAAAAAAGTAGCTCAAGTAATGATGCAAATTAGAACAACCTTTGTTTTGGGAAGTTTTTTGTTTTGTTTTTGTTTTGTTTTGTTTGTTTTGTTTCTTAATTTGCTTTCTTTTTTCCTTAGTTTGGAGAATTTTTTGGCATCAAGTTTATTAAAAATTACCATGGAAATGGAAAATACAGAAGTCTCTCCTTTTTATTAAGTTACTAGTGATTATGCATATTTTAAAATATGAAGAATAGGGTGCCTGGGTGGCTCAGTCATTAAATGTCTGTCTGCCTTTGGCGTGGGTCATGATCACAGTGTTCTGGGATTGAGACCCACATTGGGTACCTTACTCAGTGAGGAGCCTGCTTTTTCCTCTCCTTTTGCCTGCTGCTCCCCCTATTTGTGCTTGCTCACTTTCTGCCAGATAAATAAATAAATAAATAAATCTTAAAAAATATAATATTGTTGTTCTACTTCTTCTTTGTTCTACTTCTTATTTTTTGTTCTACTTCTTATTACACCACCTCCTTCACAATGCTGTGATAACCAATTCCCTATACGACATGGCATCAGAACATATCATAATTCTCTGTATACCATAGCTGCCTATTCCAGAAAGAGAAACCACAAACTTTCAATACTAAAACTGTGTTTAAGTTAAACCCATATATTTCAGATAAACCCATATGTTTCAGACATATGGGTAACAGACTATAGTATATAGATAGATAGTGATATACAGATAGATAGTATATATCTATATACTACATACTATATACTATATAGATAGTATAGATAGTATAATTTTATATATAACAGACATATAGTAACGGACTATTGGAAAAACTCATCTAATTTACCAGTTCTAAACAATTCCCTGCTTGGGCCAGTGATTACACTGTTGGACCCCATTTCTTGAATTTCTGTAAGTTGCTGTCCTGGCTCTTCCCATCCAGACACCAATAAGTCACTATCAAGGAGGTGTTCCTGCATTGCTTTTCATGTTTGATAAATACAGCTTGCAGTACACCACTCTGTCACCTTTCTGGGAGTTTAAAATATTTTGTTTTACACAACTGCCAGGAGTCAATAAAGAAGAAATGAAAGAACAACAATAATAGTAACAAAAATATCGCTCACTTATAGAGTTAGCAATAAAGACAGATATACTTTAAGGTAGTAATATTACACAGAATTTTTAAGCACACAATTCTGAATATCCAATGGGAATAATTTAAAAAATTCATTTATGACTTGATGTCTTTCTTTACTACAAATTATTACAATATATTCAACTTAAAATGTTTCCCTCAATGAAAACTTAAGAGTCTTCACTTACAAAACATTTTTGACAGAAAAATAACTCTGAAATTTGATTTAAAAATAATTAAAATTGATTTAATCCAATGTGATTCAATTCAGGAATGCTAACCTCATGAGAAATTTAATATTGACTAGAGAGTGTCAATTTTTCTAATTTATGTTCAGAAATTCAATTGAGTCAGTTATTATGAAGTATGTGGTAAGTTGTCTTTCATTATTTACCAAAAATCCTACATATTTAGACTTCAGGAAAATATATTTCAGCCTACATTAAGTGGAAGAAAAAAATAGTAAGAATATTATATATAATTCTGTGGTAGAGGAGATCAAGTCCAAGATGGAGTGGAGTAGGAGACATTAGTTTTGTCTGTCCAGGAATTCAGCTAGATAGCTATCAGACAAATTCTGAACACCTGCAAACTCAATCAAAAATCTAAGAAAACAATAGCTGCAACTCTACAAATCAAAAAGCAACCACTTTCTGCAAGAGTGACAGGACAGAAAAACTCAACTCAATGAAGAGAACAAGAGACAGTACTGACTACCAGGGACCTAACCAGTATGGATATAAGTAATATGTTAGAACTAGAGTTCAGAATAACATTATAAACTTACTAGTTGGTCTGGAAAAAGCATAGAAGACACTATTTCTGGAGAAATAAAAGAACTAAAACTAATCAAGTCAAAATAAAAGAAGGCTATTAATGAGATGCAATAAAAATTGGAGATACTAGCTGCTAGGATAAATGAGGCAGAAGAAAGAATTAGTGATATAAGAGACAAAATTATGGAAAATGCAGAAACCAGGAAAAGTAGAGAGATAAATAACTACTGGATCATGAGGAGAGAATTTGACAGATAAATGATACCATAGAGCAAGACAACATTAGAATAACTGACATCCCAGAAGAAGAGGAAGTGGGGTGGGGAGCAGAAGGTATACTGGAGCAAATTATAGCAGAGAACTTCCCTAATTGGGGAAGGAAAGAGTCATTCAAGTCAGGAGGTACAGAAAACTCCCTTCAAATTCAACAAAAATAGGTCAACACCTTGACATATAATAGTGAAACTTGCAAATCTCAGAGACAAAGAGACAATCCTGAAAGCAGCTCAGGACAAGAAGTTAGTAACCTACAGGGGTGGAAACATCAGACTGACAGAAGATCTACCCCCAGACACCTGGCAAGCCAGAAAGGACTGGCATAATATATTCAGGGTGCTAAATGAGAAAAGTATGCAGGCAAGAATACTTTATCCTCCAAGGATGTCATTCAAAATAGTAGAGACAAAAAACTTCCAGAACAAACAGAAACTAAAAGAATTTGTGATCATTAAACTAGCCTTATAAGAAATATAAAAAGAGATCCTTTAAGTCAAGAGAGACCCTAAAGTAACATAGACCATAAAGGAATATAAGCAATATACAGAAAGAGTGACTTTACAGATACACAATGACAATAAATTCATATCTTTCAATAGTTACTCTGAATGTAGATGGGCTTAATTCCCCAATCAAAAGGCACAGGGTATCAGGTTGGATAAAAAAGCAAGACCCATCAATATGCTATCTGTAAGACACTGACTTTAGACCTAAAAACACCTAAAACAACACATAAACACCTAAAAACAACAAATGAGAATGAAAACAAACATTGAAACCTTTGGGTTACATCAAGTCAGTTCTAAAAGGGAAGGATACTGAAATACAGGACTATCTCAACAAGCAAGGAAAGTTTCAAACACACAGGCTAACTTTATACCTCAAGGAGCTGGGGAAAGAACAGCAAATAAAGCTTAACCCAGCCTCGTTCTTTGAAAGAATTAATAAGACTGATAAACCCCTGGCCAGACTTATCAAAAAGAAAAGGGAAAGGACCCAAATAAATAAAATCATGAATGAAAGGGGAAAAATCACAGCCAACACCAAAGCAATCAATACAAACAATTATAAGAACATACTACAAGCAAATATATGCCAACAAATTAGGCAATCTAGAAGAAATGGATGCATTCCTAGAGATGTATAAACTACCAAAACTGAATCAGAAAGAAATAGAAAACCTGAACAGATCCATAACCAGCAAGGAGATTGAAGTAGTAATCAAAAATCTCCCAATAAATGAGAGTCTAGGGCTGGATGGCTTCCCAGGGAAATTCTACCAAACATTTAAAGAAGAACTAATCTTTATCTTTCTGAAGCTATTTCAAAAAATAGAAAGGGAAGGAAAACTTCCAACCTCTTTCTATGAGTCCAGCATTACCTTGATCCCAAAATCAATCAAAGATCCCACCAAAAGGAGAATTACAGAACAATATCCCTGATGAACATGAATGCCAAAATTCTCACCAAGATACTTGCCAAGAGGATCCAACAGTACATTAAAAAGATTATTCACGGGGTGCCTGGGTGGCTCAGTGGGTTAAAGCCTCTGCCTTTGGCTCAGGTCATGATCCCTGGGTCCTGGAATCGAGCCCTACATCGGGCTCTCTGCTCAGTGGGGAGTCTGCTTCCCTTCCTCTCTCTCTGCCTGTCTCTCTTCCTGCTTGTGATCTCTATCTGTCAAAAAAAAAAAATCTTAAAAAAAAAAAAGATTATTCACCACAACAAAGTGGGATTTATTCCTGGTTTCAATGGTGTTTTCAATATTCATAAATCAATCAAAGTGATACCTCATATTAATAAAAGAAAAGATAAGAAACATATGATCCTCTCAACTGAAGCAAGAAAAGTATTTGATAAAATACAGCAGCTTTTCTTCATTAAAATTCTTCACAGTGTAAGAATTCTTCACAGTTTTCATAAAAACCATCTATGAAAAGCCCACAGTGAATAGCAATCTCAATCTCAGAGGAAACACTGAGAGCATATTCCCTAAGGTCAGAAACATAGCAGAATGTCCACTATCACCACTGCTGTTCAACAGAGTACTCGAAGTCCTAGCTTCAGCAATCAGACAACAAAAGGAAATAAAAAGCATCCAAACTGTCAAAGAAATCAAACTCTCTCTCTTTGCAGATGACATGATATTCTATGTGGAAAATCCAAAATATTCCAACCAAAAATTGCTAGAACTCATACAGGAATTCAGCAAAAGGACAGGATATAAAAATCAATGCATAGAAATTAGTTGCATTTCTATACACTAATGAGACAGAAAAAAGAGAAATCAAGTAGTTGATCCCATTTACAATTGCACCAAAACCATAAAATACCTAAGAATAAACCTAATCAAATATGCAAAGATCTATACTTAGAAAACTCTACAATACTCATGAAAGAAACTGAATAGCACCCTGAATATATTATGCCAACAAATAGAAATAAAAAACATTCCACACTAATGAACTGGAAAATTAATGTTGTTAAAATGTCTATGCTACCCGGAGCAATCTATACATTCAACGTAATCTCTATCAAAATACCATCAACTTTTTTCACAGAGCTGGAGCATATAATCCTAAAACTTGTATGGAATCAGAAAAGACCCCAAATAGCCAAAGGAATGTTGAAAAAAAAAAAAAAAACATAGCTGGTGGCATCACAATTCCAGACTTCAAAATCTATTACAAAGCTGTAATCATCAAGACAGTATGGTACTGGCACAAAAAACAGACATATAGATTAATGGGATAGGATAGAGAACCAAGAAATGGACCCTCAACCTATGGTGAACTAATCTTCAACAAAGCAGGAAGGAATGTCCAATCGTGGGGGGAACAGTCTCTTCAACAAATGGTGTTCTAAAATTGGACAGCCACATGCAGAAGAATGAAACTGGACCATTTTCTTACACTATACACAAAAATAGACTCAAAATGATGAAAGACCTAAATGTTAGATAAGAATCCATCAAAATCCTTGAGAACACAGGCAGTAACGTCTTCGCCCTCTGCTGCTGCAACTTCTTGCTAGACACATCTCCAAAGGCAAGGGAAACAAAGCAAAATGAATTATTGGGAATTTATCAAGACAAAATTCTTCTGCACAGCAAAGGAAACAGTCAACAAAACCAAAAGACAACTAATAGAATGGGAGAAGAAGCAAGTGTCTTATCAGATAAGGTGCTAGAATCCAAAATCTATAAAGAACTTATCAAACTCAACAAAATCAAATCAAATCAAAACAAATCAAAACAAAACAAAACAAAAAAGTCAGGAAACGGGCAGAAGACATGAACAGACATTTCTCCAGGAAAACATACCAATGGCCAACAAATGGATGCCTGAAAAAATGCTCCACATCCCTTGGCATCTGGGAAATATAAATCAAAACCTCCATGACCTTCAACCTCATACCAGTCAGAATGGGTAAAATTAACAAGTTAGGAAGTGACAGATTTTGACAATGATGTATAGAAAGGAGAGTTCTTACACTTTGGGGAGGGAAAAAAAAATGGTGTAACCACTCTGGAAGACAGTATGGAAGTTCCTCAAGAAGTTGAAAATACAGATATCCTATGACCCACAATTGCACAACTTGGGATTTACCCCATACATTTAAAATGTAATGATCCAGAAGGGCACCTGCACCTCAATGTTTATAGCAGCTATGTCCACAATAGTCAAACTATGGAATGAGCTCCAGATGTGCACAGTTGAATAGATAAAGAAGATGTGACCTGTGTGTAAACACACACACACACACACACACACACACGAACACTATTTAGCCATCAAAAGGAGTTAAATCTTGCCATTTCCAATGACATGGATGAAACTAGAGGGTATTATGCTAAGTGAAATAAGTCAGAGAAGGACAATTATCATATGATCTCACTCATATGTGGAATTTAAGAAAAAAAACAGAGGTTCATAGTGGGAGAGAGGAAAAAATAAAACAACACAAGATCAGAGAGGGAGACAAACAATAAGAGACTCCTAATTATAAGAAAAAAACTGAGGGTTGCTGGAGGGGTGGGAGGTGAGGGGATGGGGTAACTGGGTGATAGACATTAAGGAGGCCATGTGATGTGATGAACACTAGGTATTATATAAGACTGATGAATCACTGACCTCTAGCTCTGAAACTAAAAATACACTATATGTTAATTAATTGAATTTAAATAAAGAACTATATAAAAATACTGTGGTAGGCAAGATTTTAAGACAATCTCCAAGATTTCTGCCTCCTGTACTTCTCTTGCACAGGCAGAACCTGTGAATATAATAAGTTTAATTCCTGTGATTATGTTGTGTTATACAGCAAAAGGGATATATTTCTTGGTACAGCTGATGATCAAAGCAGAGAGATTTCCTTGACAGGTTTCAGAAGAAGAAGTAAGAAATATGTCCTGCTGTCCTGGAAGAAAGCAAATAGCCATGTTATGAACTGCTGATGGGGATGGGCAGCTTCTAGTCCCTGATAGCTGTCACCTTCACGAGGTGGGGAACCTGGTGATTGTAAGCCAAAAAGATGGGGGGACTACTTACTGATGAACAGTAGATGACTTTATTTCTTACAATCACTTTTTATACTTTACACAAGATCTGGTTACAAACAGGATATAGATTTACATGCAGGACATGAACTGCATGTGAGATGTGACCTACCTGCAGGACCTGGGCTACGTGTGAAATGTGGGCTACCTGCAGGCAATCAAGTGTGACAGGTGAACAACAATGATTATCTCTTAGCTTTAAATGACAAGAGCAAGTTAAGGATTCTCCACACTTATCAGATCCATCTAAAGGAGGACCTGAAAGCACTCCAGGGATCCTCCCATGTTCATTCTGGGCATCTGCCCCGGAAGACTTTTGCTCTCCATCTCCTGGAGTTTTCTCACAGGATCCAACAGGACCCCAGTCACATTGGCTAGGATCCGGGTTGTGTTCCAACAATATCAGTCCCAGATGAACAGCTGGCAAGAAAAGAGGCAAAAAATAACCCTGCCAACAACCAGTGAGTTTGCAAGAGAATACTTTACCCTAGATGTGAATGGCAGCATTATTGATGTGTTGACTTCAGTCATGAGACTCAGCAGAGGACCCAGCCAACCCATTCCTGGACTCCTGGCCCATTGAAATTGAGATAATAAATTTGCTGTTTTAAGATGATACATTTGTGGTAATTCTATATACACTGATAGAAAATGAATATAATGCAAAGAGAATGAAATGTAAGCTAGGGATTTTTTTTGTTTTGTTTTGTTTTTCTTAACTTTCATATAAAGCTTTTTTCTATATATGCTCCTTGAAGGGATAATAAGACTCCACTACAACATTCATAGAGTTGAGTGATTTTAGTGTATTTGCTCATTGTATGATATTTGGATGTACACATTCTGTTGTGTTGTGGAGGCTTGCCCAGAAAAGAAAGTTATGTAGGTTGTAAAATGGCCCCTAAATTGATATTTCCTAAAGGATCGGGAATTTGTTATGGAACTGATCGAATAACAGAACATAACATATGAGATTCATGTATTAACCAAAAAATACATTATAAGCATTCATAGTCTGTTCTAATAACAAAAATTCTTGAGTCCCTTATCCAGATCATGCTCATCCCAGTACCAAGGCATCTAACCAGCTGTATAATAAACACAGTATCAGAGAGAAGAGGTGCAGAGTCCAGAGCAATGGCTTATTCAAAGCTTGGGATTGCATGAATGTTATTTATGTGTCTTCACTATGAATACCAACTCACCTGTCAATCCATATATTTTATTTCCCCCAAAGCCATGTCTCCTAAAAAATGATTGCAACATACACTCCATAGTTTTATTTTATGAATCCTATTGACTTCTGTTTTCCAGTCTTGATCATTTCTTCATCTGACCATTCGATCTTTCTTTAGATATATTAATATTGTGTTAAATAAATCATCGGTCTGAGAAAAAGCAGCCAATCCTTTAGCATTAAAAACATTTCCTTTGCTTTTAATATGTAATGATAAAATTACCTTAACCCTCAAAGGTCATCCACATAACTCATTTCAGGAAATGGAAGCCATTCCAAATATTTTAATTAAGAAGAGATTTAATATATGGGATTTCAAGCATACAACATAATCAGAGGGATGAGGAGGCAAGTTTAGTGCTGAATGCTCAGCATGCACACATACTTGAAGCACATACCAGCTGTTAATGCAATTGCCTTAAAATATCCTAGAAATTGGTGAATACTCAGCAGAAGTTTCAGCACAGGGCCCTGGACCATAATGTGAATGAGAAATGAAACTTTATTGTGTTAAGCCACTGAGATACGAAGGTGTTTGTTACAGAGTTGTATTAGTAGCATTAATACAAAAATATATCCTTTTAGACATTATTATTGTTATTATAATTTTCAACCTGTGATGTATTTGAAAATCTGAAAAAATGTATTTTCTTTTTAATTTTGAGACGGTATGTTTGATTAAGTATACTTAAGTACAAAACCAAGTAATGGTGTTTTATATATGTGGCAAAAATCCATAATCTCACTCTACATACCAATGTATTATTCTTGGCCTTTGTAACATAATAATCTGAGACAGAAAAAAAAACAACAACAAGACTTTCTGTAATAATTCTGTAAGTATGGCAAATGATAAGATAATTATATGACAGTCATATGTTCAGGTGACCCACTCTCACTGAATCTGTTTTTGCTTGGGCCATCTTCATGACTTACTCATCATTGCTTTTAATGTAAGTAATTAAGTGTCAGTGGTGTGTTATAGTAACCCATATTCCTCTAAACCATATTTAATATAGAAATGTAAGTAATCCAGGCAATTCTATGTCTCTCAATTGCATTTAAATTTTTATACTTGCGTCTCAGCAAATTGTGAGACAGTACTTAGGATAAGCATCATTTTGGGGTTGCATCAGACCCTTCTTCAAGTTGCTCAAGTTTCATAAACCTAGATTATTTTTGGGGGGACTCAAACTTTTCTGAACATGGCCTTTGTTATTTGATTTAAAATATATATAAAGTTGCAATTCATATTGCTACAAAGTATCAGGATACATGCTTATATTTGTATTTACATTTGCTTTTGATCAGCATAAATTCAAACCTAATTTAAGTATGATGATGGTTTTCTGTTTCAAATGGTAAATGAAAAATGGCAGAAGAACTGAGTCTTTGTATGATATATGAATGTAGCAAGCTAAATTCGAAAGAATCTTTGCTATATAATCCAGCCCACTGTTAATTTTGGAACAAGAGATATTGCAAATTTTTTATTGTACTACTTTGTAATATTTCATTATAAGACACTGAAATATGATAAAGTAGAAAAATTGGTTTTGGCTCTAGCAATAATTGAATTAGATATCCATTTAATGCATATTTCAATCAGAATAAAATGCTATCTTTCTGAAGTGAAAGTCAGCTTTACAAAGTTATTAAGTCCTATATCATCAAAATGGAATTTGAGAATTGATGACTTAAAATGTATTTTGGTTAGAAGTAATTACTTCTTTTACCCAACTAGCAAGTGAACATTGACTTCATTAATATTTGATGAAGGATATTTACACATGCAGATATTTTCTGCAATATCCTCACTTCATCACACACAAGAACAGGTCAAATGTATAACTGCACCTAAGGTCATAAAATTTTACCATTTTTGCCAACATAGGTGATAATGTACAAATAAATAACATCATCCATTATGCTGTACTAAAGTGAAATTAAAATTTACTGATTATATAGTTTTGTTTGTATTAATATATACATGAGTATTTTTCCTTACAGTTGAATATGAGATAAAAGCATAAGAAACTGACACATAGTTGTATTTTTAATATATCTATGTACAGCCACAATTTAAAAATATCAACTATGGGTTAAAAACGTCTTCAATTTTGGTGTAAAAACTACTAGTTGCCTTCTACTACTCACCATTCGTTCTTCTACCATGTTGAAATAATTTGGTGGATGGACTCAAAGCTGCCCAGGAATTAACACCTTTTTGTAGGTTCCCTGGTATTATATATGGTTTGTGCCTTATAGACAAATGACTAACTTCTGTACAATCAATATTTCATGTGTGGAGGGAATATGTGCAGTTTTGCATCATGACTAAAGTAAAAAGGTATACACTTATTTCCCACTTTCCCTGTTTTTTTCTAGACTATATGGCATATTATGTGGTGGTTATAAGTTTCTTGTAGAGTAAGGACAAAGGCAATAAGTAATATTAGAGGGGCAGAATAGAAATAGCCTAGGGGTCCAACATAGTGGAGTTTCTGTATCAATTCTGGAATGTTTAACCATAAATTGTCATACTAAAGACACAATTCCTCTTTATTTTAGCCACATGTTACCATCTCTATCATACCAGCCAAAACTATCTCCTAGGTAATACAGATTTTGGTACATAGTTATAATATTAAAAGAATATAGTCTAAAAATAAAACTATAAGGTCAGGAAAGCTGGGTGGCTCAGCTGGTTGAGCATCTGACTTAATTTTGGGTAAGGTCATCTCATGGGTTGTGCGATGGAGCCCCACATTGGGCTCCACACTCATTGGGGAGTCTGTTTGAGAGTCTCTCTCTCTCTGCCCTTCTCCCTACTCTCTCTAAAAATAAATAAAATCTTTAAAAAAAAAAGCTATAAGGCATAGTTATTGCAGGCTGGAAACTAACATTTGTTTTGCTGTGGTAAAAAACCATTGGTAAATTTTCCATTAACAGGTATTATATACTTTAATATCTCCATATTTGGAATGCCTATAATATTCAATAGATTCAGATTTTCACAATTATTTTCAGCTAGAGGTGAATCTTGGCAAGGTTGTTATTACTGGTGCCTCATCTGGATCAGATAGAAATTTCTGTATAACATTCAACTGTCCTAGTCTTAGATTTGAAGTTGGCCTACAGAGAAAGTGGGTAGTTGACCTATACAGAGCAGTTCTAGTGGTAGTGGTATATCCACTGTGGGCTAGTGGCAATTTGCATAGCACTTTGATAGTTCAGCAGCCAAAAAATGGCCTGTGGCAGATGCTGAAAGTTGTCCCCCATTAACTCAATTATTTTTTATCCATAATCATAACATTTCTGGATGGCAGTATCATTTGGTTTACAAAAACAGCACTCTAGGGAAGGCAGGTAAATATGATAGAAGTGGTCTGAGTCTCCAATTCTATGGGCCTACCAAAGTAGTGCTGGGCTGCTTACTACAGAACTGTGAGTTGCGAGAAATAAATTACTGAGCTTAATTGATGGTCATTTAAAAGTCTCTATCAGAACACTAAGAGTGCTCAAAAGTAAATCCAAGACAAATGATAATATAATAACCCTTGAACATTACAATTTTATTATTATTAGAAGAAATTCTCCAATCATTAAATAAACTTATAAAAAAGTGATAAAGCAGATATGTTCTGGTTCTAGGGCTGCAATTGTCTATTTTGAAATGTTTTTTCATCTATTATCTATTATAATATTAGATATTCATCTAATATCTATTTACGATGATAATTTTTTTTTTTTTTTTTAAGATTTTTATTTATTTGACAGATCATAAGTAGGCAGAGAGGCAGGCAGAGAGAGAGTGGAGGAGGAGGCAGGCTCCCCACTGAGCAGAGAGCCCGATATGAGGCTCGATTCCAGGACCCTGGGATCATGACCTGAGCCAAAGGCAGAGGCTTTAACCACTGAGCCACCCAGGCGCCCCACGATGATAATTTCTAATGTCATCTATTTAAGATGATATTTCCAGTGTAAATACAAATTTTTATGGTCTTATTTACTTTGTTATTTACACAGATTGAGGGTTTTTTAGTGATACATGTGAGGCTCTTTTTTTTTTTTTTAAGATTTTATTTATTTATTTGACAGAGATCACAAGTAGGCAGAGAGGCAGGCATAGAGAAAGGGGGAAGCCGGCTCCCCGCTGAGCAAAGAGGCCAATGCGGGGCTCGATCCCAGGACCCAGAGATCATGACCTGAACTTAAGGCAGAGGCTTAACCCACTGAGCCACCCAGGAGACCCAATGTGAGGTTCTTTTAATCCCAGGTTTTGTTATTGTTTTCTGATCTATTCTGCATGTTATCAAAAGTCATGGACTAACAGCACTAAGAATAACTCATACTTCTTGTTTTACTTTTTTATTACTCCAACAGGAACAAAATTATACTTAAGCCAATGAAAATGGTTAACAATAATTTTAAAAAAATAATTTTCACCTCAGAAATAGTGTATATGCATTATCTGAGAAATTTCTTTTGGAGAAACTAAGTCAAGTACATGCAAATGTATTATTTCCTAATTTGTTGTTATGAAAGAGATATACTGATTGCGAAATTAAGAATTGTGATGAAAGGATGATCTGAAATTTTGATGTCATGGCACCACCATGGGTTATAATGAATGTGTCTTTGAAGGATATATTTTTTACCAATTTTAGAAACAATTGCAGCAGATAAAAGATATGCCTTCTATACTGACCACTGACAGATGTTTCTAAGAAATTTGGTTGATAATTTATGCCCATAATTGTAACTGTCAAAATGACTTTACTAGTGAAATTATGTTATTAAAGACTGGCTAAATAAAAAGTTTGGGCAGATTTATTCAAGGTGATATGGTTTTACCTGAGAATGGCATATAAGAAGTTCTATAGAAAGGGAGTGATGTGGCACAAGGATGAAATTAATTACTTTTCTCCATGCTTTAAACTTTAATTTGAGAATATCATTATATGCGTATACAAGTATTAGTAAATAAAAATATTGAATTGTCATCTGAATAGAACCATTAAAGAGGTAAATGTTATTTATTTCAGTGTATTGAATTTACTATTAACTTCTTAAACATTGTGTAAGAAAACAAAATTAACTCACACTCAGCTGTTGCTTTATTCAGAAATGCATGGTTCTTGTGGGTGTATATATATGTAATAAATACATATGTATATATATTATATATTATTGATTTAACTTGAAATCTGAAGTTGAATTTCATATGGTTGATTTATAATAAAGACTGATTAGCAAATTAAAGCGCAAATGTCTCCTATATATTGAATAAACAAAAGCTACTGGGCTATGATTTCAGTACAAACAAGTGTAAGAAAAGTGATAAGATAAAATTAATAATCCAAAAATATTCCATTGACAAAGATGTATTCAGTTTAACAATATTTAAATATTCAGTCTTGTTGAGTATATCAGCTTCAGGAGGGGTTCTTACTGAACCCTTATGCAATGTTCTGTAATTGAAAGTGTACTAGGTCATTTTAAAAGCGTAGTAGGTTAAAAAAAAAAAGAGAGAGAGAGAGAGAGTAGGTCTTTGATCAACATTAGTAAAGTTGTTTGGCATTCATCACAGAAATAGAGTGACTTGAATTATTGCAAAATTCATGTATTTGCAAATTAGACAGTTACCTATTGCTTGTTTCAAAAAGCATTTTAAAAATCATAGGGGCACCTGGGTGGCTCAGTGGGTTAAAGCCTCTGCCTTCAGCTTAGGTCGTGGTCCTGGGGTCCTGGGATCGAGCCCCACGTTGGACTCTCTGCTCAGCGGGGAGCCTTCCTCTCACTCTGCCTGCCTCTCTGCCTACTTGTGATCTCTGTCTGTCAAATAAATAAATAAAATCTTAAAAAAAAATTATATCCAATGGGTTGGTTGGCTAAAAGTTCATTGTATCAGTTAAGACACAGTCAATAAAACATGCCCATGTTCATAGTCCAATAGAAGGAATTTAATAGGGGCTTTGCTTATGAAGGACTCAGAAGGGCTGAAAAGCTTAAGAGAAAACAATCAATCATCCTGGATACTAGCAGCATTAGAATACGTTAACACTACGTGTCCTCCTTAATACCCACCACCAGGCTCATGGAGTACTGGGTGTGATGTATAAACAATGAATCTTGGAACACTGAAAAAAACAAAATTAAATTTAAAAAAATGTAATATATAAAAAAACTATTTTGTTGCTGGGGGAAAAGAAAAAAAAAAAGAATATTACCAAAAAAAAAAAAAAAAGAATACTGTTAACACTCCTAGAAGCTGGAAGGATGGAATGGGGAGTCATGTTAACTAAATAAAAGTTCGTAATGACCAGTTGCAATGCAACACTTGTCAAGGGTGGAGGAAATACATTTCACAAAGAGGTGTGGAAAATGAATCTGAAAGTAATCCGGCAAATGGCTGGAATGATCCACACCTTTTCTTCTCAGCATCCATTTTCTTCCTCCTACCCTCATTTAACTCTCATTCAAACAACATCAAATTTCTACTTATCCCACGATAACTATCTTTTATATGTATTTTTTTTTCCATAGTCTTCACATGGTGATGTGGTATTTCTCACCATCTTCCCTAGCCTGCTAGGAACAGCAACCACAGACCTTCTCAAATATGCTGGTGCTTTCCAACTAAACTATTTAAAGACACATCACTGAAGAAACTAAGAAGATAATATTGACAAAAATGTGTTTTGTTCCCAACTTGTCATAATTTCATGTGCCCTAATGTTTATAGATCATGTTTTGGTGAATGAAGGTCAGTAATCAAAGTTTATGGCAAAATGCAATCCCTATCAGCTTAGACCTGACTTGGGGCACTCATGTATCTACCTCTGATCCTCCCAGTGTCCCCCAAGGACAGCTTTGGCACAGTCATGCTGAAGTATATTTGCAAATGACTACTATTTATGATACCCTGTTCAAGGAAACTCAAAATTTTGAGCTCCAAAATACATACTCATATTGTACTAAGGCAGAAATCATTCATTAGTAACATGTTTCTTGGATAAATTAACAGAGACCAAAATGCCCTCAAAGAGACTTGAGCTAAATTGGCATAGGTCTCTGACTCCTAGGGCAAACTGAATTTTCCATTACTGAGGAAATATGTACTGGGGAAAATGACTCATGATCATACATTGGTTGCTGAAAATGAATGTTATTTCAGGAGGGAGGGAAAGTATAACAAACAGCATGGAAAATATCACAGTTTTAGAAAGCCATATGAAACAAATTCGACAGTGTGCTAAGGAAGAACAGTATAAGCAAAAAAAGCTCAAGTATCTTCACAGCACAAATGCAGAGATAAACTTATGGAGACTTAAGCTCCTTCTAGTCCACCAAAAATATAAATGGAAAATACAAATACAAAGCATATTCTGTGCAACTGAGTGAGGACCCTGGGGTGTGCACCTGGAAGTTTTCAGAACTCTGTAAGAATGCCTGCACTTTCCCATGTTTCACCCTAACCTCTATTAAAGCTTTATGTAAATATACCCTGTGGAACCTTATGAGTTGTTTTAAATAGCTGACCCTGCGTAATCAGAACTGCACTGATTGTGTAGTTCTTCAGTCATTTCACAGGTCTTCATTGGGAATATGTATGTGATCCTTAAATTAGGAATACAAAACATTAGATAACCAGGTTGATAAAGCTATTAACATTCCTCATTTATATAAGTCATATTTCCAGGAAATAGTATTCCAGGGAGAAAAACACAAGAATTTCCCCTACTTGCTTGAGAGTATATGGGAGAGAATCAAAGCCTGTTGTACTTAGAGGGTCTAAAAATGAATTGAGGGGAGAATATTCTAAGAGAAATACTAGACAGTTATTTCCTAACATTGAAGAAATCCTTTGAGAATAAAGCAAAATTCCTAAAAAAAAAAAAACCCAAAAACTTGTTATTTGAGAGATGTGTATAGATTAAAACAAGTTACCAAGAAAATATAAAAAATAAATATCTTTGCATGTATTTGTATTATCACTACAGCATTTTCTGAAAAGCTGAAAATAGCCTTTTTCCATATCTAAATGAGTGCTTAAATAAATTTTAAAGTACTGATATTATGGAAAATTGTGCAACTATTTAAAATTGATACCGAGACAGAAGGAATTTGAGGCAAATATGTTAAGCACATATTATAATATAGAAAAATAAATGTAGTTTTTTCACTTTGTGTTAAAAAGAGTTTATATATGTATAAATATGCACTAAATATAGACCAAGGTCTGTAAGTATATTTCTATATTGCTTGAAATTTATAGAACAAGAATATAATAATATAATGGTATAATAAAACTACTAAAATAAATTATTTATTTTTTAAAAATATGTGCTTATAGATCTCTATTGATGAATAGAGATATATTAAGGTATATGTGTTATTTATAATATGTTTTATATATAATGTATAATGTATTTTTCCTGGCATTACTCTAGGTTTATAAAAATGATAAAGAAGATCTATTTGTGGTAGGATTCCACTTTATTTTTACTTCATTGTTAATAGTTTTCACATTATTTAATTTTTGAGAGACTATATTATACATTTTTAAAGATTTTTATTTGTTTATTTATTAGAGAGATGTAGAGAGAGAGAGACAGGGAGATGAAGGAGGGAGAGGGAGACACCCCTATTTGGGGATCACTTCTGGGACTCTGGGATTATGACCTGACCTGAAGGCAGACACTTAACCTCCTGAGCCACCCAGGCACCTTAGCCTATGTTATATATTTTTTTAAAATATTTACATTTTATTTTTTGTATTTTAATTTTTTAAACTATATTTAATATCTTTATGCATATTTTTTCCTGGAAGAACCTTTATTATATCCTGAAGGATATACAAACAATAGTTTCCAGCTCAAAACATTTCACTCTTTTTTAAAGTTTTTACATATATTTTGTCAAAAGAAGATGCAATCTCTTCCTGTCAAGAACTGAGCCAGACCTATCAGACTGTATCTTTTTATGTCTGGATTGGTTGTTTGAGGTTATGTAACTTCCTTTATACTGTCCTGGGAGAAAAGTGTAACAATTTTGTTTGTAACTGTACAAAGTCAGCTCTCATATACAAAGCATAGGATTGTGAAAAGGGAATGAGGGATGTCATCAGAACGTTAGAAGCATCCTGGAAGACAAAGGATGCTGACCATGACCACCTTTGTTAAGAAGTATATTATTTAAAATACTGATAGTCAGGGGGCCTAGGTGGCTCTGTCAGTTAAGCATTTGATTCTTGATTTTGGCTCAGGTCATAATCTTAGGTTTGTGAATGCAAGCCCTGCATTGGGCTCCACACTGGGCATGGGACCTGTTTAAGATTACCTAAGATTCTATCTCTCCCTTTGTTTCCCCTCTCCTGCTCACACACTCTTTTTCTCTCTCTCTAAATAAAATATAAATAAAATACTGATAGTCTCCAAAAAAGTTTATAATGAGAAAATGACCTCTAAAGGGTAAGGACGAATTGAAGTGTGGGATTTGGTTTTAGTGACATGATCTAGAGCTTCATGGGAAAAAGCTAGCATGGTTATATCATGTGAGTTAAGGAGAAAGCCCTTTTGGATCCAGGCACTTTGTTATAATGAACCTGTTTTGAGAGCAATGACCAAACATTTTTTTCTAAATGTGTGATTATGGTGAGAATTGAAAAGTGGGAACCATTGTGGTACAAGCAAGAGTCTACATAATCAAGGTCATTGCTTAAGAAATGAATAGAAATATAAATCAAAGGGTGGCAATGACAGCAAAAAACACCAGACTAATAATGGTCTCTAGATGTCTCTGTCTCTGAATGACCTTTGAAAAAGGGGCTTACCCACACAAGAATAAAAGCATCCAGTGCTCTTGGAAAATTCAGATGGTGAAAACCTTAAGAGAGCCTATCTATTACTAGCAGAACCGTTTTAGAATTGTATTAATGATAGCATGACTAGATAATAATGATTCTAGTTCTTACCTTTTATGATTTACAGTCACATAAAAATGTCTAGAAATATTTCAAATGATTGTTGTGATGGTTATCTATCATATATTATCCCTGAATTTTATGCTATTAATTTATTGCTTTACCATTAATTAATTGTTAACTTGCTTTGTGATTAAGGATGCATCATTCTATTCCTTGTTTGGCAAAAATATGAAGTAATAATAAAGGTTGATTTATTGCCTTTCAACATACTTATTTCAATTAGAATAACTAAATACTGCATTTATTAATACATATCTCAATATAGAAAAGCACATGATTGTGTTCATATTTTATAATGTATGTATTTTTATGTGTATTATATATATATTTTTCTCCAATATTAGAATATAAACTGTAAAGCTCCATGAGGGGAAATATATTATATACTTTGATGACTGTTTTACTCCAACATCTAAAACAGGACCTAGAACATTCAGGCACGCAAAAATACATGTACTAAATGATTTATTGTTTCTCTGTAATACTAGATTTGGTTTTCTTTTATTTTAGTTTTCTTTTAATTTGCATTATTAAATAATTGGAGGATAGACGAGAGAGTCTTCACCAGGTTTTTTAATTTGACTAACTTCATTAATAAATTTATTAATAAATTTAACTTCATTAAATTTATTGAGGCATAGAATTTTCATATTTTCTCTTTGATTATATAGCTTGAGAAAATAGTACTTTCTAAAAGCTCTTAGGAACTTTATCCTTAAAACCACTTGAATTTGAGCTCTTTTCAAGAATTCCATAAAAAAGGATTTATTTAATATTTGGCATATAGTAAATGGCACAGATTTAAATGTGCCATTTGAGAACTTGCATATATAGTTCTTTAAGGAAGATATACAAATAGGCAAAAAACACATGAAAGATAAGAAGCCACTTCACACTCTTTAGGACAGCTATTAATCTAAAAAAGGTAGAAAATAACAGATGTTGGCAAGATTTGGAGAAATTGGAACCCTTGTATATTGCTAGTGGGAATACAAACTAGTGCAGCTCTTATGGAAAACAATATGTGTCAGTTCCTTAAAAAATTAAGAACAGAATTACTATTTGATCCAGAAATCCAATTCTGTGGCTATAGCCCATGAATTGAAAGTAGTAGCTTAAACACGTTTGTACACCCATACTCATAGCAGTATTATTTACAATAAGCAAAAAGTGGAAGTTACCAATGTTGTCAATGGATGAATGGCTAAACAAAATGTAGTATATGAATACAATGGAATATTATTCAGCCTTAAAAGGAAGGAATTTCTGATGCATGCTGCAACATGGCTGAGGCCTGAAGACTTCATGTTAACTGATATAAGCCAGTCAAAAGAAGACAAGTACTTCTATGAAGTACCAGAGCAATCAAATTCATAAAGACATAAAGTAAAATGGTGGCTGCCAGTACTAAAGGGAAGGGAGATGGAGGAGTTATTATTTAATAGGTACATAGTTTCAGTTTAGCAAGATGAGAAAAGTTCTGGAGATAGATGGTGGTTATGGTTATACAGCAATGTGCATGTACTTAATACCACTGAATTGTACATATAAAAGTGATTTTAAAGCAAATTTTCTATTATGTACATATTATTGCAGTTAGTAAATTAAATAAATATAAAGGAAACATTTCTTTTTCAATATTATGGCAGCAAAATATATACATTTGGCTTTCTTAAATTTTAATTAAAATGTATTATCATAGGGGCACCTGGGTGGCTAAACGGGTTAAGCCTCTGCCTGTGGCTCAGGTCGTGGTCTCAGGATCCTGGGATAGAGCCCCACATTGGGCTCTCTGCTCAGTGGGAAGCCTGCTTCCTCCTCTCTCTCTGCCTGCCTCTCTGCCTGCTTGTGATCTCTAATAAATAAATAAAATCTTAAAAAAAATAAAAAATAAAACATCATAAAAGCTATTTAACCTAAGTTACTTGTTGCTTTTGCATCTTCAATTGAGACATATTTTCATTTTCTTCACCAAAAACTATGTTCTACATTTATATTTTTCAGTCCTCATGATGTCTGTCGCACAGGTAGTATGTACTTTTCCATATACTTAAGTAATTACTGCATCATGTACTCTCTTGCCTCGTCTTGTTTTGTTTCACCAGCCATATTATACGCTGCCTAATAGTGACAGTTTTTATGCTTTTCTGTAAGTGGGAGAGGTATATTTTTAATCATGGTACATATAAGGAAAATAAATATCCATTCATTCATTCTATACAACTCTATTACAAAACCCTTAGGATTGTCAAAATCCAAATCAAGCAAAAATATTAAATGACATATCTTTAAGAGAGAAAGTCTTAAGCTATTTAAGATTATTTTATGAATAAATAGTGGCAGACTGTTGATATCATTTAGTAAAAATTAAATGAATTTGCACAAGATATGATTTCTTGCCAAAATAATTAGAAGCCATGAAATTTTTATTTCCTATGCATAAGGTTTACCTCATCTTTTAGTGGTTTTATCTTTGATGTAATTCTTCTGAAAATATGACGTAGAAGTCCTCAATCCTCTGGAAACCGGGGCAGCTCAGTCAGTCAAACATCTGACTGTTGGTTTCAGATCAGGTTGTGATATCATGGTTGTGGGATCAAGTTCCGGGTCAAGGTCCATGCTTAGCATGGAATCTGCTTGATATTCTCTCTCCTTCTCCCGCTACTGCTTCTGCTCACACTCTCTCTCTCACTCCCTGAAATTAAAAAAAAAAAAAAAAAAAAAAAAAGTCTCAATCCAGAAAAATTACTGCCAACTTTTTTTTTTTTTTTTTTTAAATAACAATCGATGCCTATAGTCATAGGAAGAAAAATTTCATGGGTCTTTTGGTAGCTTTCATTTTAATAAGTGAACTTAATTTTATATGTCCTAATGGACCAGTGAACAGACAAAGAATTAACTCAAGAGTCATAAAAATATAGCCTCCAACTTTCAAGCCCATGCTACATGAGCACATTAATTAGATATTTTTATAATCTTTATCTAAATTAATCATTACAAAAAATTATTATATCCCACATTCTACAGATGAGGGAATAGAGTTCTAAGATTAAATAAATTACCTAAACACACAATTTTTGCATCTCAGATTTGAAATGAAGGACTTGTGAAATTATTATTGCTGCTTCTGGTTTTTGCTGATACAAACTATTTGCAAATTGTATCACATTCACCACTTCCAATAGGTATATCAGCACATGTGGGGGGTGTGTGTGCATTATGATAGCTCCCTTGAAGATATTACTTAGGAATTCTTAAGTATTATTAAAATTTTCATACCAATAAATGATTAGCAAAGGCAACATTTGATTTTTTTCTTGAATGATTTATCTCACTTATGGTATAAATTAGCCACTAACAGTATGCCCTTACTTGAACAAAGTAGTTCCTTTCAGAAAAACAAAACAAAACAAAACATTTTTTCATGTCAATAAGCAACATATGACATGCTTAGTATTCACTTCATGCAACTTTTAATTTAGAAGTGAAAACTTATGTTCCCAAAGGAAATGGCTCACTTTCTGCACAAAGTATTACATTTTTGTGATTTACTGAGATATTAACATGGAAATGGTGATGTTAAACAATACTTTTGATAGCTCTAAAAGTGTAGTGGGAATCATGATTTCATAAGAAGAAAATTAGTTATGTAGGTAACATTATTGTATAATTTCCCACAGGATCTATACATTGGCATTGGTTTTATTATATCCTAAAACAAGTTGCCTACATTCACTTTAGATGTAAAGTAATGTTGAATACAACAATATCATAAGGCAGCTCACAGTGCGAGCAAAGACATCTGTTAATGGTACCATGAATAGTTATGAACTGAGGTGCTCAAATGGCTTTGCCAGCAAAGCATTGCCTCCTAATTTATTTTTATAGCAAAAGGAAGCCTCATTTTTCATGGTCGGGTAGTTTGCATTCAAATGTACCAATAACTTCAAATGCAATCACTTCTACACGGGATGTTTTATTGTAGAGCATAAGATGGAATAGCTAATGGTCTGTTGATGGGTAGACATCTCCTCCATCAGCACTTTTGTCTCATTTTTTTTTTGTTTTTCTATGTTTAAAATAATTTTAAAATCATATGCATTTATTTATAGTAATATTTTAAAAATAGATTTTAGATGGAGACAATATAATTTCAAATTGTGTAAACCTGAAATAAAGTATAAATGTTACTCTCTTTGACTTGGAATTGTTTAATACATATTCCATCGTGCTGTAATGAAACTTGGTTGTGAATGGATTTTTATGTAGGAACATGGGTTTATTTAGTATGGACTGAATTGTGTACCCTCTCAAATTCATATGTGGAAGCCCTTATTCCCAATGTGATTGTATTTGGAGATAGGATCTACAATGAAGTAGCTGAGACTAAATGAGGTAGTGTCAGGCCCTGATCCTATGGACTAGCATCCTTAGAAGAGACATGCAAAAACTCTTCTCTGCCCCTGCACTCATTAAAAAAAAAAAAAAAAAAAAAGAAGAAGTCATATGAGCACACAGCAAGAAGAGAAGAGGGCTCAGAATGAAACTTGCCTCCCCAGAACCTTGACTTTAGACTTCCAGCCTCCAGAGTATGAGAAATAAGTTTCTGTTGTTTAAGCCACCGAGTCTGTGGGTATGCCTTTGGTTAAGCAGACTGATACACTATTAAAATATATTTAAGGTTAAAACTTTACAGAAGGGAATTTACTTATAAGCAAGTTATGAAGATGACAATTTCATTCACAAAACAGATCCATAGATGTTCAGATAACTGCTACATTACCAAAGGTAAAAACTTTAAAGATTTTATTTATTTATTTGAGAGAGAATGAATGAGAGAACACAAGAGGGCTGGTGGGGGGAGGGGTGGAGAGAGAGAAGCAGACTTTCCACTGAGCAGGGAACCAGATGTGGGACTCGATCCCAGGACCTTGAGATCATGACCTGAGCCAAAGACAGATGCTTAACCGACTGAGACAGCCAGGTGCCCAAAACCTTAAATATTTTAATAGGTTACTTTTTCTATCACTTTTGAATCACTATTCAGGAGAAGTGACTTTAATTTTACATATATGTGTCTTTATATTTGAATCTTAAAGAGAAATTTAAATAGTTTTAATTCTATTCCTATGACTCATGATTTTGTGGTTAAATCTTATTTGTAACCTAAAGAATCTTATATTAAGGAATAGAGTTTTGGAGAACTAATCAGTTATTTTTTCCATACATTTATAGCAATAACTATATATATTTTTTAAAGATTTATTTATTTATTTGTTTGACTGACAGAGATCACAAGCAGGCAGAGAGGCTGGCAGAGAGAGAGAAGCAGGCTCCCCGCTGAGCAGAGAGCCCGATGCGGGGCTCGATCCCAGGACCCTGGGATCATGACCTGAGCCGGAGGCAGAGGCTTAACCCACTGAGCCACCCAGGCGCCCTGCAATAACTATATTTATAGAATACACATTCAAGCACATTTGAATATAGATACTTCATTTAATTTATTTAAATATAAATACTTCATTTAAAAATTTTGAGATATATAAACAGGAGTGGCTTTAATAGAACAGAATTATCTCACTCATAATTTATAACAATAATAAGTTAGCAATGGAAATGGAGCATGTGTTTTGTCAATAAGGAACTACGTCATAGTTTAATAGACAAAGGAGGTTTGTTGAATTTGAAACTCAAGCAGATGATGAAATTTAGGAACAAAACAAACCATTATTACTATAATTCACCCTTTTTAAAAAAGCACTTACAATTTGCCACTGGTTTACATACAACCACACATTTAATTCTCAAAAAAGTATAACAAAATATCATTATCATGCATGCTGTGAATCTTAAATTTTGCATTCTTTGGAAGCAGCTGAGGCTGGGGAAAAAAAAGTTATCTCCCTGAGGCAACACAATTGAAAAAAGATGAAGCCAGTTTTCAGTCGGGTAGAGTGCAAGCAGAGAGAACTGAGAGTCATGTATGAAGTTTTAGAGTGTAACGGCAAACTCTATTATTATTATTATTTTTTCCTTTCATTCTTCTAAACTTTTCTAAACTTTCACAATTCTAAACTTTTCAACTCTGGTCGTTTACAACAACAAAGAAAACAGATGCTAAGAATTGTGCAAAATTGTGCTTATCAAAAGAAATGGAAACGAATACGTAGAAAACAGAAATAATTTCCTTCTTAGCTAGTTTACCTTGCAAAACATATACCATACGGATTTTGAAAAGACTTTTTAAAATGCTAAATCATACAGAGATCTCAGTTGACTTATGACTGACATATTTTGTAATTTTTTATTGAAGAGAATTTCACATAACATTCAATTAAGCATTTTAAAGTGTACAATATGACATTTATGAGATTTAAAGTGTTTTGCCATCAGCACCTCTATCACCCCCGCAAAGAAAACATTTGCATCACCTCTGAAGGAAACCCATACCTATATAACAGTTACTCCAAATTATTCTCTCTTCCTAGACCCCAACAGCAACATTTTGTTTTATGTATATAGATTTACATATTTTATATATTTCACTTAAATAGAAGCATACCATAGGTGACCTTTTGTGTCCAGCTTCTTTCACTTAGCAAAACATTTTCAAAATTCATCCACATTGATGTATTTATCAATATTTCATTTACTTTGACTGCTGATAATATGCTACTGTATGCATATATCACAATTTATGTATCCCTTCACTTATGACATTTGGGTTGTATCCACCCTGCAGCTATTGAACATCCATGTGCATAAATTTATTTGTGTACCTGCTTTCAATTCTTTTGGGCAAATACCTAAGAATGGAATTGCTGGGTCATATGGTAATTCTGAATTTAATTTTTTGAGGAACCACCAAACTGTTTTCCATAGTTATTGTACAGTTTTACACTTCAACGAGCAATGCACAGGATTTAAATTGTCCATATCCTTGCTAACTGTTGTAATTTTCCACTTTTTCTTTTTTTATTATAGCTATCCTAGTGAGTATGAAATGATATCTTGTAATTTTGATTTTCAGTTCCCTAATGACTAATGTTGTTGAGAAACGTTTCATGTATTGGCTGTGTGTGTGTGTATACACACACACACACACACACACACTCACATATATATACATAATATATACACACACACACATATATATATATACATATATACACACACACACACATTCTACATACATATATATCTTCTTTGAAGAAATATTTAAGTGTTTTATCTTTTTTTTTTAAATTGGGTTGTCTTTGTTGTTCAGTTATAAAAGTTCTTTGTTTACTATGAATATAGACCCTTGTTAAACATAAGAATTGAAAATAGTTTCTCTTATTCATTAAATTGTCTTTTTATTTTAATGATGTCTTTTGCAACAAAAATTTCAAAAAAAATTATCAAAATCTATTTTTTCTATTTTTTCCCTTATTGGTTGTGCTTTAGTGTTATATCTAAGAATCCATATGCTAAATTCAAGATTATTCTATGTTTTCTACTAAGAATTTTATGTTCTTAGCTCTTCTATTTAGTTTTTTTCATCCATATTGAGTTGATAGTGTGTACCAGGTGTTTGACTTAAGTATTTTCATGTGTATTCCAATTGTGCAAACACTGTGTGTTGCAGGAGTATTCTTTCCTCATTAATTGATCTTGGCATCTGTGTTGAATATCAATTAGCCATATATTTATGAGCCTATTTCTGTGCTCTTCATTTGATTTTAATTTGTTTCTGCATGCCTGTTTATATGCCAATAACACACCATTTTGATTATTGTAGCTTTGTAGCAACTTTTGAATTTGGGTATGTGAGACCTCCAACTATATTCTTTCTCAAGATAGAGATAATTTGGGACCCCTTTCAACCTGATGTTAACTTGAGGCTTAGCTTCTCTATTTCTGTAAATTTTGATAGCTATTTGATAGAACTTCTGATAAGAATTGGCCCAAATGTGTAGATTGTTTAGGGTAGTATTTTTATCATAATAATAATACTAAGTATTCCAATCCATGAACATATAATATGTTTCTTTAGGTCTTCTTTAATTTCCTTCCACATTTCATAATTTTCAGTGTATAAGTCTTTTATCTCCTCGGTTAACTTTATCTCTAGATATTTTATTCTTGAGGGTTTTATAACAAATAGAACTTAATTTTCTGTTCAGATTGTTTATTGTTGGTTCACAGAAACAAAACTGATCTTTGTGTGTTGCTCTTGTACCCTTAAACTTTTCTGTATTCCTTTTTTTTTTTAAACTCTGGTAGATTTTTATAAATTCTTAGGAGTACACACACACACACACACACACACACACACACATAGGATCTTATCAGTAAACTGCTTTAGTCCTACTTCTTCCTTTCAAAGTTTGATCCTTTTTTCTCCCGCTTAATTGTTTAAGCTAGAAATACCAGTAAAATATTGGTTGAATGGAAGGACTTAAGTGGGCATCCTTGTTTTATTTTTGGTTTGGGGGGAACTTTTCAATGAGTATGATATTGGCACTGGGTTTTTCACAAATGTCATTTACCATGCTGAGGAAGAACTTTGTGTTCAAATTTTCTGATTTTCTTTTTAATCAAATGGCGTTGATTTTTTCAAAGGTCTTTTCTATGTCAATTGAAATAACCTCTATTTTTTGTTTTTTCTTTGTTCTATGAATTTGGCTGATTTTTTTACATTGAAATGCCCTTGCATTATTGCATTCCTAGGATAAATCTCACTTGGTCGTGGTATATAATCCTTTTAATATCCTGCTGAATTTTGTTTGCTGTTATTATGTTGAGAATATTTGCATCTATATTCATCTATATTCATAAGGAATATTGATTTGTAGTTTGTAGACAAAAGAGGGGAGCATAAGAAGCTTAAGTCTGACAAAATGTCCACTAACAGTAATATATGGTTTCGATTTAAAACTATACTCCTGAATAAATCACTTTGTTCTTTGAATAAGAAAAAAAATAAGGATGTCATCAAAAAAGTTTCTAAAAGAAAAAAGGAGATTTTGATTCAACTTTACTCTCAGTTTACCAGTAGACTGACTATACAACATTAAATTCAGATAATGGTTCACCTAATAGATGAGGTTATTTTCAGTAGCAACTGAGAGAGGAGGAAGAAGGCTCCCCTCTGAGCAGAAAGCCTGATGCAGGGCTCGATCCCAGGACCCTGGGATCATACCTGAGCCGAAGGCAGAGGCTTTAACCCACTGAGCCACCCAGGCACCCCAGCTATTGGAATTTTAATAGGGATTGCATTGAATCTGTAGATCACTTTGAGTAGTATAAACATTTTAATAATATTAATTCTTCTAATTCATGAACATGGATATGTTTGCACTTATTTGTGTCCACTTAAATATCTCACTAGTGTCTTTTAGTTTTCTGCATATAGATCTTTCACTGTATTAGTGGGGACCCATGTACAGTGTAATAACTTCCTAGAGAATCCAACCCAACTAGCCAAACACTTGTTTTCTACTGGAATGGAATAAAATGATGGCCTGACTATATTCTAGTCATTATCCACTGAGTTGAAGAGCCAAAACTGTCTAGGAAAGGAGGGACCAGGAACAAGGTGAGAGTATTAAGCAAAGAGTAAAACATATTTATTAACCTGTCAGCAATCTATTTTTACTCCATCTTGGCTCCGTGTTTATAGATTTCTAGATTGAAATTATTATTTATCAGGATTGATCAAACACATCTTTAAAAAGGTTGATGTTTCTTTTGACAGATGTCTATAATTCTTTCTCTTTGAGACTTCTTTGCAAATATATTGTTCTGCTATTCACTTTATCAAAATATACTTATATCATCTACTTATTTATTGTAGTAGAATGTCTCCTATGCCTAATCTTGTCCTAACTTAATTAAAACTAGCAATTAAAATTCTGAGTTGATTAACTATTAAAGTAAAAATAAGACCATTTCATACTATGCTCTCCATTTTCGTAGACATTCAGATCTTATACCATATCAAATATTATTGTAAGCTGTATCTCTTTTTACAAAGCTTTAGATCTTTCAAGCATAAAACTGACAAGGTAGAAATTAAGTGAAATAGTTCTTAATAAGCATAATGACATTTTTAATATATTATGCCAAACTTTTGTTTTATTTATTTATTTTTAATTAACTATTTATTTATTTTTTAAGATTTTATTTATTTATTTGAAAGACAGAATGAAGGAGAGAGAGTACAGGTGCATGGACAGAGGGAGAGGGAGAAGCAGACTCGCCTGATGAGCAGGGAGGCCAACACAGGGCTTGATCTCAGGACTCTGGGATCATGACCCAAGCTGAAAGCAGATGCTCAACCAACTGAGTCACGCAGAAGCCTCACCTAAATTTTTAAAAAAAATTAAACTTACATGCTCAGAATATGCTTGAGAATACATATTTCTCAGGAGAAAATGAATCAGGGATAGGATCTCCTTTCTCAGAGTGAGGTACCTCTTGTTATATTTCTTTATGTCCAAAGAGAAAACACTAAAAAACTTTTCCTTTAAAATGAAACACAGTATAAGTACTATAAAAATTATTGACATTCAATAGTAAAGTTGAAAAAAAATTGTATTCTAGAAATCCTAAGAATACTTAAGTGTACTGAATTGAACTACCTTAAAAATTTGCCTTCATTATATTGTGTTATTTTCTTTTGTGTTCAGAATTATTTTTTTTGTTACTGAATGCAGCATTAAAATTTACAACTTTATTAATGTTTCTAACAAGTTATGATTCCAACAGAGCTAAGATTTATGATAGACTGATGGCGGGTCCTTAACGAGGAAAAACTGCCATAATATGAATAAACCAAGATATCAAATCTTATTTTAAGATTTTTATATTTTATTACTTCTTCATATATTAAACATTACATTTATTGTACTTTTGAAAGTATTACTATAATTCAATTTTGACCAAAATAAGAAATCTCTGGACAAAGTATAAAATTTTGTGGTAGATCTTAAGCTCAACTTAGAAGCCACCAAACACACTAACATTGAATTAGAAAGGGTCTGTATAATTAAAAAAATATGACATGGCCACTGTGCTAGAATATGAGCATTTGACATTTCAAGTGTTTGCACTGGCACCAGACATATTTTCACCTGAGGACTGGAAGACAAAAGGAGCAAAGTTCAGAAAGCAGTAAGAACAGAGTCAATCTAAAATCTTTTAATGTGTACACTGACACTGCCTTCATTCTTTTTTATTCCTAATTGATCTTTTTTTCTTTGAAAAATAGACAGTATCTTCAAGGTTAGTAAAGTTTGAATTATATATGTCCTGTCAAATAAAAATAATAATAATAAAAGTTAAAAACCAATGTCAACTTAAATAGTCAAGTTTTCTAGGTTTCTTTCCAGTTCTGTATCTCACTTAATTTTAGCATTACAAATCTTTATCTATGCCTATGTAATTTAAGGTAAAGAAAGTGAAGATAATTAAAAAATATATAATTTTCTACATGAAAGAATTATGTTAGACTTATTTTGATAATATCCAATTCAAATTTCAATGCCATTAGGCAATACTTTAAAATAATTGTATATAATCTTAGCCATTCTGACACATTTAAGGTGACATCTCATTGTAGTTTTGATTTGCATTTCCCTGATGATTAGTGATATTGAGAATATTTTCATGTGTATGTTAACCATCTCTGTCTTCTTTGAAGAAATGTCTGTTCAGGTCTTCTGTCTATTTTTGAATTAGATTATTTATTTATTTGGCTCTTCAACTCAGTGGATAATGACTAGAATATAGTCAGGCCATCATTTTATTCCATTCCAGTAGAAAATAAGTGTTTGGCTAGTTGGATTGGATTCTCTAGGAAGTTATTACACTGTACATGGGTCCCCACTAATACAGTGAAAGATCTATATGCAGAAAACTAAAAGACACTAGTGAGATATTTAAATGGACACAAATAAGTGCAAACATATCCATGTTCATGAATTAGAAGAATTAATATTATTAAAATGTTTATACTACTCAAAGTGATCTACAGATTCAATGCAATCCCTATTAAAATTCCAATAGCTGGGGTGCCTGGGTGGCTCAGTGGGTTAAAGCCTCTGCCTTCGGCTCAGGTATGATCCCAGGGTCCTGGGATCGAGCCCTGCATCAGGCTTTCTGCTCAGAGGGGAGCCTGCTTCCTCCTCTCTCTGTGCCTGCCTCTCTGCCTATTTGCAATCTCTGTCTGTCAAATAAATAAATAAAATCTTTAAAGAAAAAATTCCAATAGTATTGTGTTCTCACAAAAATAGAAAAAAAATCCTAAAGTTCATATGGAACCACAGGACCTTGAGAGCCAAACTCATTAAGTTCTATACTTGAAATATATACAGCTTTCTGCATATCAGTCACACATCAATAAAGTGGTTAAAAAATGAGGTTGAAGTGTTCAACCACAATTTTAGATAAGGTTAGAAGAAAGTAGAGTTGGGAACCAGTCTGTATACTGATTGCAAACAATACAGTCTGTTGTCTCTATGAAGTTTAAGTTTACATATGGTGGAAATAAGGAAAAAATAACAAGAAAAAAATGGTTAACATACAGGCTAAATTTTAAAATTTCAAATGTTAAGTGATTTAGATTTAAGACATAGGGGGCAGGGGTGCCTGGGTGGTTCAGTCAGTTAAGCATCTGACTTTGGCTCAGGTCATGATCTCAGGGTCCTGGAATGAAGCTCCATGCTCAGTGGGAAGGCCGCTTCTCCCTCTCCCTCTGCCCCTCCCTTTGCTCTTGTTCTCTCTCTCTCTCTCTCTCTCTCAAATAAGTAAATATATCTAAAAAAAAAAGACACAGGGGGCACCTGGATGGCTCACTAGATGTCTTGATTTCAGCTCAGGTCATGATCTGAGATTGTGGGATCAAGCCAAGCCTCTGGCTCCATGCTCAGCATGGAGTCTGCTTGTCCCTCTCACTCTGCTCCTCCACTGGGGCGCTCGCTCTCTCTCTCAGATAAATAAAATCCTTAAAAACAGAAGACACTGTAAAATAAGTTGAAGTAGAACTGAAGTGAGATCCTTTAAGTCTCAAGGAATGTTTAATTTAGTGTTAGCAAAATTATCTAAAGTCTTAGAAAAAGGCCTAAGAAATTATCAGACAATACAGTTCTGAGCATGATATTTTTATTAAATAGGCAAGTTAAAACTCAGGCAGAAGTTAACTTACAAATTTTTGTCTGGTAGAGATTGGAATAATAGTGGAACATATAGCACACTATATTGTGGCTTATTGCCCTACTGAACATTAAGCAGGTTTGTATTCAACTCAGTAAATCTTTCTTAAAATTTATTTATTAAATTGCCTATATATACTAAACTTCTTAAAAAGCTTTTAAAATTTTAACATTTACTGATGTCCTGTTGGAGAGATTATGTACTATGGAGAGCGCTGTCAATTGTGTAAGACTGATGAATCATAGACCTGTACCCCTGACACAAATAATACGTTGTATGTTAATAAACAATAATGATAATAAAATAGCTTCATGCAAAGGCAAAAAAAATTACTGGTGTCCTCATTATTCATGAGTTAAATAAAATCTCTGACACATGTTCATTTTATATTTGTTTGCAACAAAATTTCCACAACCACTTGGTCTCATTATAAAAATTTAACCTAGAAAACAGAGTAATCAGAGGAACATGATAATGATTGTCAATCTCTTTTGGAAGTGAGATTAGATATATCTGTGAGTATTTATGTGATACACAAATTCTAATGATTGGATTATATGGACATATATGTAAACTAAAATTAAGGACACATTTTCCTTGCAGTCAGCTATTACAAAATTGATCTTAGAGTTGTCTCAGATACTGTGATTTTATTTGACTGAGCAGGTATATGCAGTAATATCTTAGTAAAGAAGATGGTATTTTAACAAAGAATAATTTTGATATATGAAAATTAATATTCTTTATGACTGGATTACTATGTAATTACTATGCCAACTAATTTATTCTTGGAAACATTTTATGTCTTAATAAAATAGCGAATGATTAATTTATTAATTACACAGTTATAATATTGCTGAAAAACAGATTGGAACTTATTTCTTAATTCTGACACTTAAATTTTCTTAACCTGAACCAGTTACATATTTAATACTTTTTATTTTCAATTTTTGGATTATATAACTGGGTTATTAGTGGTTTTCCTCATGGAATTATTATAAAATTAATTTGGTTAATATATGTAAAGACTTTAGGATGGTACATAGCACAAAATAAAACCTCAAAATTTGTTCTAAACTATTATCACTTTAATTGTTATTTAATAGAATATATTTCAAGATGACATAACACTTTCATCAGGATTCAATATGCATTAGCTATTGGCATGAAATACTGGAAGCCTTAAGTATAAAATTTTCAGAGGCATGTAGATGGTTAAACAACAGAGATAAAAATCAGGAAAACATTTTATCAGCTTTTTTTCATAATTAAACTCTTTTTCCTAAAGATTTTATTTATTTATTTGACAGATGGAGATCACAAGTAGGCAGAGAGGCAGTCAGAGAGAGAGGAGGGACCAGGCTTCCTGCTGAGCAGAAAGCCTGATGCTGGGCTCCATCCCAGGACCCTGAGATCATGACCTGAGCCAAAGGCAGAGGCTTTAACCCACTGAGCCACTCATGTGACCCATAATTAAACTCTTTTATCCTAAAAAAAAAAAAAAAAATCTGGGGACACCTGGGTGGCTCAGTTGGTTAAGCCACTGTCTTCAACTCAGGTCATGATCCCAGGGTTCTGGGATCGAGTCCCATATTGGGCTCCTTGCTCGGCAGGGAGCCTGCTTCTCTCTCAGCCTCTGCCTGCTTGTGTGTGCTCTCTCTCGATCTCTTTCTCTTTCTCTCTGACAAATAAATAAATAAATAAATAAATAAAATCTTAAAAGAAAAAATCTTTCCAGAAATTCATTGTTTTAATACACATAGAAAGCTTAATGATAAGCATATTGTTTATAAATATTTTTTTAAAAATCAAGTACACAAATAAGGTTTTATTATTTCTGTTGGTTCAGAGAAAACAAAACATCAAGTATTAAAAACATATGCCTTAAATTATATTGTCCTATAATTTAGAGATGCTACTTAATAAATTTTCTTCAGATATAGTCTAATATTTTGTTAACATACTTTGCGGTAAGAAAATGGTCCCCTAACCATTGTTCCTTTAAAATTGTACAGAACTAAGATTACCAGTGGTTAATTCTAGAAGAATCAATAATACTTTGTCTATTCTCCAGGTACTATGAAAATAAATCCTTTTTTCAATGAATAATTATATCAGCCTTCCCAATTTGTTTTAGCTCATAGGTATATTCTTATCCAATGAATTCAAGTAGTGTCAGCACAAGATAACTGCAGTCTGAGCCTGACTGCCCTACTGCTTTTTCTTAACAATGCCTTTTCTTAAGTAAGGGGAAAAAAAAAAAAAGAAACAAACAAAAACCAATGTAAATTTTATGAAAACCTACATCTAGCTTTTTTTGTTACCTTCATGAACTATGATTTTTAACTCACCGTTTTGTGGTGCATAAAGGTTTAAATTACTGGATCCATTTTAAACAGATTACTTCAAGAACCTCTTCTATTAGCCCAATTTTTGACACTGACTAAATATTTATTCATAGATATTTATGCTATTATAATCTTTTATAAAGGCCACCGACATCAATGATCCTTATATGAATTTGTCTAATTTCAATCACTTTATAATATTACTTTAATTATATACTACTACTAATTTTGTGTTTACATTTGATGCTCATGTATGAATAAGGTCATTTAAATTTAGTATATAGATTAAATGTGCATTTGGAAACATAATACTTTAACTGTAAGTTTACTACCTGAATTAGCAGCATGTCGTCTAGCTTACCACTTCTGTTGAAAAGAAATAAGGTCTCATTTAGCTTTACTACCTCTTTTAAAGATGGAAGAATAAGGCAGTGATATATGCTTATCTTTCATGTGGTCGAGTGAATTGATATTAGATACATCATGTGTGAATTTATGTCTAGTAAGTGGAGTCTGTGGAACTTGTTTGAGTACACAATAGAATGGTAAGATGTAGATAGATAGCAAGATGACCATTGGGGGAAAAAATGAGAGAAGATAAATAGACATGGAGAGCAGAGCATAGAGAAAGTTAATAAGCTTGGCTGAAGAAGCCAGAAAATATGAACAGTTAATATAAACATTGAAAGATAGTCATAGAAGTTTCAACTTGATATTGCATTGTTGGAAAACTCTAGGGTAGAGGAGTAATATACTGAAAATGGCATTTTAGTAAAGAAATATCTTACCTTAAATTGGAGGAAATGAAAAGAGAACTTTACAGAATACAAATTGTGATGCATTGGATGCAAGTGAAAACAAATTAAAAGTAACTTAAAAAGCAAAGTAGCTGTGCAACTGTTATTTTTTTGCATAATTGGATATACCAATTTTTTTATGTTTTGCCTTCTCACCAAATAATTTAGGCATACTTGAAAAGATTGGCTTACATGCAGTACAATGAAAATATGTGGTGGATTGTCTGAGACAGAACTCATTTCTAAAGTTTTTCCATAGGAAAGACAAATATTTCCCAATTTGAACTAAATAAATACCACCCTATCTATAGAGTATATTTGTGTAACATCATTAGCATATGGTTTAGATTCCACTAGCGAGATTGACAGAGGTAGTCTAACCCAGTCTCAAAGCAAACTGTGGTACACTTGTGTATTAGGCTTTTCATTCCAGAACAAATACTAACATACAATTGGACACTTGCAATATTCATGATTGGTTTCACTTCATATAATTTCTTTGACTTTTCTTATCATTAGCAAATTCAAGGAACTTAATAATGTCTTTGTTTTTGTCACACAGTTGTAAAAACTATCAACTTCAACCTATTTCTAGCCTTCATGGGATAAAAATTGTAAGACAAACATAATAATAGAGTGTGAAAATGTGTTTTCACTGTGTCTTGTTCTAATGTGTTTTACCATATATATGCTTTTAAGGTCTCTAAATTAAAATGTTTTATTATATACAGGACAGTATTTATTGAATCTATAAACAATTTTTGTTTTTAAATATGCTGAATAATAATCCAACTAGGTATTGCTCTCCTCTTTGCTTCCTCTACGCTACTCTTTCCCTCTTACTAACTAATCTTTTTTTTTTTAATTACGGTTTGGTCTCCAACTTTAATAAGAAAAAATCATATTGTATCCTATATATCATAATATACAGTATATAATGATATAATTATGAAATATAATACATATATGCACATATACAAGCATACTTATGTACATATACATATTTATTTAACATCTCTTTCACAGTGTTAAATGTAAACACTTCTATCCACTTTGCTGTTTTCAATCACTAATACACTATGAAGATCATTACATAATGTTACCTAGCACTATTCTTATATTATTTTTGTTTGTAATAGTTTACAGTATTCTGTTTTCTTTTTTTTTTTTTAAGATTTTATTTATTTATTTGTCAGAGAGAGAGAGGGAGAGAGAGCGAGCACAGGCAGACAGAATGGCAGGCAGAGGCAGAGGGAGAAGCAGGCTCCCTGACGAGCAAGGAGCCCGATGTGGGACTCGATCCCAGGACTCCAGGATCATGACCTGAGCCGAAGGCAGCTGCTTAACCAACTGAGCCACCCAGGCGTCCCAGTATTCTGTTTTCTTAATGCACGCTTGTTTAGTGTGCCAGTCTCCTATTGATGGTCATTTGCTTTGGTTTCAGTCTTTTACTCTTAACAGGCATCTTATGCTTACTGAGGTTTTACGTTTTTGCCTGTGGATCTTTGAGACAAGTTCATGGAATGGAATGGGTCAAAGAGTAAGAAGATGTTTATCTTTAGAAATTCTCCTTTATAGAGATTATATAAATTTTGATTATTTTTTAAAAAAGATTTTTATTTCTTTACTTGACACAGAGAGAGAGAGAGAGCAAGAGAGACAGTACAAGCAGGGGGAGCTGCAGAGAGAGAGGGAGAAGCAGGCTCCCTGATGAGCAGGTAGCCCATCACAGGGATTGATCCCAGGACACTGGGATCATGACCTGAACAGAAGGCAGATGTGTAACTGACTGAGCCACTCAGATGCCCCATGATTTTCTTATCATGTGAGAATTCCCCAGTTTGCTAAAAAAGAACATTTTTAGATTTCAAAAAATTTTTCCAATCTGATGGGTGAGGAGTTTTATCTTAATTTTAATTTTCATATCTCTCATTTTTAGGCAGTCTTAAAACTTTTTTTCATATGGTTAAAAATCCATACATTCGGTTCACATGTTTAGTTCATTTTTCTTTAGGACTAGTACATGTATTTTCAACTTTTAGATGTCCTTTACATACTAGAATTATTAATTTTTTATATCTGATATACATTATTTCATCTAATTTCTTATTTTGTTTATATTGTTATTTGCCATGTAATTTAAAACAATGCACATTTATTAATATTCCCTATTGATTCTAAATTTTAAAACAAATTGTCCAAGATCAATTGAAAACAACGGGAAAAATCAGAATTTGAAATCACATGTATAAGAAAAATCACATATTGGCTCTCAAATACCCACTCATAACTTTCAATATTCTGTGTAGAAATAGTATTTCAAGCTTGGTAAATATGCTATTCCCCAATTTTCTTCCTTCAAAATATAATTAAAATATTTTTTCATGCAACCTTACTTTGATTAGATGATTTTAGAGTCACTATATACCTTATTTTTTGAGAAGTCAGATTGTTAATTTAGGTTAGATACAGCATATACTATCGCATGTGAAAAAATGCAATTCCTTTGCTTAACCTGTTAGTTCAACTAATAAAAGCAAAGCCTAAAAAATCTGAATGAGGATACTTCCAAACTAATTATGTTAGTGCTATTAATTTTCTGCATTAAAAGCTATTGTTATCTGAGTTTATTAACTTCTAAATAGTAACATTTTGTTTCTTTTTAAAAACAAATTTCCAAAACAAACAAACTAAAAAACAAATTTCCAGGAAAATCAAGGTCCTCCCAATATAGAAAGGCAAGTTTTAACATGGTTTTGAAACACATTCTTCTACTTGACTTCTTTTAGCAGCAGCGATTGCTAAAGCTTCTATAAATATTGTGTGCATTTAAACAAGTCTCTTTGTTTTCTCCAAGATTGTAAATAATTGATTAGTAGCCCATATATGTGTTCCTAAAAGCTAACACTGCCTTACTTAACACTACTCTGTCAGTGATAATGATGCTGAAATAGGACTCAAGATGAAAAGACTGTGGAGATTTACTGCCTGTGTGTTAAGTTGAGGCAAATAAGCCTGTATAAATTTGCATTTTGGTTTCACTTTTAGTAGTTATAAACCACTTGTGCCTAAAAAAAAAAAGAAAGAAAGAAAAGAAAAGCCCACAATATTACATTTGGGATTTGCTACTTTTTTGATCTACTATGTGTAGATGAGTTTTATGAGTTTAGTTTAAATGAGATCAGTGATAGTTTGTTCTTATTTAAAAAGCATCAAAGATGATTAGATAATGTAGGCCCCCATGTTATGTTAGAATATTTGTCCCTAATAAAATGTATTCTTACATTTGATAAATGAAGCACTCAATTTGTCTGATTTGTGAGCAGTTTTGGAATCTCTCTAAATATTCTAAAAGGATCTAGACAGCAACTAATGATCAATAATAACAGACAAGTAAGTGAAAACTTTTCCTATTTTTACCTACCCCTGCAATTGAGATGCAGACATTAAGCCTTGTGATTGATTAGATATATTGGCTGACCCATTAAAAAGTTACATGACACCATATTCCAACTAAAGCACAGTTCAATTGCCTTACAACACAGTGGGCTCTCAAGACATAATTCATGTCATCCCTTAGTTGTTTATACTCTATCTAAGTCACACAGCCACTCGATTGCACACTGGAGATTCAATTCCAGGTATTTTGGTTCTAGAGTCCATATTCATAAACATTTTATAAATCTAATCAAACCTAAGAAGCAATCAGTTTCAATCCCTTTTTTTGGGTATCTTTTTTAATTTTAAAAATCTAATTTAATTTTTTTCAGCATTCCAAAATTGTTTATGCACCACACCCAGTGCTACATGCAATATGTGCCCTCCACAATACCCAAACTCACCCGACCCCTCACACCCTTTCCTCTAAAACCCTCAGACTCTGGGAACTCTCAATTCTGAGGCCACAGTCTCTCATGGTTTTCCTCCCCCTCTGATTTCCTCACTTCTTTCCATCTCCCAATGTCCTCCGTGTTATTCCTTATGCTCCACAAGTAAGTGAAACCATATGTTAATTGACTCTCTATGCTTGACTTATTTCACTCAGCATACTCTCCTCCAGTCCCGTCCATGTTACAAAAGTTGGGTATTCATCTTTTCTGATGGAGGCATAACACTCCATTGTATATATGGACCTCATCTTCTTTATCCATTTGTCCTTTGAAGGGCATCTTGGTTCTTTCCACAGTTTGGCGACTGTGGCCATTGCTGCTATGAACACTGGGGTACAGATGACCCTTCTATTCACTACGTCTGTATCTTTGGGGTAAATACCCAGTAGTGCAATTGCAGGGTCATAGGGAAGCTCTATTTTTTTATTCCTTGGGGAATCTCCACATAGTTTTTCAAAATGGCTGCACCAACTTGCATTCCCACCATCAGTGTAAGAGGGTTCCCCTTTCTCCACATCCTCTCCAACACATGTTGTTTACGGTCTTGTTAATTGTTAATTGTTCACACCATTCTAACTGGTGTAAGGTGGTATCTCAATGTGGTTTTGATTTGAATCTCCCTGATGGCTAGTGATGATGAACATTTTTTCATGTGTCTGTTAGACATTTGTATGTCTTCTTTGGAGAAATGTCTGTTCATATCTTCTGCCCCAATTTTGGTGTGATTATCTGTTTTGTGTGTGTTGAGTTTATAGATCTTTATAGATCTTGGATATCAGCCCTTTGTCTCTAGTGTCATTTGTGAATATCTTCTCCCATTCCATGGGTTGCCTCTTTGTTTTGTTGACTGTTTCCTTTGCTGTGCAGAAGCTTTTGATCTTGATGAAGTCCCAAAAGTTCATTTTCACTTTTGTTTCCTTTGCCTATGGAGACATGTCTTGATAGAAGTTGCTATGGTCAATGTCGAAGAGGTTACTGCCTATGTTCTCCTCTAGGATTTTGATGGATTCCTGCCTCACATTGAGGTCTTTTATCCATTTTGAGTTTATCTTTGTGTATGGTGTAAGAGAATTGTCGAGTTTCATTCTTCTACATATAGCTTCCAATTTTCCCAGCACCATTTATTGAAGAGACTGTCTTTTTTCCACTGTATATTTTTTCCTGTTTTGTCAAAGATTATTTGACCATAGAGTTGAGGGTCCTTATCTGGGCTCTCTACTCTGTTCCACTGCTCTGTGTCTCTGTTTTTGTGCCAGTACCATGCTGTCTTGTAGAACAAAGCTTTGTAACAAAGCTTGAAATCAGGCAACATGATGCCCCCAATTTTTATTTTCTTTTTCAACATTTCCTTAGCAATTCAGGGTCTCTTCTAGTTCCATACAAATTTTAGGATTGTTTGTTCCAGCTCTTTGAAAATGTTGGTATAATTTTGTTTGGATGACATTGAAAGTATAGATGGCTCTAGATAGTATAGACATCTTAACAATGTTTATTTTTCTGATCCATGAGCATGGAATGGTCTTCCATCTTTTTATGTCTTCTTCAATTTATTTTATGAGTGTTCTGTAGTTCCTTGAGTACAGATCCTTTACCTCTTTGGTAGGTTTATTCCCACATACCTTATGGTTCTTGGTGCTATAGTAAATGGAATCAATTCTGTAATTTCCCTTTCTATATTTTCATTGTTAGTGTATAAGAAAGTAACTGATTTATGTACATTGATTTTGTATCCTGCCACATAACTGAATTGCTGTATGAGTTCTAGTAGTTTGGGGGTGGAGTCTTTTGGGTTTTCCATGTAAAGTATCATGTCATCTGCGAAGAGAGAGAGTTTGACTTTTCCATTGCCAATTGAATACCTCTTATTTCTTTTTGTTGTCTGATTGCTGTTTCTATGACTTCTAGTACTATGTTGAATAACAGTGGCAAGAGTGGACATCCTTGTCATGTTCCTGATCTCAAAAGGAAGGCTGTTAGTTTTTCCCCATTAAGGATGATATTTGCTGTGGGTTTTTCATAGATAGAATTTATGAAGTTGAGGAATGTTCTTTCTATCCCTATACTTTGGAGCATTTTAATCAGGAACAGATGCTGTATCTTGTCAAATGCTTTTTCTGCATCAATTGAGAGGAACTTGTGGTTCTACTCTCTTTTATTGATTTGTTTGATCACATTGATTCATTTGCCAATGTTGAACCACCCTTGTATCCCATGGATAAATCCCACCTGGTCATGGTGGATAATCTTTTTAATGTACTGTTGGATCCTATTAGATAGGATCTTGTTGAGAATCTTAGCATCCCTGTTCATCAGGGATATTGGTCTGAAATTTTCCTTTTTGGTAGGGTCTTTGGCTGGTTTGGGGATCAGTGTAATACTAGCTTCATAAAAAGAGTCTGGAAGTTTTCCTTCTATTTCTATTTTCTGAAACAGTTTCAGGAGAATAGATTTATTTCTTCTTTGAATGGTTAGTAGAATTCTCCAGGGAATCCACCAGGTCCTGGGCTTTTGTTTTTTGGGAGGTTTTTGATCACTGCTTCAATTTTGTTACTTGATATTGGTCTATTTCAGGTTGTCAATTTCCTTCTGATTCAATTTTGGAAGTTTATAGGTTTCCAGGAATGCATCCATTTTATCTATGTTGCTTAACTTATTGGCGTATAACTGTCGATAATAATTTCTGATGATTGTTTCTATTTCCTTGGTGTTAGTTGTGATCTCTCCCTTTTTATTCATAATTTTATTAATTTGGGTCCTCTCCTTTTTCTTTTGGATTAGTTTGGCCAATGGGTTATTGATCATATTGATTCTTTCAAAAAACCAGCTATCTAGTTTCATTTATGTGTTCTACTATATCTCTAGTTTCTATCTCATTGATCTCTGCTCTAATCTTGATTATTTCCCTTCTTGTGTGTGGGGTGGCTTAATTTGTTGTTTATTCTCCAGTTCTTTAAGGTGTAAAGACAGCTGGTGTATTCTGGATTTTTCAGTTTTTTTTTTTGAGGGAGGCTTGGATGGCTGGTATTTCCCCCTTAGGACCGCCTTTGCTATATCTCATAGGTTTTGGACCAAAGTGTCTTCACTCCCATTGGTTTCCATGAATTGCTTAAGTTTTTCTTTGATTTCCTGGTTGATTCAAATATTCTTAAGCAGTGTGTGGTCTTTAGCTTCCAAGGAAGGACATCACAGAAAATATAAGTCACCTGTTTTGCCAGTTTTTATGAGCCAGCTCTCCTAATAGTTCTCACTAGCTCCATTACATCCATCCAGAGAGGACTTCTTTTGGGCACCACCTCCATCTTTTACTGTTACTCTGAAAGAAAAGAAAAAAGAAGACTAAACCTTTAATGTTGTCAACATTGAGTTGTTGCTGTTCTTCCACCTTTTCTTAATATTCTATATGTCTTATCCAGAATATCAGCAAAGCAATTTTTTTTCTATTCTCATTTGTAACTCAGTTAATCAGAGTAATTAATGTCAAGTAAAAATAAATAAAATATATTCTTAGGTAAAAACTGTGTGAAAACTTTTGTATATTTAGTAACTATTTCTTATAGTTCAATACAAGGTTCACAGCAAGTGGATTAAAGTTTCATTTGTATAAATATGTCTAAGCATTAAAAAATACATCATGCTTGGTGTTTTTATTTATACATTGTTTAATAGTTAAGAATAAGTTGTATTTTCCCAAAGATTTCACTTCTTTCCAAAATGAAGGCTGAGTTATGTGAATTTTATTGAGACTACTATTGAAAATAATTTTACTTATGATTTGAATTTCCATGGTAGAGCCCCATCCCTCTCTTTTGAATACTGAGTCCTCTATCCTTAGCATATGTCCAGGTCATATTTTTGAAATATTCTAATATAATTTCAAGCAACTAATTAGAAATCCATTAAAGAAGCATTTTTTCAATATGAATTCCCTGAAAGTTTTAATTATATGGTTTGATTTTTTATATTTCAAACAAATAGAATATAGATTGTAATATAATAAATTCTGTTATAAATCTTTTATCACACATTCATCTTTTAACATTTTATATGATGTATGAAAGGATGCTTATATCTAGAAGCTGATTATTTAAATATTAAACATATAATTTGGTTATTAAATTTACTTATAAATAAATATAATATGAAAATCACATACTTCAAATTACAATCACAAACTTCATATGAGAAATAATTTCACATGAAGAAATTGTGGCAAAGTGTTTATATTTCAATCTTAGTTTTAATCTTTTATGTTTAAAATACAAATATATATATTAATCTTTTGTAAGAGAAAACTAAGTAAACATGTAATAATTGTGTTTTTTAATTATATCTGAAAAATATTACATATAAATATTTTCTCTTCCAACAATCAAGTCTATTTGTGATCTGGCAAGCAAGAAAAACCTAGGGCAAGGGTGATATGTTTTTATAGATTCAGGGAAGCCAGACTAAAATTGGTTGAACCTCCTCTACTCTTACACAAGTTTTAATAATGTTGGTTCTAAGATTTTTTTCAGAGTTTATGGTAATGTATATGAATCTTTTAGTTTTGTGTTTAGAGCTTTAAGATGCATAATTAAGTATTAAAAAAGAAAAAGAAATCCATGATTCATCACTAGAGTTTTAACAGTATAACTCTGAGAGGAAACTTTGTTAATTCATTCCCTGGCTGTCCAGGGTTATAAGGCCCTGGCCAAATGGAAACATAAAGAAATAAATAAAAGTACTTTATTAACCAAATTAAAATATAATGAAATAACTAAAAGTTGATCAACCCCCAATATATACATTGGGTATAAAATGTAATCAGACAACATTATCTGCATGAAAATATTAAATAGCTAAACAAAATAGAAACACTGTTCTGTTCTTATTCATATTACTATTACTTAAATATAATGCTTTTGGGCATTCAAACTGAGTACATAAGTATAATTGTAAAAGTTAAATGTTAAACTTCCCCGTATTCAAATTTCAGTTTACTCTAACCATGTAAGAAAGGTTTTCCATGAATACTCAATTAAATCAGTCCACCAGACACTATTTTTTATATTACTTAGTTGTGTTGTTTTTCTGTGATTTTGTTATTTATTTGTGCTTTACTCTGTAACCCTTTTCACTGCCAGATTTTGTTCAATTATTTTGTTTGCTTATGTAGCACCAATTTCCTCTATGAGTATGTGGAATATTTCTCTTATTCTCCAGAGTTTTCTAGCTTCTAGTAGAGAAAGCAGTATAGTAGATGCCCAGCAAATATCTGCTGAAAACATAATAATTAAATACAATCTCAAACACTCCCTGTATGATGATTATTTCTTTTTCTTAAAGCCTACATTCCACCTATTGCATTCTATTATTCTACCTATTACTAGTCTGATAAATTGTTTTCCTATCTGAAAACTCATGCAAACATGTCATGTGCTTATCCTATATGCAGTGATTCTGTATTAACAACTTATTTAATTGCAATGTCAATGTTTTTCTTTGTAAGGAGACAAAAATCGGTAAGTAAATGAAATTAGCAACATCCTACAACCAAATGAATACCATTATTAACATTTGATTTACTTCCTTCCATTTTTATACACATTTATCTCTCAAATAAATTAAATATGATTGTCAGATGATTTGTTTTCTTCCCTTTCTCTTTGATGTTTTATAATAATTAAATAATCATATGGATCTGAGTTTTTAATGAAAAATATATAACAAAATTTATCAGGGACTTTTAAAAAATACTTGGGTTGTTTTTGTTTTCTGCTATTAGAATACTGATATGAACAGACATGTACCTAAATATTTGTCTTTATGTCTCCATATTTTCAAGGCTGTATTCCCTATTGTCCTGCCCCTTCCTTACCTGATGGAGTTCTCAGCTCACTGTGCCTTTTCAACCCTCACTCACAGTTTCACCACACTCTACCTTACTAATTATGTGGCCATTTTTATCTTATCCTTTCCCCCCAATTACTTCAATAATAATAAGAGTCCCAAGAAACCTAGGTAAACCCTCACCCTTAGAAATACATCACATGCAAAACTAAAAGAAAATCACTTCTTGCATATTTCTTAATCTGATCTCATCTCCCACCCCTCCCGAACCCCACCATGGTATCTCTGAGAGCTGAGATCTGCCATCAGTAAATGTTCTACCTTGGAATAGATTCAGAATAAAACTACATTTTTACAAAGTCCACTGGCTTTCACTTTGGTCCACAACACAATTATTTTTCCCTGAATTATTGCAATTGCTTTTAACAGTTCTTACAATGTTTTGCTTGTAACCAAATCTCACACTCTACTTTCTACCAGTTGCCAGTGTGATCATTCTGAAAGCTAAACCCAATTATATTATGTCTGTTTCTAAAATTTCGATGAAAATCAAACAAACTGACTAGCCCACTACCCTAAGAACTTCACCACCTATTTTTCTGTCCTGACCTCCCCCTCCTACCTGGTGCTGGCTTAATCAATGCTCTTTGTTAAGACATTCAGGATCCTTTCTCAGCACACTTGAATTTGCTGCTCCTTCTGCTTAGAATGTTCTTTCCTCAAATCCATGTGATTGGTTGGTTTTCTTATTTCATTCACATCCTGACATCAGTGCAGTGAGAACTTCCCTGACCACCATAGGTACAATAGCATACTACCTCTTTCCCAAAACTCCTAATGTCCTTTATCCCCCTTTATTTTCCTCAAAATCACTTGTTATCACTTAGAACACTAAATAATTTCTTGTACATTTTTTAATGTGTTTTTCTTCCCCCAGCTAGAATATAAATCCATGAAAACAAAACAAAGCAAAACAAAACAAAAGAACTATTTTGTTTTATTGCTGTATCTCTACCACCTAGAATATAGTAATTATTTAAGAAATATTTGATGGAAGTGAATGAATTCCTACATAATGAATGTACAGATTAAGAGACATGATCACATGCAAAAGTTTTAGCAATACTAGACATATGTTATTTACACACATATATACACATATACATGTACATGGATAGACAGATTAGATAGAGATTCATAGGGAGATGTAGAGCAAGTCTCTCATGTTCATAGCTAAACTATGTTGTTCTCTGGTTGGAAATAAACAAATTTACAGAACATCAGCATTACACAAAAGTGAGACAAAAACAAGATCACTGTGAAAATCACAAAATACCAAATATCTCTCTTTCTCTACTAAAATGAGTGGCTACTGCTTCTTGACTAACTATAGTTTTAGTCAGGCTTTCTTTTTTGCCCTCTATATAGATAAGATTTATTCAGAAACCAATCACAGAATCTTCCACACTTTCTGAAATCACCTGAGGTAGATTAAAATCTCTGCTTTCTTAACCCCTCCCCATTACTACCCAAAGTCTCAAGCCTGTATTGGGTTTGTTCTTGCTGTCTCTTACACTGAGCCCAACATCTTCTATGGTGAGGTTTCTCTCTCACTGCAATGAGTCATGCATCCCTTTTGATCAATTGCACATATATTCCTGGCAATTTTCAGCTGAAGAGCTTTGACAAGGCATATTTTTTGGAAACATTAAAAAAAAGATGATGTTTCAGTCAAATTGTGCACTGCATTGTGTGCTTATGATTTGTAAGGTCTAGTTCTAGAAAGCTTATGTTTATAAGTGATGTCAAAATATCAGTTTCATTCACTGCTTCAAATAATGATAACATTGGTCAATTCAGTGGTAAAGTCACTTTTAATCAAGTTTAATCAAGTTTTTTGAAGGGAAAATAGCGATTGTAGGAAAAACAATTATTTCTACCATTATAAATCTACATTCAATTCTATTATACTATGAGACTGTAAAGAGTGAATAGTAAATAACATAATTATCATTAGAAAAAATTAAAATTGATTAGAATCTAAAATGCATTGGATTATTGACTGTGTAATGAATTTTTGAAAATATTAGGTAATGTTAAAATGCCAGATAACACATACTGTATCTTTTAATTTAAAAATAAAAAAAAATTTAAAAAAAAATCTACTTTTTTTTTTTTTTTAAATTTGTCAGGGAGAGAAAGTGTGCACAAGCAGGTAGACGTAGAGAGAAGCAGACTCCCTGCCAAGCAAGGAGCCTGATGCCGGACTCGATCCCAGGACTCTAGGATCATGACCTGAACTGGAGGCAGCAGCCCAACCCACTGAGCCACTCAGGAATTCCAAAATCTGCTGATATTTTTAAATGAAAGTGTTATTTAAGTTTAAGATATTAAGATTTTTTATATGCAATAAATTTGTTCAAGAAACTATTTTACTACAATTTTTATTTTTTATAGATTTCTTATTTTTACTGATATTTTTTCTTAATATATATTTATTAACATATCTTGATATCTAATAAAGTTGTTTTATTTTTTGAATGCAAGAACTAACATTCCTTCTCCTTTCAAAACTAATTGTTCTGTTGTTGACTTTTGGTTGGGGTTTCTATCTGTTTTTAGTTTCTTTTGTTTTTGCAAAATACTGTGATCAACCCAGACAAAACTAGCTGTGAAACTCTCAGGCAATTTGTAGAAAATACAATACATTTTATTATTTTATAAGTGAAACACATTAATTAGTTTCTGAATTATTCACATTTCACAGAAGAGGCTGATTGTTATAACACAAGCATGCTGATGCCAAACATGATTTATAGAATAATAATGCTAATTAAGAATAAGCAATTTCTATATCACTCTGTAATATTTGTTTGCTTTACTCAGATTCAGTATAAGATAATATAAACTAAATAAGAAAATTATTCAAGCATATTAATAATATTTAAATGCAATAACTAACCAAAATCTTTTTAATACAGAGATAAATGTATTAATGTTAATAACATTTAATAAGAACAAAGTATTCTATTTGTGGCGATTATCATAGTGGAAATGTGTTGTCATTAATAAGTTGTGCATTGTGAATACCTGTTAGATGCCACTTAAACATCTCCTTCAAGATATTTTTTTAGAAAATTACTATATTTAATATCTGTATTAAATATAGGTTTTAATATATGTATTTAATATATGTTAATGCATAGAATTACATATTATTAATATGTTATTAATATATGTTATTACATAGAATTATGTATTAAGAGTAGTAGGACAGTGTGAAATTAGTTATTACTTCCTTTGTTTCGATTTTTCGATATTTGATTGTAACCTTAAACTAGTATACTTTATATAGATTCCTATGGTTTCTTTATTTTTCTTCTTAATGAGGCCCACACTGATGGTTTTGCTTTCACAGTGATTTGTGAGAACTTGGAAATAGCCACTTAGTAAGCAGGCTTGTTTTTTGAGGTTGCTCCAAGATTTCTAGGCTTCCAAGCATAATTAAAGTTAATGAAGAAAAGAATTAATTGCTCTACTTAAAATTGTTATTTAGGGCCTTATAAAACTTGAACAAGTTGATATATGAGATACTCAATCTCCTAACAGCCTCAAATGATTTATTTAACAGCAATTGCTCTAAATCCACATTTCCTATTGCTCAGTGTGCCTTACAGATTTTGGGGAAAACCAGTCGAAAGTTTACCTGTGCTACCCACACTTTTTAGCCCTCTAATTTTCAGAGATGCTTTCTGTTGATATGTTGGGATGTTCTCTGTCTACTACTGAGTGTACCTCTGCCTTCCGAGGGAACGTATTCAGTTTTCTACAAATACACCAGGAAATTCTATACACTGTTCCATTAAGAAAATAAATGCTAAAACGATCATCAAGACAAATGAGTTATCCTAACAAGTAAGTTGCAAAACGAAAGGAACTTATGTTTAAAAAAATAAAGAATGCAAGTGGAAATGATGTCTATACATATATTTTTAAATGCAAAAGAAATTGGTAAGAAAGAGTATATAGTAAACTGTTAACTGTGGTTTTGAAGAGCATAGTGATATTGCATGTGTAGGAAGAATGAGTTACAAAAAAGTTAAAGGACATTTTTACATTTATGTTTTTCACATGCTACAATATATTTGAATAAGTTATAATTTTCTTAAATTGACATTTGTTACGTGGATCACAGGGAGCCTGATGGTGAGCCACTATTCAAAAAAGACCACAAGAGAAATAGAAATAGAAAAGTATTACTTTCAGGCCCTGATGGAAGTACATGGAACAAATCTAGAAGGGTTGGTTTAAATCAAAGAAAGCAGAGTTTTAGTAAGCTCTGTGAGGGTCTTAACTAAGGGACACACACGGGGAAAGCCCTGGGAAGCAGAAGAGACTTTTGATCACAAGGACTGTTGGGGAGGTCATATCAGGAACTTACATTTGTTTGTGATCTGCAAGCTGTTATCTGGGGCATGCACTTGAATGAGGGGCTAGTGTTAGTCTAAGGTCCCCGTTGGCCACTTGTCCAAATAAATGATGCCAAGGCAGCAATACCATGGAGTAGTTTAGCTAAACTCTTGACAAGAAGTAATATGTATATACACATATATGAACAAAAATATATTTTAGTTGATATTGATTTATATATATGTAAACCAGAAGAATATTATAGCCATGCAAGAGAAAATGGTATCAAAAAAGGAGGAAAATAAAGAATAGCAAGTAATTCTTCCTCTACTTACATTCATTTGTTCTGCTTTGGTATTTTCCTTTCCAGTTTTTCACTGCCTACAGCCTATAATTTATCAGATAAAAATATATTTGCCAACTTTAACCCATGTTTAACAAAAATAGTTATGTTGCAACTTACCCTATACAAAATGTTTGGTTGTGAAGACAACATACCATGAAAATTACAAACATTCTTTCTATATTGTCCATTTTCAAGCTTTCCAACAGGATGAAAATACTGCTTAATAGCATCTTAAATTGACTCAATACATGTGTAGTTTTTGAACACCGTGATTAGACCCAGACATAAAGACCCTGAAACATTTTACATCTATTCTTTCCAGCATAGATTAATTACTTGTTTCTAATTGGTTCTTATTGAAAAGCTATTCTTTTTATTAACATTTCCCAAGTACTATAGTATCAGAAATGGTGGAAGACCATTAACTTCAAGAGTTAGATGAGATTCAAGTTAGTTAATTAACTTACCTCATTATCAAATGATGACTTTGAAGCATAAATGAAGTTGAATGACTCTACCACAACATTTCCTTTACAAGTTTAAATATCATAGTAATAGTAATAGGCAACATTTATTGACTATGTCATTCACTGCTTTAAGCATTTTTAATATATCGTCTGCCTTAATGCTCGAAATACTGTTTTAAGGAAAATATAAGTACTACCCTCATTTTACAGACAAAGAGATTTAAGTCCCTTGTCACTAAGTAAATTATCTTTTTATATATTTATCTGGTTCCTGAACTTCCAGTTGTGTTACTGTACATTGATCTGGTTTTATATGATTTGGGTTTTAAAGATGCAAGATATGACAAACTGCTTTAGACATTTTTTAAAAGATTTTTATTTATTTATCTGACAGAGAGAGTGAAAAAGAACAAGCAGGGAGCAGCAGAAGGAGAGGGAGAAACAGGCTTTCCACCGAGCAGGGGGCCTGATGTGGGATTCCATCCCAGGTCCCCAGGATCATGACCCAAGCTGAAGGAAGATACTTAACCATCTGAGCCACCCAGGCACCCTGGACATTTTTAAAAACTAAAAGAACATGATTTTCCTTCCAGAGTGAATTTTCATAAAGAAATTGTCCATAGTATGGAGTTTCTGGAATCACAGATTTATTGATGGAGTACCATATTTGATCCTTTAAAAATAATTTTCATTTATGTATGCATATTCTAGTTATTCTAATATAATGTTTACTTTTATTCTTTTCATGAACAGATTCCCAAATTACTTTATGCCAGAATTCTGGTCTACAAAGAGTTCAATATTTGACATTTACCTATAGTGCAGGTTTTCTTGGCTTTTTTTTTTTAAGATTTTATTTATTTGACAGACAGAGATCACAAGTAAGCAGAGAGGCAGACAGAGAGAGAGGGGGAAAGCAGGCTCCCTGCCGAGCAGAGAGCCCGATGCGGGGCTCGATCCCAGGACCCTGGGGCCATGATCTGAGCCGAAGGCAGAGGCTTTAACCCACTGAGCCACCCAGGCGCCCCTCGGCTTTTTTTTTTAACAAATGATAAATCTGCTCTACCTCCCACCCACTCCCCAAAACATACACATCCAGGAAGTAATCTCCTGGGAATGATTTTCAAATAGGATGCATTCATTATGTATTGTTTTTAAAAAATGGGTTTTAGATGAAACCAGTTATCAAGTTCAGAACTAAAAGCAACACCTTTCACTGTGTAAATTGGGGTTTGCCAATATCACCACCACAAACAACTACACCATTACTCATGCTAGTGATATTTTGTTGATTTTTAAGGATAAATTAATCAATTTGATATCTTATTTGAAAGATGGCACATTCTATCTTCAGGAACTGTGTGTACTATATAAGAAAGGGCAGTAGATAAAATATCAGGCTGACTAGATTTTTTCCCTAGCTTCACTACTCATTAGTTGTGTGAATTTAAGCATAAATTTGGCCCATATTGATTAACATGTGTTCACAGTTTCCAAAATGGTTTAACACACATGAATTTATTTGATTTTCATACCATGAGTTGTTTGTCACTATTATTTGTGTACCTACATATTTGATACCTGAAGTTTAGAGAGCGTCTATGATTTCATCCAAAAGTTTATCCAAAGTAAGAAGTGAACCCAGGCAAACTCCTGGGTTTGTGACTTCAGATATAGTGCTTCCTTGACTATACCACACTTTTCTTGATTATATGGGGTTGGAGTTGATAAGCAAATGAAATGCTGTATCTAAAAGTAGTACATAAACTCTGAAATAATATATAGAATAAACCATTTTTATCCTACTGTCAATTTCTATAAAACTATTGTATTTATTTTGTACATTATATGTACACTAATTTAAAAATATATATAAAATTAATATTTATTTCTTATAAAAATCAAACCCAGTACAGGTTTTTTTTTAAAAAATAAAAAAGTTTTCTAACACTTCTCACTGTTTAATCCCTAGAAAATTAATCTACAATCTCTCTCTCTCTCACACACACTCACACACACACTCACACACACATAGATATCAGTGGTTAGTTATTGAAATATTAATAGCTGAAAATTAAGTAAGAACTACATGCTAATATTTGTGTTAAGATAGCTATCCTGGTAACTGTATATTGCTCAGTAGTCTGAGAATTTGAATGTGGTTAATTTTATGTGTCAATATAGAACTTGTTTCCTAATGTGATTAACATTTAAATTGGTGAAATTCAGTAAGCAGATTGATTTCCTCAGTGTGTGTGTGGGTCTTCTCAAATCAGTTGAGGTACTGTATAGAAGAAAAGATTGGCCTCCCTGAGCAAGAAAGAAGTCTGAAACAGATTACTTTTGGACTTCAGCTACACCATCAGCTCTTTGGGGTCTCTACCGGCAAGCTTTTGGTCTAGAACTACATTGGATTTCCTGGATCTCTAGCCTTTTGGCCCACACTGCAAATTTTGGGCTTACCAGACTCCATAATCACATGAGTCAATTCATTACAATAAATCTCCTTATATATAGATACAGATGTAGGTATATAAATAAATATAAATATAAACAGTATAAACATATCCCATTAGTTCTGTTTCTTTGGAGAACTCTGGCTAATACAGATAGTCATATTTTGTAATAACATCCAGTACAGCACAGACAGTAAAGATTTATTTCTGAAATAATTTTTAAAAACTGTTATTTATGTAATTTGAATATCATTTAAGATAAAAATTCTGAAAGTTGTTTACATGTGTTTATGCTGCTTCAAAACCCAAGTTTTAATTGAATATTTACCACATCACAAAGGCATTTCACTTTTAGAGACATTTTCTTTTTTAAAAGTAGTTATAAAAATGAACTAGAGTGATTTATGGAGCATGTCACATGAATTTTAGAGATTGCTGTTTTCTTAAGATTGCTTTTTTATGAAAGCATTTTTCTTCCATTGCCTCAAAAAAGTACACCTCTTTTTCTGCAAGTAAAGGTTTCTGCTCTCTCTCTCTCTCTCTCTCTCTCTATATATATATATATATTACCCTTTAGTTGTTGATAAAGAATGTCATTGGAGCACTATATAAATTAAAAAAGAAAAAAGACACAAGCATAAATGTCACCTAGTCTTACAAGCCTATCAGAAATTTTAACACAATCTTTTTGGAGATAGGCATAATGGAAAGGAAAACAAAAAGTCAGAAACCTTTGGAGCCAATGACCTTAAGAGCAGTTTTTTAAACTATTGAAGTTGATTTTGTTTCTTGAATGTAATTACATTATTTGAGCTAGATTTTTTGAAAACTGATATATATTGCAAAACCAGTTTTAATATGACTCAGCTTATGTTTCTATCAAATGTAATATAACTATTATTATAAAAGAAACAATGGTATAATAATTTGACATGATGGTAGAAGCAAAGTGTATCTCCTTACCATTTTTTAAAATTTAGGTGACCAAAAAGCTAGACCCATTCATTGCCATACTGAGAGCAAGCCTAGGTCTGCTCTGTAACAATTACAATAAAGAATTTTGTTGACTGTCATGCTTTGGGAAGGAAAGAGTAAACCCTTGTTATTTCCTGAGTGGTACAGTTGTCTGTTACTTAAAGTGAGATCCTAAGATCACGCTGAGTCTATCTAATACAGTGACTCATGGTTGGTACCTAGATAGTTTATGCAAACAAAATGATTCAGGATAGGGGGTTGGTCCTTCCAGAAAGAACGACCATATAATTAGAAGTTTATATACAGGTGATATTAACCTGATTTCCTGGGAGGGGATAGGGGCTAGAGAGTAAGCTAAAATTATGTGACCAATGATCACATTTTCCTATTTTTGTAATGAAACAAAAGTCAGCTTCCCTGGTTAACAATATTCTATGCATACTGTTATGCATCAACTTATTGGGTGGAGGGTAGTGGGGTGGAGGTGGAGGTATGTGTGATGTGTCTTGATTCCAAAGAGAGAGAACCTGGAAGTTTCAAAGTTTGGGCTGTCCTAGACCTCACCATATGCATGACCCTGATTTTGTGTCCTTTTTGGTTTCACAAAATTTTAATCATGAGTCTAGCATGTTCCTGAGTTCTGTGAGTCCTTCTAGTGAATTGTCATACTTGAATGATTAGTAGGAAACCCCAGATTTATAGTCAGTTGGTCAGAAATGTCCTAGGAATACTTGAGCTAGCGCCTGCTCTTTGAAGCGAGGGCAGTCTTATTGAAGATTGTGGCCTTATAAGCAGAAAGAGTTATGGCTCCCCAGAAAAAGAAAGAAAAGACATAGCTTCTGTGATACAAGACAAGTCATTCTAGAACTCCAGCTATTTTCAATGATCTATGCCTTACTGGCTCTACTGGTCCTGGCACAATTTTTGAGGAACTTTCTAGAAGTTATTAGAATTACAAAGAAATACAAAACCTTAATAGTTAAGGATTTTAAAGGAATAAAGGGTATGCAAAAACTAACAGTTTCTACCAGACCAGGAAATAGTCTAACCATATCAGAGACAGTAAATCAGTGGTAAATCTCCCAGTGCTGTTTTAAAAGTAAGCAAGACCCTGCATTCCTTACCTGAGATAAGGAACCTAAGACCCCATCCAACTCAGAGCATTCCCATAGTCCCTTCTGCTTGTCCTACTCTTGACTTGGCTTCTTTATAATGTTAAAGTCTTCACTCACGGAGAAGAACAAGTTTCATTAAAATAACATAGGATAGCTGAATAGGTGTGCTTTCTAAGTAACCCTGTACAATTTTATGCCCACTTTACATGTGATGATAAAACTCCATTTCTGAATATTCATCCTAACCCTAAATTGAAGAAACCCACTCACCTCCACTCAAGAAGTCATGGCTTTGGAAATTATATCCTGTGATCCCTTATCTGAACCAAATAAAATTTTCTTTGTGTAACAACTCTACCTGGTACAGTTTCTATCAGTAACGCACCAAGGAGCAAACTAACATTAATTCAGTTACATCCTTAATCTGTGGTCCTGCTATGTAGTGTCAGAAGTCATTGCAGCTACCATGAGTATCTATTTTCCCAGCTTATATACTAACAAGCTTTTGGGCTTATTACTTATTATCCCCATTGTCAAACCAGAGGCATTTAGTTCAATACTGTATAACCTTGTATTTGATTACTTTGGATGCTAGTTTGGATAACATGTCCTTAACAGGTAATAGAATCAGTCAAGGCAAGTTTCATTTTTGCACAGCATTAAGTAGTCTTGTCTTTTCCAGTTTAATAAACAGCTTGATACCTTGCAGTTAGTAAACAAACTCTAGTTGACTCAAAAGGTAGAGTCATAATCAGTTAAAGTTGAATTTATATTGCTGCGATAGGAAGGTACGGTTCTCTTAATCAGGTTCTAGTAGAGACCTGAAAGACAGAGTAAAACAGAATTTAAAATACATTTGTAGTGTTATTATTTTTTTAAATTTATTTATTTGACAGAGAAAGACACGGAGAGAGAGGGAACACAAACATGGGGAGTGGGAGAGGGAGAAGCAGACTCCTGCTAAACAGGGAGCATGATGTGGGGCTTGATCCCAGGACCCTAGGATCATGACCTGAGCGGAAGGCAGACCCATAATGACTGAGCCACCCAAGCGCCCCTGTAGTATTATTTTTTAATTAAAATTTTTTAGTAAAATGGAGCAATGCATTAAGTGCTGGATAATATGAAGTTTAATAAATAGAATTAACCTTAATTTGTGAGCAAAGGAAAAATTGATTATGTGTTACATTATCCCTTGAATTTAGACAAAGTATTTGTTAATGTGTTTGATGATACAGTTAATAATAATTGTTACTGTAAGTAAGTAGAAAGTTTCCCTTGACATTTCTTTTTTTGTCTTCTGATCTTCATTCTGTTTGTAATTGCAAGCCATATACCATGTTTTTACTCTAATATGTTTACCTTATCAATTTTTGAAACTCCATTCTTTTCATGTTTCCTAAGTACCCATTCAGGGACAAGATACCCTGAAGGAAGAGAGTGGGAAAGTCATTGACTTTGATTTTTGCCCCAGTTTGACTAAGAGGAGTAGAGTGTATATGTAGTGGTGTGACTGTGATCTTTGGGAAATAAATAAGACTACATATATAAAAAGTTATACATAAGATATTAATAACCTTGAAAAATAGTGTTTGAATTCTCTTCTGAGGTAGTAAATAGTCAATCTGTCACATAGACACAAAACAAACACACAGGGATGATAGTTCACTATGTATTTATATGAGCAAATTCAGTTTAAGTTAATACATTATATTAACTGTAGAAAGTTAATGTAATTTAATTACTCAGCAAACTAGGACCTAATGATGAAGAAAGTCATCTCTAGGTAAAACAGGAGCATTTCATTCAAGATTAAGAATAGCCACACATTTAGACAAAACACTCTACCATTTCACAGTAACAAATAAAAGTGATGGGAATGATCAGACTAATTGATTTTTATTTTCATTCTTTAACAGAGAAGACTCTTTCAGCTTTAGGTATAGTCCATTGAAATAACTGTGAAAATGCATATTTTCATTCAGACTGGTAAAACTATCTAAATGGAAAAACATTAATTTACTGGAAGCATATGATTCTCCTACATTGCTTAATGCAAGACTTGAGACACTTCTGTAGAATATGGAATTGGACTAATAATAATTATTATTAGTAATTTAGTAAAATAAATGTAATCCCTTAAGAAAATCTTATGTTCCACATATGTTCCATTAGTTTAATTTTTGTTATCATTAAAATGGAGAAAATGAGCTAATATTCACATTTTTGCACAGTGCTAATAACATGAAAAAGCGAATTTACAAAAAACATGAGTGCATAATAAGTGTGCTACTTCCTTGGTTCTGGAAAGGGAAAAAATAAAAATGCATATACATATGTATGTGTATATATATATATATATATATAATAGGTATGTTTGTAATGAAAGATAATACCTATTATCTTTTAAATTGCACTTAAACTTGATAAACATTTTTTGTAGAATCTATGTGTTTTAAAAACAGGAGATAAAACCAAAACAATCACAAGAGAATGTTATTACCAAAGGCTATACCATGCCAGTACTAGTGGTATAAAATAATAATTCTCACTGTGTTCTTTTACTTTTCTTCTAAATGTTGCATATGTAAGATCACTCTAGTTTCATTCTTGCATGATTTTGTTTTGTTACTTTATTTTTTTAAAAAGTCTATATGGTTACAGATGAGTCACTTTGAAGACTGAGAGCTTATCAATAAAATATTAAAAGATGAATTTATATATAAGCTGTTAAAGGAGAGAAGCATTAGTTGTAAAGAATAAATTGATCTTAGTCGTTTAGCTTATATAATATGCATTTTTCATTGCTTCTGGGTGTTTACAATATGAATGTTTTGTATCACATACATTTAGGGAATTCAAATATCTTCTGAACACATGCCAGTAGATTACATACAGTTTGATAAGCAGTGCTACTGATAGAAGAAACATTTATAATGTGATTTTAAAAATTCATTTCCACATACGTTTTAAACTCTTACTTTATAATTCTTCACAAATAGAAATAGAGCTGTCATATGTCTCTGCAGTGCTATGCAGAATTACATCAAAATTATTCTTCTGAAAGACATTATGGATCACATACATCACCATTATCCACATTACTGCTATGACAATAAAGTGAAAACTTTTATTTTAGCATGCTCTATAAAATAACAATAATTAAAAGATGATCAAGAACAATCGCTCTCATTTTAAGGAATGCTTTTGCATTTCAGGAAGAAATGTATCTGAGATTTTGCTCATCCTTCTGTCCCTTTGAGGATAACACGTCCTTCTGATTGATATTAAAGTACCAGGAAAATAAAAATTCCATTCTTACGGGAAGCAGTCAGTTTTATACGTGTGAATACATGTGAATCCCTAACGCATATGTAATGACAAACTGTGATGGAAGTACAGCGCCACTGGGAAAAGACGAAGACTGGTGAATTGGTGTGCGCATGAGGGTGGGTAGAAAGAATTAAGGATATGATACCAGGTCATTTGACTTTTTTCCAAAAAAACACAAAATTTTATGCACAATGGATAACAAGAATGATTAAAACCCACCCACATGAAAATGTTGAAATGGGAGCTGTTGGGTTCTATAAAGTCTTTCAAAAACTAATATGCACAGAGTTCATTTTCATCATCTAAACTTCCTTTTTTGGATAAATGATATAATGTCATATATATGATGCCATTTTTAATGGAAAATATATTATTACAGAAGTTTAAAATTAATGGACATACTCATTTTAATGTGAATAGCCAGTAACTTGACATCTGTTTTGTTGTTCATTTTAGCTTCTTCATTTTATGTTTAAGATCTCTTTGTTAAAAAAAAAAAAAAAAAAAGATTCTGTAGCTGTTTTATGAACGTGTGCAAAGGGAAAGGCCTCTGAGTTCAGACTGTTTGAGTTTTACTACTTTGGTTTACTTTTTTAATTACATTACAAAATTACAAAACATTAAGTTTTCGTAATTAGATCACAAGAACATTTAAAAATCTGTATTACAATAAAAAAGGTCGCTGTAAAACCCCTTTTTAAATCTATCCTGTATACCTTTGTATTCAAGGTCACATCCACTTCAGGAACAAAAGATAATCTATGCTTTCATTCTTGCTTATAAATTTTATTTTTAAATAATATTTAATTTCTTGAGATTTTGCTATTATGTAATCGAACCCTTTGCCACTTTATCACCAAAATGCCTATTGAAAACACTGTAGGAAAAATGAGGTTTAAAGGACATAAGGCAAATCAAAGACCACAGTTATATTCTTTCTAAACTGTCAGACATATATGTCTTCAGGCTGAGAAGAGCTATCTTTGAGTACTTAGAGCAATGTAAATTAAGGGAATTATTCAGGAGATTACTGGAAAAAAAAAAGGATTAGTGGTAAAATTAGGCAGAACTGTGTGCCTCTGTACCTACTTGATTACTCTGCATTCTCAGTTGCCTGAATGACAAAGATAACCCTGTTTCTGTGCTGTGCTTTTTGAAGTCATTGAGTAATTCAGAGTTCTATTTTTCTAAAAGATTAGGAACGTAAAAAAGAATATGATGTCTTTATGGGTTTTCTTCACTGGGATGAGAAAAATCATTACCAATAAATATCATTATGTATAGCATTGGTATATTGTTGCCAGCATTTATTATACATCTAGTTATCAGTTTGATAAACTCATTTCCAAAATCAAATAAATATTAATGACATATTATAGGATTTCCCTTAATTCCAATATCTGGAAATACTTTTTTTTTTTTTTTTCCTAAGTAGAATCCACGCCTAGCACAGACCCCAATACAGGGCTTGAACTTGCAAACCTGAGATCAAGACCTGAGCTCTGATCAAGAGACACTTAATTCACTAGTCACCAGGTTTCCCCGGAAATACTTTCTAATGTTCTACTTTTAACCTTGGCAAAAGTCTATAAAAGGGTGCCTCTTCGCCTGGGTGGCTCAGTGGGTTAAAGCCTCTGCCTTCGGCTCAGGTCATGATCCCAGGGTTCTGGGATGGAGGCCCGCATCAGGCTCTCTGCTCAGTGGAGAGCCTGTTTCCCTTCCTCTCTCTCTGCCTGCCTCTCTGCCTACTTGTGATCTCTGTCAAATAAATAAGTTTAAAAAAAAAAAAAGGTGCCTCTTGTCTTATGAGATAGTAGAATCCTGAAGTGGTTGGAAAAGAGAAGCTTGGGTTAGTACAACAACAGAAAATGTATAGAGCACTAGGGTCTTACTGTCACAATGATTAATTCGGATCAACATAGACTTTCTTTAGTGGTAATTGGTATCAATCATGAAGACACGTGAAATGCAAGAATCAGTTGTGCCAGAGGCAAAATGGCCACTCACTATAAAAAAAGACCCACCAGGGAAGCTGAATCAAGAAATTTATCAAAAATACTACTTGTTAGCATCCTTGCTATTAACCCACTACTCTGTATACAGTATAGACTATATATATAGATATGTACATATCTATATATATATATATACTATATATAAATGTATACAGAATATGTATACAGAATAGACAATAAAGATCTAATAACTGGCAGATTAAAAATCATATAAACTAAACATTACATTAAACAAAACAAAATGAAACAAAAAATGAGTTATAGCCTATAGGTCTGGATATAAAAAGAAAATCCTACTATAAATCATTAGAATTATTGATATTAATGTTACTTGGATTTCAATTGTGTTGCCATTATTTAACTATATAACAATTACAAATAAAATTATTTGCAATTATTTTTTATTAACTTGTTTTACCATCTTTACTGTTTGGAAAATGTGGCATCATACAGTTTTGTTTGTACAAATCACTCCTATCATTTTATCCAGCCAGGTGACTAAAAGAGAGCCCGTGGATTCATTAAGTTCACCTGTACCAACATTTTCAAAACAAATTAAGGACAGAACTTTAGAGTGCAGTGACTCTTCCAAATTCCTCACATATCATATCTGATTATCACTGGTTCAGTTGCACATTAGAGACCAAATTTGGGATGGTTTAAACTATCTACAGAACACAAAAACAAGCCATCTTGTAGGTGGGCCTCCCAGGGTTTGTACAAGTAAACACCACGATGGTATCCATGTTCAGATTCTTTGTGTTTTCTCTATTGTTCTTAAGGCTTGACCCTTGTCCTTATGGCCTAAGAATCGTTCCTGATATCACAGTATTGTTCCAAGTGGGAAGGATGGAGAAGATAGTGCCTGCCAAATGAGTCTACTACCCTTCCTGCAATTGCCTTTGTGGGCAGTTTATCCAGTGGTTTCTGTTTATGTCATTAGTCAGATCTGTGTCATTTGTCTTGAAAGAGCCTGGAATTTTTTTTTTTTTTAAGCTGGGTACATTATTGTTTCTATCCTAATTGTGGTTCTTCTTTTCTAAGAAAGAAGAAGAGAAAAATGGATTGTATGATATATAGTGGTCCTTTGGCAATATCTGCAATGAAGAGGTTGATTCATTTTGTCCTCAGATAAACCCTATAAAGGTTATTCTACATACAAGGACTATTATAATACCCATTTTAATATGTTTATATATTATATCTAATATACTCATTTTATATTGATATTCATATAGGTGTTATAAGTTTCATTTCACAAACAATATAATTGAGGCAAAAAGAGATGAAGTAACATAGTCACATATTAGCAAGAAGCATAGGTAAGATCCCATCGAGGGTAGTTTGATTCAGAGCCATGGCAAAACCCTACATTCAGGGAATTCTTGTCAAAGTCTCTCTGGATAGTGTTTTAATAGATTTTGAGTGTTCTTGTGAATAAAGATCTAATATGGATAATTTTTATGTCCTAAAAAAACACATCCTTCCTCTCTCCATTACATTTCTCCAAAAAAGACCTACAAATGGCCAATGGGCATATGAAAAGATGCTCAGCATCACTCATCATTAGGGAAATGCAAATCAAAACTAGAATGTGATATCACATCACACCTGACAAGATGATTATTATCATAAAAAATAGTTGTTGGCAAGGATGTGAGAAACTGACACTCTTGAATACTGCTGGTGGGAATGCAGAATGGTACAGCTGCTATGGAAACTAGCATAGCAGTTCCTCAACAAATCAGGACTAGAATTACCACATGATCATACCACATCTGGGTATTTATCCAAAATAGTTAAAATCAGGATTTTGGAGTGATATTAGCACTCAAATATTCATTGCAAAACTGTTCATGCCATGTGAAAACAGCCTAAATGTTCATCAACAACTGAACAGTATATAAGAAAATGTGGAATACCATCACACTAGTATATTAAAAAAGAAGGAAATTCTGTGTTACATGACAATGTAGATGAAACCTGAGGATGTTATTCTAAGTGAAATAAGTCACAGATAAATATTGCATGTTTCCACTTCTGAAAGATATTTGAAGTAGTCAAATTCATAGAATGGAGGAGCAGAGTGGTGGTTGGCAGAGGGAGGGGGAGATGGGCAGTTGCTAATCAGTGGACATAAAATTTCAGTCACACAAGATGAATGAATTCTACAAAACTATTTTCTGTAAAACACTGTCTCTGGAGTTACCCATACTGTACTATACATTGAAATATTAAGAGAGTTCATTGCATGTTAAGTGTTCTGGCCACAATTTTAAAAAATTAAAAATAGCATGGCCATTGCTTTAGCATGAGGAAGATAAAAGAAAAAAAAAAAGAAGAAGAAGAAGTTTGCCTAGTCTGTAATTGTCATTCTCTGTCTCTGTCTCTGTGTCTGTCTCTCCTGACTCACTCTGTCCTAATATTTTATTCAGATTACATTTACCATACCTATTATATTTATAGACTATCATAACTATTTTTAAGAGACATATTTTCTCTAGCATCAGCTATTTGAAAGCAGGGCATTGTTGAATTTTTTTTTTTATAGCAAAGCATGGTTTCTATAGTGATAGGAACATTTGCTAAATATTTGTTGAGTGAATGAATTTCGAAAATGATTTATTTGTATTATAAAATGTTTGACTAGAATGACATGAACTAACTACATTATCTAGGTATCGGTCAGAATATATAGGAATATATATTTTACACCTAGGTAATAACATAATATAATCTCATATAAAAGTTTTCATTTTGAAATTATCATTTTTCCTTCTCTGTTATTAGAAAAATTGCAAAACAAAGGGTTTTCTTAGCTCAAGTTGCTGATTTAAACAACTTGATGCAAACAAATACAAATTGAATTTGTATTCAAGAAACTAATTTTTTCCAGGGAAAATTATATTTCAATTAAAATCTGAGGGTACCTGGGTGGCTCAGTTGGTCAAGCATTTGACTCTTGATTTTGGTTCAGTTCATGATCTCAAGGTTGTGAGATCAAGCTCCCGTTGCGTTCTGTGCTGGGCATGGAGCCTGCTGAAGTTTCTCTCCCTCTGCCCTCTGGCCCTCCCCTACCTTCCCTCTCTAGAAAAAACAAATAAAAAAGTAAATTAAAATCTTCACTGCACACTGCACAACCCTTGGCTAATCTCTGTTTACAATGACTTGATCTCTATATAGTACACATACTTTTCTAATGTTGAAATTCAGAATTTGCCTTTTAAAATGAAAGTATATTCATAAGTACCATCAAGCCTGGAAAACAATTTCATTCTTGAAAGCCCAAACTAGCGGAAATGTTTCCAGTGAATGACAGAGGTAAACGTTTACATCTATTAGATCATTTCTCAGACAGAAATAGTGGTCTTATTTAGTTCATCTACATCTAACATTATTAGTAAGTCTCTGTCCTAAGAAGAGAGCATATTTTGAAAAACACTTGGCATGATTCTGAAATACACAAAGAGTATTTGGTAAAACTCAACACTTTTTATTTTAAAATAAATGTTTATAATAAACTATGTTTGTTAATTTAATGCAGTGTATCCATTTTAAACTAAAAGCCAACAATATACCTAATGTTAAATTTAACTTGAAACATTGGCTTAACATTGTCAGTTATGTTTTAAGTGTAATAAAATTACAAAATTAAGTAATTATTTTTTAATTAAAATAAACAGTAAAGTATGATCTAAATTAAAAAGTAAAAACTCTACAGTATCCTGCCATCACAATCTGCCTATACCCACACATACAAATACATGTTAAACCCTGTCTACCAGACATCATTACTAATTGCAGTTAGGACTGGATTATATCTCTTCAGACATTCCCTCTTGACCTTCTTTTCTTCTTTCCTTCCTTTTCTTCTTTTTCTCATTCTTTATTTCTTTTCAAATTAACATATAAGGGTGTGTCTTTGTATTTAGGTTTATGTGCACTTATGTAATGCAGACATAACATGAAATTTACAGTATATATTTACACACTGATATATTTTTGTATAATTTTACACAAATTGTGTCATGCTGTGCTTTTTTTTCTATAGTTTTCTTATCCAACAATATGGTGAGGATAATTCCTCATATCAATATATACAGTTATTTCTCATTCTTTTTTATATTCATTCCTTTATTTATTAAGAACATTCACTGAACATCTATGTGTTCTATTCAATTTTTCAAGTGCTGGGAATATGGCAGTGAGCAAAACTCAGAAATGAACACAGGCACTGGAAGATTTCTGTTTTATAAAAAGAAATAGAAAAAGCCTATTGGCACTTCTGGAAGAAAGAAAAGTGAGGGTGTAAACATGTAGATATGGGTTGGGGTGGGGGCAGGAACTCCAGGTGGAGAAACACAGAGCCAAATCCCTGAGAGAGCACTTCTGTTGTGTGAGATGAAAGCCTGCTGACCAGAGTGGCTGAGGCACAGCGGGTTAGGGGAGAATAGTGTCGGCCAAGATCAGAGAGATAGAGGAGCAGGATCATTTAAGGCTTCTGAGTCATGATAAAGGTTTTGGATGTTGGAAAGTCTGAATGAGATGGAAAATCACTGGAAGATTTTGAGCAGAGTGGTGACTCTGATCTGGCTGCAGGTTGGAAAACAGACCCCAGGAATAAGAAAAATGAAATAAGTCTCTTGGAAAAGGGCTTAGGTGAATTATTCTGAAATAATTATGAGTTACTTTAAAAGAATTGTTTTCCATATTATTAGTTTAACATATACAACTTAAAATGCAGTGTATAAATTACCCAAAACAACTGGACTGAGGGGAGCATACTTTTCCATGATTTCTTTGCCCTAGAATATTTAAAAAATGTTTACCCTCTTTTACCAATCTTGAGTAAAGAGGTTTTTAGAAGCATGAATTTAGATTATCTGGAAGAATAATGAAACAGTCCACAAACACATATAAATATTCACTTTTTCTGACCGATTTGAAAAAGAAAAGCTTTCATGATCTAAAGGTCAATTGTACTATATTGGATAATGATAATCTAGGACAGAAATCAGCTAACTTCTTTTGCAAAGGGCTATTTAGAAATATATGGGGTTTTCCTGGCCATATTGTCTCAGTGGCAACTACTTGACTGCCATTATAGTAAGAAGGCAACTGTAGATGACACATAAACACATGGGTGTCACTATTATTTACAAAAGCATCAGTCAGTAGAATTTGGTCTGCAGGCCACAATCTGCCAGTCCCTGACATACCAGACGAATACGATGTGAACCAAGGATTCTTTTCTATAAAGCCGCATGACCATATTTAACACATGTGTGGTGTATAATTGCAGGGGCTCTAGAGCCTAATACCTACTACATAGAGTTGCTATAAATATTAAATACTGAAATGAATTTAAAGCATTTGAGGGGCATCTTGGTGGTTTAATCAGCTGGGTGTCAGACTCTTGATTTCAGATCAGGTCATGATCTCAGGGTCATGAGATTGGGCCCTGAGTCTGGCTCCATACTTGGGGAGTCCGCTTGAGGATTCTCTCCTTCTGCCTCTCCCCACCTCTAAAATAAATAAATAAATATTTAAAAAAATAAAGCATTTGAAAAATGTCTGGCACACCACGCATGCTCAATAAACATTGACTCTCATTGGTATTCTCTTTTATATACATAGGCTTATGATAAAAACATGCAATAAAATTCATTGCTAATATGATGCAAACATATTCAGCATACATTTCAGAATCAACCATATAAGTAAATCTGTGCATCAAGTACGAACTAGAGAAAGATCTTCAGTCACAGAACTAGAAATTTTGAATAGAAGTCTAAAGGTGATTTAAAAACATTTATTTATTATATTAAGAAAGAAAATCATCAAAACAGCATTTGGTTACATGCGACCTATATTACTGGTTTCCTGTTTCACGTATAGATGAGACAAATGCACCAAGGACCCTATATTTACATATGTCCAAATCAATTCCCTAGAGTCAGGAGGGATCACAGCCCAGCTGACATCTTGATTTCAGGCTTCTGGTCTCCAGATTGTGAGAAAATAAATGCCTGTGGTCATTTGTTATGGCAAACAAATAAGATTCCAAAGTACCTTAAAAGCAGAGTATATTAATCCATAATTATCATTTAGTTCATTTTTTTTTTTTGCTTTTATTTTAGGTTTACTCTAAGCTATTGCACTCTTAGGAAGGACAAATTGGGATTTCAGAAAAAAAAATTTAAATATGATCAGCGAAAAATATAGGAATTTCAGGAAGCTCAGATCCTATAAGTTAAGGGTTTTTTTTAAAATATTTTATTTATTTACTTGACAGAGAGAGAGAGAGAGAGAGAGATCACAAGTAGGCAGAGAGGCAGGCAGAGAGAGAGGGAAGAAGCAGGTTCCCCGCTGAGCAGAGAGCCTGATGCGGGGCTCGATCCCAGAACCCTGAGGTCATGACCTGAGCTGAAGGCAGAGGCTTGACCCACTGATCCACCCAGGCGCCCCTAAGTTAAGGGTTTTAAAATACATAGTTAAATACAGGGAATTACACATAAAACAAACAATTTTAGACAAAGAGCCAAAATTCATATAAAACTAGAAAAAGTTAATTTAAGAGAATGAATACAGGTAAATCCTTTTGTTTCCCAAAATATAAAGTAAACCTTTCTATAAATCAGAATTTTAAGAGACACATTTTGGTAGTTTATATGTATATAGATTTTTAACATAAAGATGATTTAGTCATTTAGTCTATGTCATTTGTAAATCTGCAACAAGTTATTTAGTACGCTATTTACTTTTAGTGGTATTAAACTAATTCAACCACAGCACACTTGTTAAATACTATTTATTTTATGCCATTCATATTTTTAAGATTAATATATTTTTATTTTTTAATTTTTTTATTAATTTAATTTAATTTTTTAGAGAGAAAGAGCATGCAAGCATGGAGGGGAGGGGCAGAGGGAGAAAGAAAATCTTAAGCAGGTTCTACACCAAGCACGTGGGGTTCGATCTCACAACCCTGGAATCATGACCTTAGCTGAAATCAAGAGTGGGAGGCTTAAAGGATGGAGCCAAGCCACCCAAGTGCCCTCAACTAGTATATTTTAAAATGCACCACTGAGTTTCATTTAGCATAAGAAGAGGATGTTTTTCTATCAGAGTAAGTTTTTCTTTTTTTTTTTTTTTCCAGGCTCTCACATTTTCACAGCAGAGTGTTAATGTTAGCATCTGTATTCTAAAGAATAAGAATTTATCTTCAGTCCATAACACAAAATATCTATCAGGATATAAGACATTCATATAATGTGATAATAAATTAATTTATTTTCTGAACCTGCCAAAATTGTAATTTAGATCATTATTATTTGAAACAGTCTGGATGGGTTGCTTATTATCTATTCCTTCAGATCTCTGGTTCTCAAGTGCTAATGTGTTTAAAAATCATCTGTGGGACTTGTTAATATTCAAATTCTTTATTCTCTGATTTAATAAATGTTGAGGAGGAGGATAACATTGATGGCCTCTCTCATTTTTTAATTTCCCGCTTACCCTGCAGGAGGGGAAATTTGTTCCTTCTCTCATGTTTGTCCTCATGCTCTTGCTTCTCTCTTCATCTGTGGGCAGCCATCCATCACAAGCTGCTCTAGCTTCCCTAGCTGAAATGTGTCTGAGACACTCATTGTAAGAGGTTTAATCTACTGACGGGTGGCATCATCACCTCATAGTTAAGAGCCTGACAGAGAGCCAGTTCTGAACTGAGATTCTGCTGGTCCTGGCTTCAAAATCAATTCTCAAGAGACAAGTGATGGTAGGAAAGGAAAGGCTGTTTCAGTCAGGAAGCTGGAAACCTGGAAGATAATGGTCTAATGTCCCAAAGATCATTTTCCCCATCCAGGTGAAGTAACAAGATTTTAAAGGGGGAAGACGCTCATAATCTCATAATCAGTCTCATAAAGGGGGAAGACATGGGAAATGGTGGGGGAGGAGATAAGTGGGGGCTGCATTTAGGAGAAGCTGGTGCCCAGGCTCTTAGTCAGATGTTGACAAGACTGTAAACAGACATGCTGTCATCTGGGGCAGCTCTTTTTGAATGTAGTCAGGCCTTACCTTCTGGGAAGTCTGGTCCTTCATGCCTAAAGGCCAACGGTCTGCAAATCTCAAGGAAAGTAGGTTAGCTCTACGACAGATCAAAGGATTTAGGTCAACAAGCACAGAGTGCATAAGTTTGAGGCAAGTTAAACCTTAAGACCGGTTTTTGTGCTATTACTGTTTTACCCTTACTTTTTTATCTATTGGGATCATGTTTCAGAGGATCTTCTTTCTTTCTTTCTTTTTCTTTTTTTTTTTTTTTTTTTTTTTTTTTTTGGTTTTCAGAATGTAATACCACTCTGGATACCATTTTTCAGAAATATACCCAAGCACATGTGTTAGGTTTATGTACTAGATTAAGCTATGCAAAGCTGGGAGTAAGGTGGTTTCTGTGAGAGGCTTGTTTCATTGTTCATTTGTCTATATTAGAGATTTATTTTCCGTGTGGATTCCTTCTCAAGACTGGCAGAAATGAAATGTAGAATTTGGGACTTAAAACTCAACACTTAAACTTGAACATTCTTAAAAGTTATACATTATTACTGAAAGAAATATCCAATTGAAGAACATCTCTTGATGGTCAAACATTAAGAAGACACCACTATTTTAGTTAATATCCTGTTGTGTGTATATGTGTAATCATGAATTTTTAGGAAAGTTTATATCCCCAGGAGACCCATATACTGGTGTTGATTAAAACTTCTATTTTAGGGACACCTGGGTGGCTCAGTTGGTTGGGCAGCTGCCTTCGGCTCAGGTCATGATCCCAGTGTCCTGGGATCGAGTCCCACATCGGGCTCCTTGTTCTGTGGAGAGCCTGCTTCTCCCTCTGCCTCTGCCTGCCACTCTGTCTGCCTGTGCTCGCTCTCTCTCTCTCTCTGACAAATAAATAAATAAAATCTTTAAAAAAAAAAAAAAAACAAAAAAAC
>NW_019154087.1:14033111-14155310 GCF_002288905.1 Enhydra lutris kenyoni
ACCCCACGTCCCCTCTCCCAAGCCCCCTCCGCCCATCAACCCTCAGTTTGTTTTGTGAGATTAAGAGTCACTTATGGTTTGTCTCCCTCCCAATCCCATCTTGTTTCATTTACTCTTCTCCTACCCCTTAACCCCCCATGTTGCATCTCCTCTCCCTCATATCAGGGAGATCATATAATAGTTGTCTTTTTCCGATTGACTTATTTCGCTAAGCATGATACCCTCTAGTTCAATCCACATCATCACAAATGGCAAGATTTCATTTCTTTTGATGGCTGCATAGTATTCCATTGTGTATATATACCACATCTTCTTTATCCAGTCATCTGTTGATGGACATCTAGGTTCTTTCCATAGTTTGGCTATTGTGGACATTGCTGCTATAAACATTCAGGTACACGTGCCCCTTCGGATCACTACGTTTATATCTTTAGAGTAAATACCCAGTAGTGCAATTGCTGGGTCATAGGGTAGTTCTATTTTCACATTTTGAGGAACCTCCATGCTGTTTTCCAGAGCGGTTGCAACAGCTTGCATTCTCACCAACAGTGTAGGAGGGTTCCCCTTTCTCCGCATCCTTGCCAGCATCTGTCATTTCCTGACTTGTCAATTTTAGCCATTCTGACTGGTGTGAGGTGATATCTCATTGTGGTTTTGATTTGTATTTCCCTGATGCCGAGTGATATGGAGCACTTTTTCATGTGTCTGTTGGCCATCTGGAAGTCTTCTTTGCAGAAATGTCTGTTCATGTCTTCTGCCCATTTCTTGATTGGATTATTTGTTCTTTGGGTATTGAGTTTGCTAACTTCTTTATAGATTTTGGACACTAGCCCTTTATCTGATATGTCATTTGCAAATATCTTCTCCCATTCTGTCAGTTGTCTTTTGGTTTTGTTAACTGTTTCCTTTGCTGTGCAAAAGATTTTGATCTTGATAAAATCCCAATAGTCCATTTTTGACCTTGCTTCCCTTGCCTTTGGCGATGTTCCTAGGAAGATGTTGCTGCGGCTGAGGTCGAAGAGGTTGCTGCCTGTGTTCTCCTCAAGGATTTTGATGGATTCCTTTCTCACATTGAGGTCCTTCATCCATTTTGAGTCTATTTTCATGTGTGGTGTAAGGAAATGGTCCAATTTCATTTTTCTGCATGTGGCTGTCCAATTTTACCAACACCATTTTTTTGAAGAGGCTGTCTTTTTTCCATTGGACATTCTTTCCTGCTTTGTAGAAGATTAGTTGACCAAGAATTGAGGGTCTATTTCTGGGCTCTCTATTCTGTTCCATTGATCTATGTGTCTGTTTTTGTGCCAGTACCATGCTGTCTTGATGATGACAGCTTTGTAATAGAGCTTGAAGTCCAGAATTGTGATGCCACCAACTTTGGCTTTCTTTTTCAATATTCCTCTGGTTATTCAAGGTCTTTTCTGGTTCCAGATAAATTTGAGGATTATTTGTTCCATTTCTTTGAAAAAAATGGATGGTACTTTGATAGGAATTGCATTAAATGTGTAGATTGCTTTAGGTAGCATAGACATTTTCACAATATTTATTCTTCCAATCCAGGAGCATGGAACATTTTTCCATTTCTTTGTGTCTTCCTCAATTTCTTTCATGAGTACTTTATAGTATTCTCTGTATAGATTCTTAGTCTCTTTGGTTAGGTTTATTCCTAGGTATCTTATAGTTTTCGGTGCAATTGTAAATGGGATTGACTCCTTAATTTCTCTTTCTTCTGTCTTGTTGTTGGTGTAGAGAAATGCAACTGATTTCTGTGCATTGATTTTATATCCTGACACTTTACTAAATTCCTGTACAAGTTCTAGCAGTTTTGGAGTGGAGTCTTTTGGGTTTTCCACATATAGAATCATAATCTGTGAAGAGTGATAGTTTGACTTCTTCTTTGCCAATTTGGATGCCTTAATTTCCTTTTGTTGTCTGATTGCTGAGGCTAGGACTTCTAGTACTATGTTGTATAGCAGTGGTGATAATGGACATCCCTGCCATGTTCCTGACCTTAGCGGAAAAGCTTTCAGTTTTTCTCCATTGAGAATGATATTTGCAGTGGGTTTTTCATAGATGGCTTTGATAATATTGAGGTATGTGTCCTCTATCCCTACACTTTCAAAAGTTTTGATCAGGAAGGGATGCTGTACTTTGTCAAATGCTTTTTCAGCATCTATGGAGAGTATCATATGGTTCTTGTTCTTTCTTTTATTAATGTGTTGTATCACACTGATTGATTTGCAGATGTTGAACCAACCTTGCAGCCCTGGAATAAATCCCACTTGGTCGTGGTGAATAATCCTTTTAATGCACTGTTGAATCCTATTGGCTAGTATTTTGGTGAGAATTTTTGCATCTGTGTTCATCAAGGATATTGGTCTGTAGTTCTCTTTTTTGATGGGATCCTTGTCTGGTTTTGGGATCAAGGTGATGCTGGCCTCATAAAATGAGTTTGGAAGTTTTCCTTCCATTTCTATGTTTTGGAACAGTTTCAGGAGAATAGGAATTAGTTCTTCTTTAAATGTTTGGTAGAATTCCCCTGGGAAGCCGTCTGGCCCTGGGCTTTTGTTTGGAGATTTTTGATGACTGTTTCAATCTCCTTACTGGTTATGGGTCTGTTGAGGCTTTCTATTTCTTCCTGATTCAGTTGTGGTAGTTTATATGTCTCTAGGAATGCATCCATTTCTTCCAGATTGTCAAATTTGTTGGCGTAGAGTTGCTCATAGTATGTTCTTATAATTGTCTGTATTTCTTTGGTGTTAGTTGTGATCTCTCCGCTTTCATTCATGATTTTATTTATTTGGGTCCTTTCTCTTTTCTTTTTGATAAGTCTGGGCAGGGGTTTATCAATCTTCTTCTTTCAAAGAGCCAGCTCCTAGTTTTGTTGATTTGTTCTATTGTTTTTTTGGTTTCTATTTCATTGATTTCTGCTCTGATCTTTATGATTTCTCTTCTCCTGCTGGGTTTAGGGTTTCTTTCTTGTTCTTTCTCCAGCTCCTTTAGGTGTAGGGTTAGGTTGTGTACCTGAGACCTTTCTTGTTTCTTGAGAAAGGCTTGTACCACTACATATTTTCCTCTCAGGACTGCCTTTGTTGTGTCCCACAGATTTTGAACCGTTGTGTTTTCATTATCATTTGTTTCCATGAATTTTTTCAATTCTTCTTTAATTTCCTGGTTGACCCATTCATTCTTTAGAAGGATGCTGTTTAGTCTCCATGTATTTGGGTTCTTTCCAAATTTCCTCTTGTGATTGAGTTCTAGCTTCAGAGCATTGTGGTCTGAAAATATGCAGGGAATGATCCCAACCTTTTGATACCGTTTGAGACCTGATTTAGGACCAAGGATGTGATCTATTCTGGAGAATGTTCCATGTGCGCCAGAGAAGAATGTGTATTCTGTTGCTTTGGGATGAAATGTTCTGAATATATCTGTGATGTCCATCTGGTCCAGTGTGTCATTTAAGGCCCTTATTTCCTTGTTGATCTTTTGCTTGGATGATATGTCCATTTCAGTGAGGGGAGTGTTAAAGTCCCCTACTATTATTGTATTACTGTTGATGTGTTTCTTTGATTTTGTTATTAATTGGTTTATATAGTTGGCTGCTCCCACATTAGGGGCATAGACATTTAAAATTGTTAGATCTTCTTGTTGGACAGTTCCTTTGAGTATGATATAGTGTCCTTCCTCATCTCTTATTATAGTCGTTGGCTTAAAATCTAATTGATCTGATATAAGGATTGCCACTCCTGCTTTCTTCTGATGTCCATGTGCATGGTAAATTCTTTTCCACCCCCTCACTTTAAATCTGGAGGTGTCTTCGGGTTTAAGATGAGTTTCTTGTAGGCAACATATAGATGGGTTTTGTTTTTTTATCCATTCTGATACCCTGTGTCTTTTGATTGGGGCATTTAGCTCATTAACATTCAGGGTGACTATTGAGAGATATGAATTTAGTGCCATTGTATTGCCTGTAAGGTGACTGTTATTGTATATTGTCTCTGTTTCTTTCTGATCTACTACTTTTAGGGTCTCTCTTTGCTTAGAGGACCCCTTTCAATATTTCCTGTAGAGCTGGTTTGGTGTTTGCAAATTCAGTTTTTGTTTGTCCTGGAAGCTTTTAATCTCTCCTTCTATTTTCAATGATAGCCTAGCTGGATATAGTATTCTTGGCTGCATGTTTTTCTCGTTTAGTGCTCTGAATATATCATGCCAGTTCTTTCTGGCCTGCCAGGTCTCTGTGGATAAGTCTGCTGCCAATCTAATATTTTTACCATTGTATGTTACAGACTTCTTTTCCTGGGCTGCTTTCAGGATTTTCTCTTTGTCTCTAAGACTTGTAAATTTTACTATTAGGTGACAGGGCATGGACCTATTCTGATTGATTTTGAGGGGGGTTCTCTGGACCTCCTGGATTTTGATGCTTGTTTCCTTTGCCATATTGGGGAAATTCTCTCCAATAATTCTCTCCAATATACCTTCTGCTCCCCTCTCTCTTTCTTCTTCTGGAATCCCAATTATTCTAATGTTGTTTCGTCTTATGGTGTCACTTATCTCTCGAATTCTCCCCTCTTGGTCCAGTAGCTGTTTGTCCCTCTTTTGCTCAGCTTCTTTATTCTCTGTCATTTGGTCCTCTATATCACTAATTCTTTCTTCTGCCTCATTTATCCTAGCAGTGAGAGCCTCCATTTTTTTTAAAGATTTTATTTATTTATTTGACAGACAGAGATATCAAGTAGGCAGAGAGGCAGGCAGAGAGAGAGGTGGAGGCAGGCTCCCTGCAGAGCAGAGAGCCTGATGTGGGGCTCGTTCCCAGGACCCTGGGATCATGACCTGAGCTGAAGGCAGAGGCTTAACCCATGGAGCCACCCAGGCGCCCCTAGAGAGCCTCCATTTTTTATTGTACCTCATTAATAGTTTTTTTGATTTCAACTTGGTTAGATTTTAGTTCTTTTATTTCTCCAGAAAGGGCTTTTATATCTCCCGAGAGGGTTTCTCTAATATCTTCCACACCTTTTTCGAGCCTGGATAGAGCCTTGAGAATCGTCATTCTGAACTCTAGATCTGACATATTATCAATGCCTGTATTGATTAGGTCCCTAGCCTTTTTTACTGCCTCTTGTTCTTTTTTTTTCATGGTGAATTTTTCCACCTTGTCATTTTGTCCAGAAAAGAGTATATGAAGGAGCATTTAAAATACTAAAAGGGTGGCAACAACCCCAGGAAAATATGCTTTAACCAAATCAGAAGAGATCCCAAATCGTGAGGGGGGAGAAAGCAGATAAAAAGAGGTTCAGAAAGAAGAAAAAAAAAAAAAAAAGAAAGAAACAATTAAAAAAAGAAAACGAATAAAGAAAAATATAAAAAGGAAAAAAATATATATATATTAAATAAACTAGTTAAAAAACGTTAAAAAAGAAAAGGGTAAAAGTTAAAAAAAATTGGCAGAAGAAGAGAAAAAGAAATTGAAAAAGAAAAAAAATTAAATTAACTGCAAGGCTAAAGAATCATGGGGAGAAAGCCATGAGTTCTGTGCTTTGCTTTCTCCTCCTCTGGAATTCCACTGCTCTCCTTGGTATTGAAACTGTACTCCCTGGTAGGTGAACTTTGTCCTGGCTGGATTTCTTGTTGATCTTCTGGGGGAGGGGTCTGTTGTAGTGATTCTCAACTGTCTTTGCCCCAGGGGGAATTGCACCGCCCTTACCAGGGGCCAGGCTGAGTAATCCGCTTGGGTTTGCTTTTGGGAGCTTTTGTTCCCTGAGCGCTTTCCGTAGAGTTCTGGAGGACGGGAATGAAAATGGTGGCCTCCTGGTCTCCGGCCCAGAGGAGCCTAGAGCTCAGGGCCCTACTCCTCAGTGCACCCTCAGGGAACAGCGCCCATTTACTCCTGTCTGCCTGACCTCCGGCCGTGCTCGGAGCTCACCGAGCCTGCGACCGGTTCAAGGTAATCCTGAGCTGTGAGCTCACTCCTCAGCTCTGTCTCTGTAGCCGGCTTCCCTGCTCTAATACCTGCAAGCTCTGCAACACTCAGACACCCCCGATCCTTCTGTGACCCTGCGGGACCTGAGGCCATGCTGACCCCGCGTGGGCTTCACACCGGTTTAGCCTATGGAGCGATGTCCCTCAGTGGAACAGACTTTTAAAAGTCCTGATTTTGTGCTCCGTTGCTCCGCCGCTTGCCGGGAGCCGGCCCCTCCCCCTGCGGTCTATCTTCCTGTCGCTTTGGATTCACTTCTCTGCCAGTCCTACCTTTCAAAAAGTGGCTGATTTTCTGTTTCTAGAATTGATGTTATTCTTCTCTTCAATCTCCCGTTGGATTTGTAGGTGTTTGCAATCTTTAGATCAGCTATCTAGCTGATCTCCTGCTACCTGAAGTAGTCTCAGCCTGCTACTTCTCCACCATCTTGACTCCTCCCCTCAAATTTAAAAATTTTTAATTCTATTTTACCCTCTTATACTATTGGTGGGAATGCAAAGCAGCACAGTTACTTTGGAAAACAGTATGGATGTTCCTCAAAAAGTTATAAATAGAGTTACTCTATGACCCAACAATTGCACTATTGGTATTTATCCAAAGAATATAAAAATACTGATTTGAGGAACACAGTCATACCAATGTTTATAGCAGCATTATCATTAATAGTCAAATTATGGAAACAGTCCAAACTTCCTTTGACTGGTGAATGGATAAAGATGTGGGGCGTGTGTGTGTATTCTACCCACCTGTCAAAAAGAATGAAATCTTGCCATTTACAACAACATGAATGAAGCTAGAGTGTATTATGCTAAGCAGACTAAGTGAGTCAAAGACAAATGCCATATGATTTCACTCTTATGTGAAATTTAAGAAACAAAACATGAGCATAGGGGAAGGGAAAGAAAAATAAAATAAGACAAAAACAGAGAGAGGGGCAAACCATAAAAGAACAAACTGAGGGTTGCAGGAGGGGAGGTAGGTTGGAGGATAGGGTAATTGGGTGATGGGCATTATGAGGGCACTTGTGATGAGCACTGGGTATTTTATGTAAGTGATGAATCACTAAATTCTACTCCTGAATAATACACTATATGTTAGCTAACTAGAATTTAAATAGAATCTTAGAAGAAAAAAAAAATACTGAAAATAAAATGCAGGATTGCTCAGTTTCTTAAGCAACTGACTCTTGATTTCAGCTTAGGTCATGATCTCAGTATCCTGGGATTGAGCCCCATGTTGTGTTCCATGCTCAGTGGGGAGTCAGCTTAAGTATTTCCTTTCCTTTCTTTCAACTCCTCCTCCTTCTTTCTAAAATAAATAATAAATGAATCTTTAAGAAGTAAGAAAATTAATTCCATTATTAAGCATATCATCAAGTTCATGGAGACATCATATTTTTCACTGGTCAAGACAATAATATATAGATAATCAGGATATTTTAAAATACATAGATGATCATGATATTATTCTAAATTTTGAATATTCCAAGAACTTGGAGAGACAGATTTAGAGAGAATTTTTTTTAAGAACTTTTATAGAACTTAAAAAATAATTGTTACTGACATAAATGGTAATGGCACAAAGGTAGACACAGAGATCAATAGAATAGAATACATACCCCAGGAATAAACTCACAGTTATAAGGTCAAATAATCTATGACAAAAGAGTCAAAAATATATACAATAGGCATAAAACAGTCTCTCCAACAAATAGTGTTGGGAAAACTAGACAGCTATATGCAAAAGAATGAAACTCAACCACTTTCTTACACCATACACAGAAATAAACTGAAAATAAATTAAGACTTAAATGCAAGGCATGAAACTGTAAAAGTCTGAGAAGAAAATATAGACAGTAATTTCTTTGATATCAGCTATCGAAACATTTTTGTAGATATGTCTACTCAGTCAAGGAAAACAAAAGTAAGATTAAACTATTGGAACTACACCAAAATAAAAAGCTTTTGCATAATGAAGGAAACCATCAATGAAACAAAAAAGCAAACTATTAAATGGGAGGAGACATTTGCAAATGATATTTCTGATAAGACGTTAATATCCAAAATATATGAAGAACTTCTACAATTCAACACCAAAACACTACCTATAATCCAATTAAAAATGTTCAGAGGAAAAAAAAATGCTCAGAGGACTTGAATAGACATTTTTACAAAGGAGACATACAGATGGCCAGAAAGAAGCTCAACATTACTAATCATTAGTTAAATGTACATTAAAGTCACAATGAGATAACACTTTATACCTGTCAGAATGGTTAAAATCAAAAACACAAAAAATAACAAGAGTCACTGAAGACGTGGAGAAAAAGGAAATCTCATGCACTTTTGGTGGGAATACAAATTGTGCAGCCACCATGGGAAACAGTATGGAGCTTCCTCAAAAAAATTGAAAGTAGAATTACCATATGATCCAGTAATTCTGCTAGAGGGCATTTACCCAAAGAAGATGAAAGCAGCAATTCATAAAAATGTATGCATATTAGTCAGCCATAAAAAATGAAAAGTTGTCACTTGCAACAGCATGGATAGAATTAAAGGATATAGTGCTAAGCAAAATAAAACAGAAAAAGATAAATACCATATGATTTCACGTATATGTGGAATTTAAGAAACAAACTAGCAAATTAAAGAAAAAATCAACAACAACAACAACAACAAACATGCAAATACAGAGAATAAAGTAGTGGTTGCCAGAAGGGAAGTGGGTGGGAAGATGAGTGAAATTAAAGAAAATTGTTATTAATTAATTACTGTTTTGCCATTGCAGATATTTTCTCAAATAGATAAAATGAGATAAAGTTGAAATAATTATTATATATGGAGAGATCAAGATTTATCAAATACGTCAATGAGTGTAATCTTACCAGTTACTTACCTTACTACAATAATGTATTAGATAATTCTTGGTTTCCTCTAAGTTTCCATTTATTCCTTCCTTGCTTTTTATTTGAAATATAAACAGCAAGAAAGAAAGTGAAAGGAAGAGCTTTGGTTTAGTCATCATAGCTGAAGAAACGAGGGTACAGAATAACACAAATAGAAGTAAGAAGCAATAAGGGAAACCGGCTCAAGTAGACTTTTTTCATATTAACATTCTTTTCCCACCTCTGTGTATTACATTTACTAATTAAGAGAATAAGAGAAATGGTGATTTCTTATCATCCATGATTTTAAAGCTCTAGAAGCATTTTGTATGAGACTGCATACTTCAAGGGAGAAAGAAGGCAACAATAAAGCTATATTGTTATTCTGTTCTATTTTACATAGACAAATTTGTAAGATACATGCCCTGGTGAGGATCACATTTAATTTTGTCTGTAGATACGGATATGGAACAGAAAAAAATTGGATGCATATTTCAAACTTTAAGTGACTTTTTCTAAAAGTATCTAAATGAATAAACAAGAAACTGTAAAGTGCTTCAATTTTTTTAGAAGTATCCAAATTTTCATGTAAAGAATTAATACATAAAGAACTAATACATAGCCAGAAAGCTATTAGATATTTATAAAACTACATAGATTGATATATTTTTGTTAAAATGTTGAATTGTCCTCAATATGATGGTAAATGCACTAGTTTCCTTGAGTTATTCAAATAGCTTGGTATAATCATTTAGGGAAACAAATGCCACAGCAATCTGAAAAAAAATTAAATCACTAATAAATTTAAAATTTGGTAAATGGAGTTAGTAAATATAGGTGTTAAAAGATTCTGAGCTACAATGCATGACAGTCATCTACCTTGGTATCCTTTTTTTTTTTTTCCATACGTAACATTCTTACTGTTTTCCAAAGTATATTCCTCATTTATTTTTCTATAATTCAAAATTATAATTTTCTATAATTCAGAATTATATAATTATAATTCTATAATACGTCCAAGAATTGACCAACCAGAAGAAGAGGGTATGTTATGAAAGTGATGACCAGTGATGACTAGGAGATAAATGTGTCAGTCAGAGACCTTTCTAAGCAATCCTTGGGAAATGCTGGCCTATCCTTATTAGGTAAATGGTGGGGATAGGTGAGTGTGGCAAAAGAGAGACACAGACGGTATACCTTTTTCACAACAGAAAGTGATCCAAATGTGGATTTGGTATTGATTAGTATGAGAAATCCTGCTCCTTAAACTGCCATAAATATGTATTTGCTTTCTTATGCATTGGCGAATATAAAACTGTCAATTTTGGTAAGATGAAGTTTATTAAACCTAGAAACAAATCTTCAATAAATTTGTTACATATATAAAATACACACACACACACACACACACACACACTATACATAGTGTGTGTGTGTGTGTGTGTGTGTGTGTGTATGTATATATATATCACACATAGAGAATTAATGGTCAAAGAACAAGATTTGAAAGATGACTTAAACCCCACTTTGTCAGAAATACATTCTCCTGAAAATTCTTTTACTTTCTCAAACAAAACTGATGGGAAGATTGACAGAAGCAAAATGGAAGATTTACCCAGATCTGATCTGAAACGTGTATTATTTTGCATTCTAAATTTTGCTAAGCTGTGCTTTGTGATTATGGTCCTGAGTGAGGTTCCTTTCTGTCGTTTTGACAAGGCAATGCAGCTGCCTCATTGTCCAATAAAATTGCACATATATTAACTGCTTTTCAGTTAACAATGTGTGAATACTGGCTGAACAGTATGGGCTGCATTCTCTATATAAAATACATTGTTCCAATTTAAGAAAGCTTCCTGTATTATATGAAAAACTATTTGAGATTATGTAGGTACTATTTTTCTCAGATATTTATAGAAATTGAACTAACTTAGAGTAAGTTTTCTTGATGTATTTATAGTGTTTCTGTTGCAGACTGAACTTATTTAAAAAATCAAAATTTAGTGCAATGGAAATAGAAATTCCCCTCCAGGCTTACATCCTACAGACAATAGGTGGTGTCATTCGCAATTCAAACTATGAGCCCAATGATTCACATGTTAATAGGGTTAGATGTATCATTCATTAATCAATTCATCTGAGCTTGACCATTGTAAGAATTTAGAAAAATAGATTTTAAAAAATTAGTCCAAACACTTGAGAAACAATAAATGATTTTCTCCAGAGACAGATGTTCTGAGCAGCCCCTTAGTGATTGTTCACCTCAGACATGTTAACATCTTTAAGCTTTCTCCTCATTAACAAAATAGAGTTTAGAGGAATAAAAGAGTCCACATAAATGTCTTAGTATATTTTCTGGTGTATAATGAAGCATGTTGTATTTAATGGTAATAATTTTTTAAATGATTACTTATTGTCTTTCAAACAATATCCATTGTTTTTTTCTACTAGATAGATCCTGAAAGGTTTGCTTATTTTATTTTTATTTCTCACTATGCCTTAGATAGAATCATCATAGTTATTTTTACCTCTCATTATATACATCATTTCTTCCTGAACTTATTAATTGAACAGGTATTTAAGTGAACTCCTACTACGTACAAGATTACACCAGGCACTAGGTAAAATGACTGTTATATAATCTTCGTTGTCAGTCTATTGGCAAACATAGGCCCAAATAACAGTTAAAAGATGCATTTATTTAACAATGGAGGCCTGCATAAATGCTTCCCCTCTTGGTTGTCCATTCATATTTTCTTATTTACTCATACTTTAAGTTGAATTTGAGTACCATTCTGTGTTTAATATTGTAAAATGTAGCTTATAAGTATAACTAAGATGTACACCTCAAGAATTTAAATAAAAGATCTAAAGACTGTTCTGGGTGAAAAAAAAAAAGCTACAGGAAAAAAGTAGAATGAGATCAGCAATTTATTGAGTGATCTTGTAACATTAATCTAATTTAAGAACAATACCCAATCCAATGAGATAATATTTACTAAGAAATAAATGCTCTGTTTTGGTAATCAACCTCACAACTGTCCTTCATATAGCAGCAGCAAAGACAAAATAAAATGTAAGATATAACAGCCTGAAAATTATAAATTATCTGAAAAATAAATCTAAGTTTTATAGGACATCTTTGTAGACCAGATGTCAAATTACTGAGAGAAATTTAAAAAGATAGAATCAAGTGGAGGGATATGCAGTGGTTGTGATAACCAAGGGGTCAGTGCGGGTAGCAAAGGGAAGTCTACTGATAAAGTACTGAAGTATGCCAAGGTTTAGAGACCATGGAAGAAAAGACAAAACATCAAATGAGACCAAGAAGAAGTCAAAGAAGTAGGAACAGCAGTTTTAAAGCAACTGGCTTTTAAAGTCTTTTGTTATACATCATCAGACATTAAAGGTATTTGCACCAATTTATATTCTTGTAAGCAAAGCATAAGAGCTGTTTGAGCAGCTTCACTGATACCATGTCGGAGGTACTACTTAATTTTTACATCTATTGCATGTGTGATAAATATTGTTTGAACTTATATTTTGGTGAGTTGGAATCTCTCCTATACCAAGTGGGAAATCCTCTAGTTTTCACAAATGAACAATAATAGAATAACAAGTTATTTCATAATTAAAAAAAAAAAACTGAGGATATTTAATTTTAAGCAATACTCACTAAGCATAAAGCAGTCATATACATTTTTCTTATTCATTGATGTAATAAAGCATTTTAATTAACTGCTAATATGAACCAATATTAATATTTCTGGAAGCCACTATATTGATGTGGTAATAATTTATTGACTGTAATAATTATCACCTGTTAATATTATATTTACTATATATGCAAATATATTGACAACTGAAACTATTCAGTAATATGAATTTGTGACATAATTGTCAGGTGTTAGTGTAAGGGTTATACCATAGTTGTTAAGTAAATTAAAGAACTTCCCTTTTTTCAAACTTTTGAGTTGTTAAAATCTATGGAAGATAATGGAACTCCTAAAAGTTTTTCTTTGATCAATAAATCATTTTAGACCTTGTGCCTTTTATAAAAATCCTTACAATATTTTCAATATTTTTCATGGTTCTTAGATGCCTTATTCTTTTTTTTTTTTTAAAGATTTTATTTTTATTTAATTATTTGTCAGAGAGAGAGAGGGAGAGAGAGCAAGCACAGGCAGACAGAATGGCAGGCAGAGGCAGAGGGAGAAGCAGGCTCCCTGATGAGCAAGGAGCCCGATGTGGGACTCGATCCCAGGACGCTGGGATCGTGACCTGAGCCAAAGGCAGCTGCTTAACCAACTGAGCCACCCAAGCGTCCCGCCTTATTCTTTTTTTAATTACAAATAAATCTCATATAATACCTTTCTTCCTATCTTTAAACCTATTTTATTATTCTCATGTTTATATCCTTGTTTTGAAATTTTATCTTTAGTTTTTTTTATATTTTCATTTCTTCGTATATATTGTTTCCTATAAAAAGAATGCTTAGACCAAATTCATGTATTTAATACATCCCCATCTCAATTTAAAAATAATTTTTAAAAACTCTATAATTGACATGGAGATTTCTTTTTTCTCCAAGAGTTATTTAATATATTTTCTCAAAAGGCTAATTCTTTAGGTATATATTTGTTATTAATTTCTAGTTTTACTGAAATTTTGGGCAGTATATTATGAATTTATTTTGTTAATCTTTCTAATTTCACTACTTTGTATTATTATATTTATTTTTGACCATTAATCAACTAAACTTTGAAGAGGATATGGTAAAAAGCATGATGCCACTTTTTGTAATTTCTATTTTTCCTGGTATTTTAAGAGCTTTTGCATTATATCTTCTAATGCAATGTTATCTGGAGCATAGATATTGTTGATAATTTTATTTTAATTGAGAGATCCTTTGTTTGGTTCATTATTTTTAACCTTAGTGTGTTTCTCTGTTGTATGTACACTGGCTCAATTTTGTTATTATTGTTTGCATTTGTTTAGACAGAGTTGGCTATGCTGTAATAAAAATAAATAAATAGTTTAAACTGTCCCATGTTCTCAGTTCTGTCAGCAAAGGTTTGCTTTTCCCTCATACACTTCCTGTCCAACATGCTCAACTGTGTCTTTGTCCCAATTTGCTGCTACAATCTAAGCCCAAGAGTCATGCTAATGGAGTGGCCTCTTTCTGAAACATCACCAGTTATCAAGTCAGGAAGTTTTCATAACTAATATTAGAAATGTTTTAATTGTTGGTGCACTTGGGGTGGTTCAGTAGTTTAAGTGTCCAACTCAGTTTCGGCTCAGGTCATGATCTCAGGATTATGGAATTGAGCCTAGTGTGGGGCTCCGTGCTCAGCGGGAATGTGTTTAAAAATTCTTTCCCACTGCCCCTTACCCTGTGTGTATGCACATATGTATGCACATATGTGTGCTCTTTTTCCCCCTCTTTCCAATAAATAAATAAATCTTTAAAAAAAGAGAAATGCTTTAATGGTTAATGCAATGGTTTGAAATGCAATGTAGTCACAAAAGAAAATAAGCAATTAGCTACCAAAATGATTAGCTAAATAACCATTTATGTTTGTCTCAGGGTAATATGACATATTTGAATTAAAAGTTTGAAAGTGGGCACCTGGGTGGCTCAGTTGTTAAGCATCTGCCTTTGGCTTAGGTCATGATCCCAGGGTCTGGGATCTAGCCCCGAATTGGGCTCCCTGCTCAGCGGGAAGCTGGCTTCTCCCTCTCCCACTCCCTCTACTTTTGTTCCCTCTCTAGTTGTGTTTCTCCCTGTTAAATAAATAAATAAAATATATTTTTTAAAAAGTTTGAAAGTGATGATTAAATTAACTAACATATGAAAAGCATGATTTTCAGTAAAATTCTTTGGAATGCTTATCACTTCTCAAAGTATCATTATTTCAGGAGCTGATGCTTTTAGTAACTTTTTTCTGATCATCTATAAAATTTTAATATTGGTTGCCCTTGACATTTTATATTTTATGGCTGTAGAGGGGATAACAGAGGGTTTGAACTTTGGAGCTTTGAAATGCAGAACATTCAGTAATATCTTTTATTGACATAATTAGAAGACACCTGTGCATTTTTCAATGGAAGGTCCTCATTTTCTGTCATTTCTATACCCTGATGAAAGTGTGTGTGAAGGGGGAGATTCCACGTGAAATTATTAAAGATGTATTTTCAGAGAACAGCAAAAGTGAGAGTATTTCACCTAGATCAAATCTCAGATTTCTTCTATGTGAATAATCAATAGTATTCTAATTAGGAAAACACTATCATTATCCACAACATCAGTAACAATAACATTGAACGTTAATTAGTACTATGTTAAGATCGCAGTGGACTAAAGGAAGACATCTGTCAGCAAAGTCACAAATGTAGTTTGATAATATGGGATTCAACCTTAACAGGGTCTAAAATATAGATTCAAAACAAACTTAATTTGTTAGTATTCCCCCCTTTTTATAATAGCTTCATAAATATTAAGCTTTTAAAAACATTTTATGAAAAGGAATATTTTTGTGCTCCACAAATATGATCTTGCCTGGATATAAAACAATGAAATATAACTGCTACAGGGACACATAACATTGCAATGAAATCTAATATGTCCTGTAGTGTTAGTATTCCCAAATCAGTAACAAAAGTAGCTTGTATCTCAGTGAGGGATGGATGTATGCCAGTAAATGGGAAGCTTCTGCTAGGCATCCAACTAAACCCTGTGACACAATGTCTCAGTGAATGCATCATCAATCAGCTAGAAAATTCACAGGAAATATTGTTTTCTGTTCTCATTCTCCCTACCGTGAGTCTGAATTGTTCTTTCTATGCTGGTTACTCACTAAAGGTCAGAGCATTGATTTAGGAAGCACTTGACAGCAGTGGATGCGATATGGTATAGTCAGTTATAGCAGGAGAATGAAAAAATGATTGTAGTTTCTAGTTACAAGTGCATGGTTTGCAAGTTGGATACTGGGAAGTATGTTTTGTCTTATTAACATATTGTTTAATGTATTTGAATGGCAATGCCTTTTGGTTAACCTTGATTGCATATCAAATTATTCTGCATTTGACAGCAAGCTACTCTAGCTCCATTGTGTTTGGCCCCTGAAAGGCATCACATTCACATTCACATCTCAGCAGCAGGGAAATGTTTCCTGTCATTAAAATTTGTACTTTATATAGATTTGACCACTGTCAAGTAAATAAGAAAATTAAGTATGCTATTTCATAGTGAAATTTAAGTGGAAATTTGTTTTATACTCGCATATATGGACTGTTTTATTTAATATTTAATACTATTCAGATGCTTCAAATCTTTATCTTTGCTTGGAGTTTCAGTGATGAGACTATAAAGACAGTGTGTGACTTTTGACAAAAAGAATAGAGCTAATTCTTGTAATTGATATAAAATATTTGAGTAGCTCATTAAACAATGAATTGCCAAGCATATACTAAAGACATACACTACTTGACTGGGCACATTGAATATGGACATTAAAAGATACTATAATTTTGAATTGTGCTTAAGGATTTCAAAGTGCAAGGGCGCCTGGGTGCTCAGTGGGTTAAAGCCTCTGCCTTCGGCTCGGGTCGTGATCCCAGGGTCCTGGGATCAAGCCTGGCATCGGGCTTTCTGTGAGGCAGGGAGCCTGTTTCTTCCTCTCTCTCTGCCTGCCTCTCTGCCTACTTGTGATCTCTGTCTGTAAAATAAATAAATAAATAATCTTAAAAAAAAAAAAAAAAAAGATTTCAAAGTGCAGTGGGTGAGTGATCTTTTCTTACTTTAAAAAAGGGGGTTTTGAACCGAAACAATGAATCAGTTGTAACTAAACAGGTGTATCAAGAAATGTTTTAGGAGTGCCTGTGTGGTTCAGTTGGTTAAGCATCTGACTCTTCATTTTGGCTCAAGTCTTGATCTCAGGGTCATGAAACTGAGTTCCATGGTAGTCTCCATGGTTAGTGGGGAGCCATTTAAGATTCTCTCTGTCGGGGTGCCTGGGTGGCTCAGTGGGTTAAGCCTCTGCCTTCGGCTCAGGTCATGATCCCAGGGTCCTAGGATCAAGCTCCACATCGGGCTCTCTGCTCAGCAGGGAGCCTGCTTCCTCCTCTCTCTCTGCCTGCCTCTCTGCCTACTTGTGATTTCTCTCTGTCAAATAAATAAATAAAATCTTTAAAAAAAAAAAAAAGATTCTCTCTCTCTCTGCTTCTCCCTGCTTCTCTAGAATCAATGAATCAATCTTTTTTTTAAGAACTATTTTAAATTACTAGTAATACTTTAGTTTAGCCTTAATTTCATTTAACTGATTGAGACAACATAGAGTTGGAGAGAAGTGTTTTCAGGTAAAAGAAAAAGGAAAGGAATGGAAGCTATTGGAATTTTTAGAGACATGAAAATGTACATAAACAAGTTGAGTCAGAAGAAGAAAAGGGTGAATATTGGCTTCATGGGAGATGAGATTAGAGGTTGGGTGGAAAAAGGATAGTAAATCTAATTTATTAAAAAGCGACAGATAGTATGGAAGCAATTTAAGCCAGTGAGGAACATGATTAACTCTTCATTTTCAAAGAAATTATGCTGACAGTGATGGGACAAATAAAGTAGGACCATCTTCATTCTCAAGGTAGTTTGATATTAAAATTTTAATTAGTTTCCATTGGCAGAAGATACCATAGACATTTGTATAGTGCAGTTAATGAAATGTTTTGGCCCTGTGGAAAAGGCTAGAAAAAAAGATCAGAAGCCTCTATCTATCTCTGTTTTCCTTGCTCAATTATTTCCTCTAATTTGAGAATAGGCATTAAGTACCAAACTATAATTGTCTTTGTCCTTGTAAACCTAACAAATTAGCACTGGTTGATCTGACTTCCCTCTAAAGGCCAATGACAGAACAACCCAGGAAGCATTCTATTGTGATTTTAATGGCTGGAAAGAAAGCCAAGCATCCATTATGTGCTGTTTATTCCTCTCCTAAAAATTAATTTCATTGCCATGATAGTCCCATTTTGCTATTATGTATATTGATTATGTGATTTGGGTCATTTAGTAGTTTAACTTTTGTGAAGACCACAGTTTACTTTTACCACCATGTACTTTCATTTGTTCTTCTGAACTCAGCACTTTAAGTTTTAATGGGTAGGAATATTTAGAAACATGCTACTGTGGGCCATAGAAATGGATGGGAAGAATAAACACACATAGCTTAGTTGTAATTCATAATATTTATCTAAGCAAATATTAGGTTTGAAAATATTTTCTTCAAGAAAAATGAGAATGTTCAGCCAGACAGCGTGAAAGTCTAGTCTAGTTCTAAGATTTGATTTAATTTGATTATTCCTTGTAAATTGATTTCTGACATATTTAGTATAGAGCAAATAAAACTTTCTCCTCAATAAATAAGATTATGTATTGAAATATTTAGATAACACATAATGTTTTCAATTATGAATATAAATCGAAGAGGAGCCTAAAAATGCAATCCATTTTAACTTAAAGAATGTAGTAGATACTCAAGAACGGTAAACACTAAAGGAAACCCGTGTTAAATTAACAAATAATTTTTTTCAGTAATAACATTGATGTAAATTTATAACAAAATTATTTGTTTATAATGAATTTTTGATGTATAATTGCTTTATTTATTCTTTAACCTAGCATTAGGGTTAGGGCCTAAGGTCATGACGAGCCTGATTTGTGGGCACTGAGATAGGATTCGGGGTGGGGGGCTGAGTTGAGGACGGGGATATGGCATGGAGTCACATTCCAGTTTGGTGGCTACGGTATGGGTGCCCCCGAAGGTGAGGGTGGCCTCAGGGGGGCATACAGGTTTCTCCCACTCTGATGGTTCTGAGAAGCTCCAAACAGCAGGTTACCTCCTGGGTGGCAGACGGACTCCTGGGGTGTGGCTCTGGCGTCCCCAGTGTATAGGGCTTGGGGGCTAAGCCTCTAGGGCCAGAAGCCTGAATACCCAATGTAGGGTTAGGGTTAGGGCCTAGGGTCATGGCAGGCCCTATCTGAAAGCACTGAGGCAGCTGCCCAGGGGGCTGAGTAGAGGGGGGGGTTGGTCTTGCATGTGCCTGGGGTTGAGAGCACTTACTCGCGGGGTTTGGGAGAGACCATTTGGGACCACGGGCCAGGTACAGGCATCTCACACGAAGGCCTAAGCAGCCAGGAAGCCATTTCACCAGGGGTCTCCAGCATTGTGCAGCAATTTGGGCCATGGACACCTGGTGTTTGGAGCTCTTTCTCACTAAGTGCGTGTTGCGACCATCAGGGTCCATGGGCCGAAGTCCGGCAGCTCTCCTGAAGGCCCCTGTGGAGGAGAAATCCCTGAGGCAGAGTTGAAGAAAGGGGTCAGGCCCCAGGTTTGTGGCCCTTGGGAGGCGCAGAAGGTGTGGGTGGCCTCAGGAAGGCACGCAGCTTTCTCCAGCTCTGAGGGTTTTGCATAGCTCCAAATGGCACAGATTCCTACTGGTTGGCAGGCAGAGTCCTAGGTGTGGCTCTGGCACCCCAGTGTGGAGGGCTTGAGGGCCGGGCCTCTGGGGACGGAAGCCTGAAAACCCAACATAAGGTAAGGGGTAAGGCCTAGGAGCATTGCAGGCCCGATCTGCCAGAGCTGAGGCAGGCTCCCCAGGGGGCTGAGTAGAAGGAGGGCTTGGCCTCATTTGCACCTGGCATTGAGAGAGCTTTTTTGCAGGGTTCGGACCTCGACCACTCAGGACCATGGGCCAGCAGGCCCAGGATTCTCCCCAGAAGGCCTGAGCCATGGGAAACCAGTTTTCCGGGGTGTCCGGCCAATTCTCATGAGGTTTCAGCCCAAATCAATATCAATTTGGGCAGAAATCTTATGAGAATTGGCCAGCATTGTGTGGCAATTCAGGCCTTATGTGCACCCGGTATTTGGAGAGATTTTTTGCTAGGTGTATGTTGCAGCTCTCAGGGACATGGACCGAGGCCACGTGGCTCCCCTGAGGGTTTCTGCTAAGGTGAGATCCCTGGGGGCAGAGTTGAGGGTGGGGTCAGGCTGAGCATCAGTCTGTGGGTTTCTGGCTCTTGGGGGCTGCTGAGGGTTGGGGGTGGCCTCAGGGTGGCATACAGGTTTTCTAGCTCTGAGAGTTTTGCACAGCTCCAAATGGCAGGGTTTCCTTCTAGTTGGCAAGCAAAGTCCAGCAGTATGGGAGTCCCCATCTTTGAGGGCTTGGTGTCCAGGTCTCTGGGGATGGAAGGCTAAAAACACAACCTAGGGTTAGGGTTAGGGACTAGGGGCATGACAGGCCTAATCTGCCGACTCTGGGGCCGGGATGCCCAGGGGCTGAGTTGAGGAGGGTCAGGCGGGACATCAGGCTCCAGGTTGGTGGCCGGGAGAGGGGTGCCCCTGAAGGTGGGAGTGGCCTCAGGGTGACATGCAAGTTTCTCCCCCTCTGAGTGTTCTGTGCAGCTCCAATCCACATGGTTTCCACCTGGTTGGGGGTAAACTCCAGGGGTGTGGCTCTGACATCATCAAACTCGAGGACTTCAGGGCCAGGCCTCTGGGGACAGAAGCCTAAAAACCCAATGTAGGGGTAAGGGTAAGGCCTAAGGGCATGTCAGGATCAATCTGCTGGAGCTGAGGCAGGGTCCCCAGGGGACCCAGTCGAGGGAAGGGTAGGCCTCACGTATTCCTGTCCTTGAGAGGGCTTTCTGGCATAGTTCGGGCCGTGACCACTCAGGACCACTGGCAGGCCAGGATTCTCACTTGAAGGCTGGAGTCGCCATAAGCGAATTTGCTGGGGGTCTCCAGTCAGTTCTCATGAGCTTTCTGCCCAAACTGATGTCAATTTGGGCAGAAATTTTGAGAATTGGCTGGCATTCTGTGGCGATTCAGGCCACGGGCATGCCTTGTATTTGGAGCGCTTTCATGCTAGGTGCATGTTGTGACTGTCAGTGACCATGGGCTGAACCCATGCAGCTCTCCTGTGGGCCCCCACAGAGGGGAGCTCTGAGGGGGCAGAGCTGAGGGAGGGGGTTAGGCTGAGCGTCAGGGCCCAGGTTGGTGGCCCGAGGGGCTGCTGAGAGTGGGGAGTGGCCTTAGGGGGCCTATGCAGGTTTCCCCAGCTCTGAGGGTTTTGTGCAGCTCCAAATGGCACGGTTTCCTCTTGGATGGCAGGAGGAGTTCTGGAGTGTGGCTATGGAGTCCCCAATCTCGATGGCTTGGGGGCCAGGCCTTCGGGTACAGAAGGCTGAAAACCCAACAGTAGGGTTAGGGTTAGGGCCTAGGGGCATGGTGGGCCCAATCTGATCCCAGCGCTGAGTCAGTATGCCCAGGGAGCTGAGTTGAGAACGGGGGTCAGGCGGTAGGTTAGTCTCCAGGTTGATGGCCACTGTATGGGTGCCTCTGAAGTTGGGGATGGCCTCAGGGAGGCATGAAGGTTTCTCCTGCTCTGAGGGTTCTGTGTGGCTCCAAATGGCATGGTTTCCTCCTGGTTGGCAGGTGACTTCTGGGGTTTGGCTCCGGGATCCCCAATGTGGAGGGCTTGGGGGCCATGCCTCTGGGGATGGGAGCCTGAAAACCCAATGTAGGGTTAGGGTTAGGGTCTAGGGGCATGGTAGGCCCGATCTGCCAGCACTAAGGTGGGCTCCCCAGGGGGCTGAGTAGAGGCAAGAGTTGGACTCAAGTGTGCCTGGCACTGAGAGAGTTTTCTTAAAGGGTTTGGGTCACCACCATTCAGGACCACGGACCAGGCCCAAGTGTCTCCCCTGAAGGCCTGTGCCACCAGAAACGAGTTTGCCGGGATCTTCAGCCAGTTCTCACGAGCTTTCTGCCCAAATCAGTATCAATTTGGGCAGAAAGCTCGTGAGAATTGGTCAGCGTTGTGCAGTGATTTGGGCCACATGCACGCCAGTGTTTGGAGTGTTTTCTCGCTAGGTACATGTTGTGACCATCAGGGACAAAGGACTGAGGCCACACGGCTCCCCTGAGGACCCCTGCTGAGGCTAGCTCCCCAGGGACAGAGTTGAGGGAACAGGTCAGACTGAGCTTCAGGCCCTGGTTTATGACTGGGGTGGGGGGGGCGTCAAGATGGGGGTGCTTGCGGGGGCATGCAGGTTTCTCCAGCTCAGTGGGTTTTGCGCAGCTCCAAATGGCAGGGTTCCCTCCTGGGTGGCAGGCAGAGTCCTGGGGTGGGGCTCAGGAGTCTCCAATCTTGAGGGCTTGGGGACTCTCCATTTATGAACATCCTACACCACAGTGGTACACTTACTGCAATTGACCAACCTGAATTGACACAGCATAATCACCTGAAACCCATAGTTGATCTTAGGGTTCACTCTTGATGTGTACATTCTATGGGTTTGGATAGATGCATAATGAAATGTTTCCACTATTATAGTATCATAGAGAGTAGTTTCCTACCTTAAATATTTCTGTACTTACTTCTCCTGTTCATTTCTCCCTTTCCCCACACCCTGGAAACCCATATTTTTTTATCTTGAGATTTTTACCTTTTTTAGAATGTCATATAGTCACAATCATTCAGTATGTAGCCTTTCAGATTTCCTTCTTTTCTTAATAATAGGCATTTAGGTTTCATGTTTTTCATGTCATGATGATTTTTCTTTTTGTGCCGAATACTATTCAATTCTGCATATGTACAACAATTTTTCCATTTACCAACTGGAAGATATCTTGTTTGCTTCCAAGTTTGGGGAACTAGGGATAAAGTTTCTATAAACATTTTTGTGTGGTTTTTAGTGTGGACATATGTTTTCAAATTTAGGGGATAAATACCAAGGAGCATGATTGCAAGATCATATGATAAAAGTATGTTTGGTTTTGTAAGACCCACCAAATTATCTTCCATGTGTCTGTACTATTTTGTATCCCAACCATCAGTAAATGGGAGTTCTTGTTTCTCTACAGTCTACTAGCATTTGACATCATCAGTGGTGGTTTGGACTTTAGCTATTATAATAGGTAATGTAGTAATATCTCATTATTGTTTCAATTTACATTTCCTTGATGATATATTATATGGAACAAAATTCCATATGCTTATTTGCCATAAGTATACGTTTGATGAAATGTCTATTAAGATCTTTGGCTCATCTATAAATTGTATTAGTCTGTTATTATTAAGTTTTAAGTATTCTTTATATATTTTTATAGTGGTTCTTTACCATATATGTCCATGCAAATATTTTCTTTCAGTGTGTAGTTTGTCTTCTCATTCTCTTGATATTTTCTTTCTCAGAGAAGAAATTTTTAATGTGAATAAAATTCAGCTTATCAATGATTACTTTCATTGATTGTGCTTTAGATCATGTATCAAAAAAGTCATCATCATACTCAAAATCATCTACATTTCCTCCTAAGTTTTATTCTAGGTGTTTTATTAAATGGTGTTTTGCATTTAGATCTATGATCCATTTTGAGTTAATTTTATGAAGGTTATAAGGTCTACGTCTAGATTCGTTATTTTGGACAAAGGTATTCAGTTGTCCCAGTACATTTTGTTGAAAACATTATCTTTGCTCCACTGTATTTTTTTTTCTTTTGTTAAAGATCATTTGGCTATATTAATGTGGGTCTATTCCTGGACTCTACTCTGTTTCATTGGTCTATTTGTCTATTTTTCATCAATACCATACTGTCTTGATATTATAGCTTTGCTCTAAGTCTTAAAGTCAAGAAGCATCAGGTCATTACTCCAAATTTATTCTTCTCCTTCAATATCATGTAAATTATTCTGTTTTTTTTGCCTTTGCATATAAAATTTATAATCATTTTGTATTTATAAAAAAATACTTGCTGGGATTTTGATAGGCATTGAATCTATAGATCAAATTGGTAAGTACTGACATTTTGGCAATACTGAGTCTTCCTTTCCATGACTGTGGAATATTTTTCCATTTATTTAGTTTCTCTTTGATTCATTAATCAGTTCTATAGGTTTTTTTATATGGATAATGTACATATTTTGTTAGATTTACTTTTAAGTATTTCAGTTTTAATGGAATCATGTTTTTAATTTCAAATTCCAGTTGTTCATTGTTTTATATAGGAAAGTAATTGAATTTTATAAATTAACCTGACATCCTGCAGCCTTGCTATAATCATTTATTAATCTGAGAAATTTGATATTTTTAAAAATATTCTGCATAGATGACTATGCCATTTGTGAACAAAGATGAATGACATCAAAGGCATTTTAAATTTCTGTTATAGTCCTTTGGATTTTTAGCATTTCCTTTGCTTTTTTCTTAGAATTTCTATTTCTCTCCTCCCATTGTTTATCTGTTCTTGCATATTGTCTATTTATCTATTAGAGTCCTTAGCATATCAATCATAGTTGTTTTATTTATTTATTCTCTCTCTCTTTTCACAAATCTTTGTTTGGAGGGCTGGCTTTTAATAGATCATAGCAAGGGAGCTGCCCTGCTACCTATGAAACCTTAACTCAGAAACAACACTTTTAAGAATGGTTTAAAACAAGGTTCCCACAAATGTGTGTTGCATGATGGGTGAGGGATGAACCCCTCCAGCCATGCCTCATTTCTTTGGACAAGGCTTAGCACTAAACTTCAGTCCCATCACACAGCACGTCATGCCTCTCCAGGTAAAGAGTGCATGACAACCCACTGGTGGTGATGATGTAGACCAACAATTAGAGGTCAACCAAGGGCCGTGCCACGCTTCTGTATTGTTCTGCCTGGGTGGGATTCTGCTTAGAGGCATTCCGTCATAACCCCTAATCATAGTTGTTTTAAGTTTCTGTTCTGATAATTCCAACATTGCTGCCATGTCTTATTCTGATGCTTGTTCTCCATTTTCAAATTATATTTTGTTTTTTGAGATGTCTTAAATTTTTTCCTGATACCCAGACAAAACATACTGAGTGAAAGGAAATGCTGTAAATAGGCTTTAGTAATGTGATGATGTAGTGTTTGGGGAGAGGAGGCATTCTACAGTCCTACGATTAAGTTTCAATCTTTGACTGAGTCTATGCCTCTGGACTGTAAACTTCTCAACTGTTTTTCTCTCTTTCTTTCTCATTGTCAGGTGGAAGAGAATGGCTAGAACGAACTGGAATTGGGCATTTCCCTTCTTCATGTCATTTAGGTTCTGATAATACCCCAGCAGGTTAGGTGCTGGTTAACTAGTTCCTCCTGAAGGTAGCACCTTAAGAAGAACAGAATGCTCTGGGATATTTCAAAATGATTTTTTCATCCTCCCTTGCTGGAAGCTCAAAGGGATGTTGCTATGATATTTACTGTGGGACTTTGTTCAAGCTCATGGTAGGAAATCTCACAAAAGTGGGGGTGGGGGTTAGGTGGGTGGTGCCGAGATTGACCAGGTTCTTTTTGGAGTATTTTACTCTAAGATTTGTCTACACTAAACCTCCAGCAATCAATCAATTCTAGTTCTGGCTTTCCTACTTCAGTATTGGTTCTTGAATTGTTTTCCACACAAGTCGGATGTGGTAACAAATTATTCTTGGGCTCCGAAATCTTTGTGGTAGCAGTTTACTCTGTTTCCTCATCTGTCTTTTAGAAGAGTTGTTCATTTTCTCTGACTTTCTGCTTTTTTCTTGATAAGACAGAATAGTGACTAGCAAGTTTCTTATATCTGAGAACAGAAACAAGAATAGAGTTTCTCTCTTCTTTCCTTCTTTCTTAGAATTTTCATCTCTCTGCCTGTATTACCCATATGGTCTTGTTTGTTGTCCACATTTCCATTAAAATACTTAACATGTTAATCATAATTTTTAAAATATTTTTATTTATTTATTTTTATTTTTTAATTTTCAGCATAACAGTATTCCTTGTTTTTGCACCACACCAAGTGCTCCATGCAATCTGTGCCTCTCTCTAATACCCACCACCTGGTTCCCCCAACCTCCCACCCCCCGCCACTTCAAACCCCTCAGATTGTCTATAAAGAATTCCTCAAACTCAACACACACAAAACAGATAACCATATCAAAAAATGGGCAGGAGATATGAACAGACACTTCTCCAATGAAGACATACAAATGGCTATCAGACACATGAAAAAAGGTTCATCATCACTAGCCATCAGGGAGATTCAAATTAAAACCACATTGAGATACCACCTTACACCAGTTAGAATGGCCAAAATTAGCAAGACAGGAAACAACATGTGTTGGAGGGGATGTGGAGAAAAGGGAACCCTCTTACACTGTTAGTGGGAATGCAAGTTGGTGCAGCCACTTTGGAGAACAGTGTGGAGATTCCTCAAGAAATTAAAAATAGAGCTTCCCTATGACCCTGCAATTGCATTACTGGGTATTTACCCCAAAGATACAGATGTAGTGAAAAGAAGGGCCATCTGTATCCAATGTTTATAGCAGCAAAGGCCATGGTCACCAAACTGTGGAAAGAACCAAGATGCCCTTCAATGGACGAATGGATAAGGAAGATGTGGTCCATATACACTATGGAGTATTATGCCTCCATCAGAAAGGATAAATACCCAACTTTTGTAGCAACATGGATGTGACTGGAAGAGATTATGCTGAGTGAAATAAGTCAAGCAGAGAGAGTCAATTATCATATGGTTTCACTTATTTGTGGAGCATAACAAATAGCATGGAGGACAAGGGGAGTTAGAGAGGAGAAGGGAGTTGGGGGAAATTGGAAGGGGAGGTTAATCATAATTTTTAACAAAATCCCTGGTCTGACAATTCTAACATTCCTGCCATATCTGACTCTGGTTTCCATTTTATTCATTCTTTTCGACAATTGTCTTATCTGACAATTTTAACATTCCTGACATATCTGACTTTGGTTTCTGTTTTGTTCACTCTTTTTGAAATTATATATATATATATATATATACATATATATATATATATATATATATATATATACATATATATATATATATATATATATATATATTTGCCTATTAGTATGCCATCTTATTTTTTCATGAAAATTATAAATGACATTTTGGGGAAAAATAACATTAAACAGGCTATAATGCCATCTCACATCTGTCAGAATAGCTAAATTCAACAATGCAAGAAACAACAGGTGTTGGCAAGGATGTGGAGAAAGGGGAAGCCTCCTGCACTTTTGGCAGGAATGTAAACTGGTGCAACCACTCTGGAGAACAGTTTTGAGGTTCCTCAAAAAGTTAAAAATAGAACTGCCCTGTGATCCAACAATTGTACTACTAGTTATTTACCCAAAGGATACAAAGATGCTAATTCAAAAGGATATGTGCACCCCAGTGTTTACAGCAGCATTATCTACAATGGCCAAATTATGGAAACAATCCAAATGTCCATCAGCTGATGAATAGATAAAGATGTGGTGTTTTATATATATATATATATATATATATATATATATATATACATATATAATGTATATAATGGAATATTACTCATCCATCAAAAAGAATGAAATCTTGTCACTTGAAATGACATGGATGGAGCTAGAGAGTATTATGCTCAGCAAAATAAGTCAGCCAGAGAAAGACAGATACCATATGATTTCATTCATATGTGCAATTTAAGAAACAAAAATTATCATAGGGAAAATAAAAGAGAGATGCAAAGCAGGAAATAGACTCTCAACTACAGAGAACAGACTGATGGCTACCAGAGGGGAGATGGGTGAGGGTTAAATAGGTGATGGAGATTAAGGAGTACACTTGTCATTATGAGGATTGGGTGTTGTCTGGAAGTGTTGAATCACCTGAAACTAGTATCACATGTATGTTAACTAACTGGAATTTAAATAAAAACTTAAAAAAAAAAAAAGGCCATGGTAATGTAGTGAAATGGGTAATCATTCTACAGTCCTATGATTTGGTCTCAGACTTCTGGTGAGCCTATGACCTGAACTGTAAACTTCACCAGTGCCTCTCTGGGTTTTTCCCCGGTTAGGTGGAACAGAATGGCAAGAGGGGACTGAAGTTGGACATTTTTTTTTTTCCACTTTGTGTAACATTAGAGACAGCTGGGGTTGGGTATTATCCTGCCTCACCTAGGTTAGATTCTGATACAATCCAAGATGGTTAGGCTTGGATAAAATAGTTTCTCTTGGAGGGCAGGTCTTGTTAAGAACAGAATGCTCTAGGGATGCATGGGTGGCTCAGTGGGTTAAAGCCTCTGCCTTCGGCTCAGGTCGTGATCTCAGGTCGTGATCTCAGGGTCCTGGGATCGAGCCCCACATCCGGCTCTCTGCTCAGCTAGGAGCCTGCTTCCTTACTCTCTCTACCTGCTTCTCTGCCTACTTGTGATCTCCATCTGTCAAAAAACAAAAAACAAAACAAACAAACAAAAACCCAGAATGCTCTAGCACATTTCAAAATGGTTCCTTTTCCCTCACCTTGCCAGATGCATAAGTGTATTCTTCTGTATTCATTGCAGTTAGGTAAACATCATGAAGTTTGGGACCCTCGGATCCCTTTGGAACTTTAAATTCTCAGACTTATTCTTACTGAGCCTCTAGAAATTTGTTAGTCAGTTAGCTTTCCCCACCCAAACAGTGTTTACTGTGGAGATTGTTACATTTGTTAGTTGTGAACTTTATATACAATTGTTTGTCTCTCCAATTTCGGGATCCTGTGACCTCACCTCTGGCAGAAATAAAAAAGTTGTTGATTTTTCAGTTTGTTTGTTTGTTTTTAGCTTTTTATTTGTTAAGATGGAATAACTTCTAAGCTCCTTAGCTGCTTGACCAGAAACAAAAAGTCAGATAGTTTATTTGTAAAGTTGGGAGAAATAACAGCCTATTTGAACATTGTAGAAAAAACACAGTAGAGAGAGAAAATTTGATGATTCAAGATAAGCCTTAAACTAAATAATTGAATAAATGATGCAAGGTGAATCTAGGGAACAAGTTGGATTAATTGATTAGTAATCTGAATTGAGTCTTTTGGAGTTTTCAAAGTATTAACTTCTCAGACAATGCATTTAGAATAATTCATATTGGAATTTAAATGCTGAATTTGACTATAGATCTTACATTCTTTACGTAAAAGAATGGTTGCTTTGAAATTATCTTAACACATATAATTATTTTTCTTTCCCTGTAATAGCAAGCTATTTTTTTAATCAAAATATTTTCTGCTCCTAGAGAAATAAAATTTTAAAATATATTTGCAATGTTTTCTTTATGGATAATTTTATTATAGAGTTAAGGTTGTTTTTTAAAAATTATCATCTGATGACTCATTGCTACCTTTAGCATTTTTTTTTTTCATCTTTGAGATTTCCAGCTTGATTTATTAAGGAACGTTCACTCACATAATTAAACTCAATACTTTTAAGATTAATTGGGTTTTATGTATTTTTAAAGTTCTCTCTTCTCCAATTTATTATTTCTTAGAAAAAATATCTCACTAAATTGAGGATAATGGAAAAATGTTTCTGTGAAAACTGAATTCTATCGTTTGTAACAAATAATGTGAGGAATAACCAAATACTACAATGAATTTCTTTTTTATAAGTTTGATGCTATAATTACTTGGGAGAAATAAAACCAAACAATATTTTTACTTCAAAGTTGATTTGTCTCTGGAGTACAGATGGTAAGAATTTCCAAAGCCATCCTATAGAAAACTACTAAAATAATTAATAGAGAGTGAAACAGTAATCAAAGAGGATGGATAAATGTACATTTTAATAATATCGATCCTTATCATGTTTTAGATTTCTGCTCTTTGAATGGTTTCTTTTGCCCTTGTGAAAAATAAAATGGATATTTTATTGATTTATGAAATCATTCAAAAGTAGTGAATCGTATATTTCCTATATTTCAGGCAATTTTATACCATGTACAAAATGAATAAAAAGTGACCTCTGCCTTCCTAAACCTCATATAAGGGCTTGTCTTTCAAATTTCTGTATTTCTAAAACATAATTCTTACTATTGGTATTTGTGTCTTGATCAACTGTCATGTTGAAAATGATTTTTAAAGCTGAAAATTAGTTCTGAAGATATGTTCTAAAGGATTAGAGAGCTGCCATTGAAGTGTGGAATTGGGGTCCAAGATCCATGAGAGCAGAGCACATTGCTTCCCAGAGGTGTTGGCAACTTTGTCAGCTGTGGTTGAGGAGCTAATAACCTGAGCAGAGCTTTTGACAGGCTGAGGAATACAAATCGAAATTTTGAGTTTACTAAGGAGTAAGGTCTACGGAAAACACTTAACATTTTTGTTGGTCCCCTAGAAGTAGAGATGAACTGGAGATAGAATAAATTTTCAGGCTTAAAAGCCCAGATATAAATTATTTCAACTTCTTCCTGAATTAAAGTAATCAGGCAAAACTAGTGTCTCCAAACTAGATATTTTTAGAAGAAAAGAAAAATGATAGTGGGGCACAAATAGTATACCAAGTTTCAGTTATCCATAAAACTTTTCAAGAAAACATCCAGTACACAATCAAAACTTATCAGTAAAATGAGAGGATGAGACATGACAGAGTAACAAAAGAAAAAAAAGAGAGAAGAGGCATGGATTTCTTAGGATTATCAGATACTTCAAGGTATTATTACACTAAAGTGATGAAATACAAAATTGAAATTTTAAGAAAGAATGGGAAATTCTAAAAACAAATGACCTTCAAAGTGAAAAAAATACAGGGGTGCCTGGGTGGCTCAGTGGGTTAAAGCCTCTGCCTTCGGCTCAGGTCATGATCTCAGGGTCCTGGGATTCCTGCTTCCCTTCCTCTCTCTCTGCCTGCCTCTCTGCCTGCTTGTGATCTCTCTCTCTATTAAATAAAAAAAGAAAATCTTTAAAAAAAAAAGTGAAAAAATACAATAACACAAAATCAATGATGCAAACAGCATTTTTACGTTTTGGAATGTAGTTATGTTTATTTTTTACTCTTGTGATAAGAGAAAAAATTAAGATAACAAAATGGTGGATGCATAAAAGGCTTGATATGCTAATTTTTAAAAAAGACTTTTTAAAAGTTTATTCATTAGAGACAGAGATTGAGAGCACAAGCAGGGGGAAGGATCAAAGGGAGAGGGAGAAACAGACTCCTCGCTGAGCAGGAAGCCCAAATGGGCTCAACGGCGCGGGACTCTGGGATAATGGGATCATGACCTGAGATGAAGACAGACACTTAACTGACTGAGCTACCCAGGAACCCTCCTAGTGTATGAATTTGAAGAAGGCCGAGCCTTTCATAGATGAGTAGCAAGCTATTGTAGCTCAGATACTGGTCTGTGTGTTGGCAAAACAAGGTGGGTTTTTTGTTTGTTTGTTTGCTTGTTTTTGTTTTCATTTTTGCCAAACACTATAAGAGTTCATTTCATCTAGAAGGGACAAGTGAGATATAAAGTCATACTGGGACACGCTGAAATGGAACAACCACAGATGCAACAATACTTTGCATGACATAGCAATCCTCCATGCCCTTTTAAAATTTTGCCCAGATAATGAATGATACTGATAAGCAGAAATTGCCCATAGAGTGTTGCATATTCATATCATGCCTGGAATGTCTGAATACAAAGATCTTATGAAAGGCCAACTCACTCCAGGCATCAACATCAAACATTTAAGTAGATATACCTTTAGGCAGTTACAATCAAAACAGTGTGATTTTATGAGTTTGGTGAAAAATATATCCACAAATCCAAGAAGCTCAGTGAATCCTGAACACTATAAAGGCTCAAAAAAAAAAAAAAAAAACCCTCAAGAAAATCAAACAATATATTTAAAAATACTAAAAGAAAATGTCAACCTAAAATTCTAGATACAACAAAAGATGTTTAAATTTGTGATAGAATAATGATATTTTTCAGACAAAGGCTGAGAGTATTAGTACTAGCAAAATGTATTATAAGAAATATTAGGAAAAAATAAGATAAAATTATTTGGGCCAAAGAGAAAGCATAGCAGTAGGAAACTCAGATATTTAGGAAACACTAAACAGCATCAGAAATATTACATAATAAGTAAATATGAAAGACTCGTTAAATAATTTTTCTAGATTTTGAAATATATTTGCTAGTTCAGAATTGAGATCTCCTTCCAACGGCCTCTCAGTTTGTCAGTGTTGCCAGGGAGCCACTTTGAACCTCAAGCCTACAGCCCCGGTCAAGTCTTCAGATAATTGTAGTCCCAGCTAGTGTCTGGGATAATCACTCATGAGATAACCCAAGTTAGAACCACCTGCTCAATTTGTTCCAAATTCCCAACAAACAGAAACCATCAGAGAAAAAATGGTGATGGTGGCTTTCAGTTTCTATTGTGATATGTTATTCAGTAACTGATAACTAACACATGTATCTTTTGCTGACAATAACTTTTATTTTTCCTTTCAAGTTTCACTCATTTTATTTTTCTTGTTTTACCACTCAAGCTAGGAACTGTTTTACAATGTTGAATATGTTGCAATAAAAGAAAACTTGTCCTATTCCTAATTTTAAGAATAAGTCATTTCATCATGAATTATGATGTTTCCTGTAAAAAGTATAGTATACATATTTTATTGTATTATGGAATTTTTTTCTATGCCTGTTTGCTTAGATTTTTTTTTATATAAGTAAATGTTAAATCATCTTTTTTTTCCCATCTTTTAAATGTTCATTTATTTTTTACTTGTAAATGTCATGGATTTTCTTTTTCTTTTGTTTTAGTCTTATTTATTTATTTGACAGACACACAGAAAGCACAAACATGGGGAGTGATAGGCAGAGGGAGAAGCAGGTTCCCTGCTAAGTAAGGATCCCAACTTGGGACTCGATCCCAGGACCCTAGGATCATGACCTGCGCTGAAGGCAGATACTTAACTGAATGACCAACCCAGGTGCCCCTGGATTTTCAAATATGATACTATCATTGCCTCCCTAGCATAACCCCACTTAAAGTGAATTGACCTTTCTATACATTGTTGCATCTATGGCTATATATTTTGCATCTATGGCTATATGAATGACTAGTCAATGATTTACTTTCCTCCATTGGCAGTTGTTATCAAGATTTTCTGGCCCTTAGAGCACCTGGGTGGCTCAGAAAGTTAAGTGTCTGCCTTCAGCTCAGGTCATGATCTTAGAGTTCTTGGTATTGAACCCCACATGGGGCTTCCTGCTCAGCAAGGAGTCTGTTTCTCTCTGTCTCTGCCCCTCTCACTTGCTCATGCTCTCTCTCACACTCTTTTTCTCAAATAAATATATAAATAAACTTTTAAAATTAAAAAAAAAAAAAGATTTTTCTGGCCCCACAAATTAGTATAAGAAGTGGGCCAAATACCTGTATTGTAGAGGATTAGTGTTATTCTTTCTTAAATGTTTAATAGAATGTACTGGTTAAGCCATCTGAGCCTTGAGTGTTTTTTGTTTGTTTTTTTGTTTTTTTTGCTTTGTTTTGCTTTGTTTGTTTTTTTGATGGAAGATGTCTAACTGGAATTACCCAATATTCATGTTAATTCAGTGTGGGTCTGCTCTGGTTAATTCTTTAAGTTTTCTCTTAAACCTTTATTTTTCCCTTTTTAAGTATATGGCATTGGATAAAGAATTTGAGCTCGGCAATAGTTTTATTTCAGTACTGGCAAAAGCTCTGAGACTGAAATAAAAGAAGATTAGTGGCAAATAAATCCTATTTGGGGAGAAAAACTTCCCCCTTGAGAAGATAAAGAAAATGAAGTCACATGTATAGTGAACCAAGATTTCAAATAGCCAAATTCTTGGGCAGAGGACAGACATTGTAATAAGATATAATTAAAGGTAGGAGAAAACACTCTTGTTCTCTTACTTTAAAGACAAGGAAAATAACATCAGAGTAATAAGATGACATTTTGGAATTAATATAGCTTGCTGAGAACAAAGTCTAAACATGAACTCACATCCTTAATTCATAATCTGAATTGAAAATAATTCACTATACTATTGTGTTTAAGATGAGTCAGCCAGCAAAGTGGGGATAGCAGATGTGACTACTGTAGAGAAAAAATCAAAATTAAGGGGACATAGTGCTGGGAGCTCTTAGTAATATTTCTATTCAAGTTTCTTACAAGGAAATATGTGTGTGTGTATATATATATATGTATATATGTGTGTGTGTGTGTGTGTGTGTAGGTTTTATGTGCATGGCCATATATATATATATATATATATATATATATATATATATCTCAAGGTAGGTTTTATGTGCATGGCCCCATATCTTATATATTTTAAAATAACTGTAATAAAAATTAATATTTTGTACTAGCAGACTAAAGCAGTGTGTTAATTACAAATGAGTATCATATGGTACTGAGCTGTGTTTTGGAGGTTAGCACCACTGGTCATATTAACACACTGCCAAAACAAAAGCATATTAAAATTGAATTACTCCAAAAAATTTAAAAAATAAAAATGAATTACTCCAATTCTAACAAATGCAAAGGAATTCAAGTAGTTGGACATTAATGACTGTTCTTTTTAAATGTTTTCAATATATTTCTCAAGATTAATTTTTTGAGAGAGAGAGGAGAGAACAAGCACAAGGGAGCGGATGGACAGGGAGAAAGAATATCAAGCAGACTCAGTGCTCAGTGCAGGGTCCCATGAGAGGCTCAGTCTCATGACCCTGAGATCATTACCTGAGCTGAAACCAAGAGTTGGATATTAACCAACAACACCATCCAAGCACCACTAATTGCTTTCAATATTAAGCAACATATCGGGCAATCACTTTTTTAACAGCTCTATCACAATGATTTCAGCTCCCTTAGCAGCCATTTTGTGTCAAAATTACCATAAAAGAAAAGAATACTTTGGCGTGTGAAGTTTTAGGAAGTGAATTGAGGTTCACTGGCATTAGCGCCGCAATATGTTTGTCAACAACACTGTTTATGTCATTTGAATGGTGAGTGCTATGGACTGAGTTGTGTTCATCCCAAAATTTATATGTTGAAGCCATAAGCCCTCATGGAACTAGATTGGAGAGGAACTCTGAGAAAGTGAGTACAGCTAATGAGGTCATAGGAGGGGAGCCCTAATTTAACACAGCTGGTGCTCTTATAAGAGAAAGAGATACTAGAGTTCTCTCCCTCTACCATGTGAGGACATAGTGAAGGGAAGAGAGTCTTTCTAAAAACCAATTATGCTGGCACCTTGATCTCAGACTTCTAGACACTGGAACTACGAGAAAATAAATTCTGTTGTTTAAGCCACCTATGATTTTACTATAACAGCCCGAACTGGATAATATAATGAAGTATGCATTGTTTTCTGATGTGATTGAAATATGACTCCCTAAATATACTCTCTGTCAATCATTCCAGTTATGATCCTAAGTACAAGCCATATCTTTCCCTTTAATAATTATAAATTATATTTTATGTATGTGTACATGCATTGATTTTAAATCATGTGGACAATTAATGAAACTAAGGAATATTTCTCTGTAAATGGAGCACATTTCTATGCTTTAAAAATAGCTAAAGCAAAATTAATAATATGTATTGATAAAAATATTTTTTCATGGTATTTCTATTGTATTGACTTGATTTTCTCTAGAGGTTTAGAATATTTTGCATTAAAGTTGATTTTCTGTCCTAGTGGTCATTTGTTTTGATGCATACATTTTCTTGGAAGAAATAACATAACATATTTCATTTCTAATTTTTCAATTACTGTGTATTTAGGGATTTTTTCAAGCCTAGTTTGATGTAATGACTTATCTATTCTGAAATGACTACAAATTTCATAGTCTTAGGTAATATTTAATTAGATCTTGTTAATTTATCAACTCAGAAGGTATTGAGTGCCCACAAAACTTATAAAAGAGAAAAACAACCTAAATAATTTCCCTGAAAATATTAACATAAGGCACATGATTTTTTTAACATTTTATTTATTTATTTGACAGAGAGATTTAGAGAGCGAGTGTACAAACAAAGGGAATAGCAGGTAAATGGAGAAGTATGCTCCCCGCTAAGCAGGAAGTCCTATCCAGGGCTTGATCTCAGGACCCTGGGATGATGACCTGAACTGAAGGCAGACGCTTAACACACAGAGCCACCCAGATGCCCCCAAAGCACATGATTAAACACTGTCCTATGTAATACAGATATCTTATTAATATCATTTATGTATCAATGCTAAATAATCCCTATTCATATACAGAGTTTTAAAGACATCCTTGATATTCAGGAGAAAATAGAAAAAGAAAAGATAAATGCAACATAGAGTGAAGTATAAACTTGTTATTCAGTTTCCAGGGCTTGCTAACTAGATAGTAAGGGTCTTCTGCTTGTAACAAATTGTTTATATGGTTCTTCCTTATAAAGGTTGGAAACTGCAGTGAGAATTGTCAGAACACAATATAATGAGTTGGATCTCAGAAGGACAGAAGGAAAAAAACAGAGAAACAAATAATGATAACATTAAAGTCGCAACAAATACCTTAGTAAACAAGGAAAGAAAGTTCAGTGAGTACATTTTTCTACCAGTACCACCAGCTGGGAGAGGTGGTCTCTGTTCCAGGAAGCCCACACTACATAACTGTTTTCTAAATAAAAATTAATGTATGTACTAAAAAGACTACAGTAGCAATTCATTTTCAAGTCTCTAGGGGTGGTTACTCTGATGTATTTCAGAAATTGTGTTATGATTTAACTATAATTTTTTTAATATTTAGATGGAATTGTTTTCAAAGCAAGACACTCAACCTATATAAAATCATTTAAAATTAATAATTCATAGGCTAAAAATCAGTGTTTGCTGAACTTAAAAATGTGTTTTTCTAAGAAATGGCAATAATAAATGGACTTACTTTAATATTGGACTAAGTTACCCTTAAAAATTCCACTTAGTGCTTGGACCAAGTTCAAATATCCCTTTTACCTACATATAGTTTAAAAATTTCATGCAAGTTTTCCAGTTTCATGCAGTCCAGAAAGAGCAGCATAACATGTTATAAATGTGAAATACTTTTTAAAAATTAGATGGAGCTCCTGGGGGACTCAGTGGGCTTCGTGTCTACCTTTGGTTCAGTTCATGATCTCAGGGTCCTGGGATTGAGCCCTGCATCCCATCAGGCTGCAGTGAGGAGATTTCTTCTCTCTTTCCCCCTTCCTGTGTGTGCACTCTCTTTCTGACAAATAAATAAATAAAATCTTTAAAAAAATAAATTAAATATACCATTTTGAATAAATATTAACTAAATCAGGGTGCAAATAATAGTATAAATAAACCAGAAGGCAGACTAGGTGAATCATGTAAATTTTGGTAATTTTAATCATATATGGTTGAATATTATGGACTAAATTGTGTTTCCCCAAAATTATATGTTGTAGCCTTAACCTCCGATGTGACTATGTTTTGATAGGGCCTTTAGGGTAATAAATAAGGTTAAATGAAATCATGGGCGGTGGCTAATATGATAGGATGGGTGTCCTTATTTGAAGAGAAAGGGATACCAGAGCGTTCTCTCTGTACATGTGCACAGAATAGAGGCCATGTAAGGACACAGAAAGAAGGCAGCTGTCTGCAAGCCAGGAAGAGAGACATCACCAGATACTAACCCTGCCAGCACCTTGATCATGGATTTCCAGCCTCCAGACTGTGAGAAAATTAATTTCTTGATTTAAGCCACTCAAACTGTGGTATTTTATTATGGCAGCCCTAGCCATCTGATGGAGTATATTAATCACAAATGAGTATCATATGGTACTGAGCTGCATTTAGGAGGTTAGCACTGTCAGTCTAGCTATTATCAATCCTGCTATCTGTGAGATAATGCCTCGAGACAAAAGTTGATCACAATACTACAGCGGCTTCGAGAGTGAAAGATTCATGAATGGGTGTTTCAAGCAGAAACTGTGCTTTCTTCTGTGTGTTTATCAAAACCATCTCTTTTAGGGATCTTGTTCCAGGAATAGAAAAAGCACATTCACAAAGCAGTGGGTGTTAGTTACAGCTTTTTTTAAGTGGGTCTCAGAAATAACAGCTCGGTGGTGTTAGAGGAGATACTACATGGCCCTTAAAATTTGGGGAGTAAATGGTCACTGTGTTTCATAAAAATGTGTCTCTCTTTATAATTTCAAAGGTTAGTCAATGAAAATGTGACATTGCCATTCCTTGTGGTCAGCAAAAACATACTGATTACCAAAGCAAGTTAGATAGTAAGCACATAGATCAGCAAGCACCTTGGTATACTTTGTTTTCTTTATTAACCAGTGACTCTAATTCTGGATCACATCCAGATTTTAACAGAGCACTGACTAAATATGGAACCTGCCCTCCATTATGTCTCAGACATTCCTAGAGAAATTCGTCTTGTTGTATGGACTGAGTTTCAAAGTACTCCAAACAAAAAGGATATTGATAATGTCCAAATGAAAGAAAGAACTACATGTGTTTTGTTTGTTAAAATCATACATAATTTCATGTATGGATAAATTCATAAAGATAATGGGGAGCACATAAGCAAATGCAGAAGGGAATATATAAATGGTATTTATTTAGAGTTTAATGTATGTATAAATGTTGTGTATGTTATGAATATATACAAATGTAACGGCTGTTACAGGAAATTTATAAAGCAATCCAAATGTATTTGTGGTCTCTAGATAGAGAGAGAAGGAATGGAGTTGAAGAGAAATCTATAAAGATCATCACTGGTATCAGAATTATTTCTAATCTTTAAAAATGTTTGATGCAAATATAAACAATATAATTAAATAGACTTAAATAGAGTAAACAAAAGTCTGTAATGTTATTCTTTGTACTGAAAAAAACTAAATAACTCAGATATGAATAGAAATACAGTAATGCACATGACATATTACCACAAATCTGCCATTTCCAATTATTATTACTTTTAAATCACATTACTATCTCAAAATAAGATTGTTGCTAATATAGTTGCTATCTTTGTTACTAAATCTATTTTTTCCTAAAATGGGTTTTTAAATTATTTCAAATTCCAATTCAGTTTAGCCATACTCTCTAATCTTTCTAATAGTTTACAATTTAACATATTTTTTAAAAAAAAAAAATTGTGGCTCACTTTGTTTTTGTTTTGTTGTAGTTCAGGTAAAATATATGTAAAACAAAGTATACAGATTAGAAGCACAAGACTCCAGCTGGCTAAAATTTGGCAAGCCCTGCACATGTCACCACATACCATCAAATAGAGAATATTCATCATGACAGAAAAGTTCCCTCAAAGCCCTTTCCGGAAAAATTCCATTTTGAATGTATGTGTGTTTATATGTGGGTGTGTGTACTTTTAGACACTTTATTCTATTGATTTATTGTCTGTCTATCTCTGTAACTTGTAATTAGACATTGTAGGATATAAGATGGTGATATTTTTCAAGATTATTTTCATTTCTAGGTCCATGTTGCATTATGTAAATTGATCAGGTAACTTCATAATTTCTGCAAAACCTTTTCTGACTTTTATCTGAATTGCATTCGGTCATGGGCCCATTTCATTCCACGAATGTTATTTTGTAGTTTTCAGTATACAGTTCTTACACACCTTTTGTTAACTTTATACTTAAGTAACTGGACAAAGAAAGTTTGTAACTGAAATTTATTATTTTAGTTCCCCAAAAGCATAAACAGAATATCAGCAGAGTGTGGGAGTTGACAAAGCAGAATCTGTGAGAACCATTCAGTTAAAGTCCTACAGTACAGGATTTGCCCAGCTTATCTGATCATAAACATATAGCAGTGGTATTCATAAATTCCTTGTTGCAGTCCACAATAACAATAGTGTTCCAAAGAAAGACATGTTCCAGTTCTAAGGAGTCCTTGTTATTTTCTACATTGCTCAGCTCTTGCTACCTGCCTAGAAGTGCAAATTGCAAGAGCTGATGAAACTGCCAAAGGGAGAGAGACAAGGAGTCCAGTGTTTACGATGACATAGTGAAAATATACATACCTGTAAGTGAATTAAGTTGGCCCCAGATCAATAATGTAAATCAAAGGGGAAACAAAACAAAACACAGAAGGGATAAAAAGGTAGGGCTGAATCATTTTGCAGCATAAAAATTATGATTAAAAGTCAGTTCCAAAAGAAAGCAAAGAATAGTTTTAAATAAAGGAGGTATTAGATCACCAGGAGGAAGTTAAATGCAACATGTAAGTATGGTTTGTCTGCAAAGATTGTTAGCAATCAAATTCCTAAGGTCTTATTGTCCATTTGCCAGTTTGGTCTATTAAAATCATAATGCAAAAAGGGAGAAATTAGAATCTATTATACATACATACTTTGGAGATATTACAAGTTCAGTACCAGACCACTGCAATAAAGCAAATATAACAATAAAGTGAATCCATGAAATTTTTGGTTTCCCAGAGCATAGAAAATTTACAAATACAATATACTCTAGTGCATTAAGTGTGCAGTAGCACTATGCCTACAAAAAAACATGTACATACCTTAATTTAAAATACTTTTTGCTAGGGTCACCTCAGTGGCTCATTCAGTTAAGTGTCTGACTCTTGGTTTGGCTCTGGTCATGATCTCAGGGTCTTGAGATCAAGCCCTGCATCAGGCTCTGCACTCAGCAGGGAGTCTACTTGAGATTCTCTCTCCCTCTTCCCCTGCCCCTCCTCATTCTCTCTCTCTCTAAAATAAATAAAATATTTATTTTTTCATAGTTCTTTATTATTTTATAAAATCTAAGAGCTATTTCTGGTAGCATCTTCAGGGATGTAATAGCTTCTGAAGAGCATGACAAGATGTGTTGCAAGTGTCTTTCTGTGAATGTTGCTGAATTTTGTGAAAGCTTATCATCACAGGCGATGCTGCCTGGTTTTGTTTTCCCTGGTCTTTTGGCCTGATTAAAATTTTAGTTTCTCTCCCTTGACTTTTTATTTTATTTTATTTTTTTCTCTCCCTTGACTTGAGTAAACCCATGATGTCTGTTAGGTTTTGCTAATTACTGGAGTCTTCTTTTCACTGAACAGAGTGGTGGTTGTTGAAGGTTGGGGTGACTCTGGCAATTTCTTAAAATAAGACAACAATAAAGTTTGCTGCATCAGTTGATTTTCCCTTTCATGAACAAATTATCTGTAGCATGTGATGTTGTTTGATACCATTTTATGCAGAAAACTTTCAAAATCGGAGCTGGTTCTCTCAATTCATGCCACTGCTTTATCAGCTAAGTTTATGTAATGTTCAAAATCCTTTGTTGCCATTTCAACAATTTTCATGGCATCTTTACCAGTCGATTCCATCTTGGGAAACCACTCTTTTGTTCCAGTGATAAGAAGTAACTGCATATCCCTTAATGTGTTATTATGAGATCTTAGTAGTTGAGTCATACTTTTACTTCCAGTTCTCTTGCAGTGTCTGCTGCATCAACAGTTAAATCCTCCCCTGACCTTGGACCATTCCAAGTCATCCCTGTGAGTTGGAATCAACTACTTCCAAATTCTTGTTCATGTTGATATTTTGACTTCTTCCCATGAATCATGAATATTCTTCATAGCATCTAGAAAAGTGAATCTTTTCCAGAAGGTTTTCAAATTGCCTTCCTCAGATTCATTAGAGGAATCACTATCTCTGGGTTTATGACCTTACAAAATTTGTTTCTTAAGTAATAACACTTGAGAGTCAAATAAACTCCTTGATCCATGGGCTGCAGAATAGATGTTGTGTCAGCAGGCATGAAAAAATTAAACTCATTGTCCATCTCCATCAGAGCTCTTGGGTGACTATGTGCATTACCAGTGAGCAGTACTATTTTTAAAGAAATCTTTTTTTTTTTTTTTTTTAATTCCTGAGGAGTCATTTTCCATGGTTGTTTTAAAATATTGGGTAAGTAATGTTGTTAACAGGTATGTTATCATTCAGGCTTGGTTACACACACAGTCCAGAGCACAGGCAGAGTAGATTTAGCATAATTTTTAAAGGGCTTAGGATTTCTATATGGTATATAAACATTGCTTTCAACTTAAAGTCACCACCTGCATTAGCCTTTAACAAGAGAGTCAGCCTGTGTTTGGAAGCTTTGAAGCCAGGCATTGACTTCTTCTCTCTAGGCATGAAAGTCCCAGATGGCATCTATTTCCCATATAATGCTGTTTCCCCTACACCAAAAAATCCATTTTTTAAAAAATTACAATCACTTTCATGAATTACCTTAGCTAGAATTTCTGGAGAACTTGCAGAAACTTCAACATTAGCACTTGCTGCTTCTCTGCACTTTTATGTTCTGGAGACGGCTGCTTTTCTTAAACCTTATGAACCGACCTCTATTAGCTTCCAGACTTTTTTCTGCAACCTCCACACCTCTCTCAGCCTTCAAAGAATTGAAGAGAGTGAGGTCCTTGCTCTGGATTAGCCTTTGGCTTAAGGGAATGTTGTGGCTGATTTGATCTAACCAGACCATTAAAACTTTCTCCATATCAGCAATAAGTCTGTCGTGCTTTCTTATCACTTATTCTGTTCACTAGAGTAGCATTTTTAATTTCCTTCAAGAACTTTGCTTTTGGAGAAAAGAACTTATTTATGTTCACAACTTGACTAAGTATCTGGCAATTAAATTCACTGTCTCATATGTGTGTGGTTCATTGTGCCCAAAAACAATTATAATAGTAACATCAAAGATCACTCATAACAGATCACCAAAACAAATATAATAATAATGAAACTCTGAAATACTGAATTGATTAAGCAATAAAGTACTTTTTATGTAGCCATGTACTTTAAATATATACATATATGTAATTATACATACCTATATAAATAAATTTTATATATATATATATAATGCTATTGTACATATAGCAGGCAACATTATAGTATAAACATAACTTTTATGTGCACTAGGAAATAAAATTTCATTTAACCTTATTTATTTATTTTACCTTTTTTAAGATTTTTTAAATTTATTTTTTATTTCTTTTCAGTGTTTCAGAATTCATTGTTTATGCACCACACCCAGTGCTCCATGCAATACGTGCCCTCCATAATACCCACCATCAGGCTCACCCAACCTCCCACCCTCTTCCCCTCCAAAACTCTCAGTTTCTCAGAGTCCACAGTCTCTCATGGTTCATCTCACCCACCAATTTCCAACTCACTTCTCCTCACCATCTTCCCAAGTCCTCCGTGTAATTCCTTATGCTCCACAAATAAGCAAAACCATATGATAATGGACTCTCTGTTTGACTTAGTCCACTAAGCATAATCTCCTCCAGTCCCATCCGTGTTGATACAAAAGTTGGGTATTCATCCTTTCCGATGGTGGCATAATATTCCATTGTATATATGGACCATATCTTCTTTATGCATTCATCTGTTGAAGGGCATCTTGGTTCTTTCCATAGTTTGGTGCTATGAACATTCAGGTACAGATGGCCCTGCTATTCACTACACCTGTATATTTGGGTAGATACCCAATAGTGCAATTGCATGGTGATAGGGAAGCTCTATTTTTAATTTCTTAAGGAATCTCCACACTGTTTTCCAAAGTGGCTGCACCAACTTGCATTCCCACCAACAGTGTAAGAGGATTCCCCTTTCTCCACATCCTTTCCAACACTTGTTGCTTCCTGTCTTGTTAATTTTGGCCATTCTAACTGGTGTAAGGTGGTATCTCAATGTGGTTTTGATTTGAATCTCCATGATGGCTAATGATGATGAACATTTTTTCAGGTGTTTGTGAGCCATTTGTATGTCTTCATGCAATATACTGCCTTCAGAAGACATGAACAGAAGTGTCTGTTCATGTCTTCTGCCCATTTTTTGACACAATTATCTGTTTTGTGTGTGTTGAGTTTGAGGAGTTCTTTACAGATCTTGGATATCAGCCCTTTATCTGTGAGGACTCAACTGATACCAAAATATTGACATTATTCCCTGCATATTTTCAGACCACAATTCTTTGAAACTGGAACTCAACCACAAGAAAAAGTTTGGAAGGAATTCAAACACCTGGAAGCTGAAGGCCGCTTTGCTTAAGAATGTTTGGATCAACCAGGAAATCAAAGTAGAACTTAAACAATTCATGTAAACCAATGAGAATGAAGACACTTCATCCAAAACATATGGGATACAGCAAAGGCGGTCCTAAGGGGGAAATACATAGCCATCCAAACCTCCCTCGAAAAAATTGAAAAATCCAGAAAACACCAGCTGTCTTTACACCTTAAAGAACTGGAAAATCAACCATAAATTAAGCCACCCCACACACAAGAAGAGAAATAATCAAGATTAGAGCAGAGATCGATGAGATAGAAACTAGAGATATAGTAGAACGCATAAATGAAACTAGAAGCTGGTTTTTTCAAAGAATCAGTAAGATCAATAACCCATTAGCCAAACTAATCCAAAAGAAAAGAGAGAGGACCCAAATTAATAAAATTATGAATGAAAAGGGAGAGATCACAACTTACACCAAGGAAATAGAAACAATCATCAGAAATTATTATCGACAGTTATATGCCAATAAATTAAGCAACCTAGACACGATGGATGTATTCCTGGAAATGTATAAACTTCCAAAAATGAATCAGGAAGGAATTGACAACCTGAATAGATGAATATTTAGTAATGAGATTGAAACAGTTATCAAAAACCTCCCAAAAAACAAGAGCCCAGGACCTGGTGGATTCCCTGGGAATTCTACCAAACTTTCAAAGAAGAAATAATACATATTCTTCTGAAGCTATTTCAAAAAATTGAAGCAGAAGGAAAATTTCCAGACTTTTTTTATGAAGCTACCATTACCATGATACCCAAACCAGGCAAAGACCCCACCAAAAAGGAGAATTTCAGACCAATATCCCTGATGAATATGGATGCTTAGATTCTCAACAAGATCCTAGCTAATAGGATCCAACGGTACATTAAAAAGATTATCCACCATGACTGGTGGGATTTATCCCGGGGATGCAAGGGTGGTTCAATATTTGCAAATGAATCAATATGAATGAACAAATCAATAAGAGAAGAGAGAAGAACCACATGGTCCTCTCAATTGATGCAGAAAAATCACTTGACAAGATAAAGCATCCATTCTTAATTAAAATGCTTCAAAGTATAGGAATAGAAGGAATATTCTTCAACTTCATACAATCTATGAAAAACCCACAGCGAATATCATCCTCAATGGGGAAAAGCTGACAGCCTTCCCTTTGAGGTCAGGAACACCACAAGGATAACCCACTCTCAACACTCTTGTTCAACATAGGATTAGAAGTCCTAGCCACAGCAATCAGAAAACAAAGAGAAATGAAAGGTATCCAAATTGGCAATGAAGAAGTCAAACTCTCTCTCTTCACAGATAACATGATACTTTATATGGAAAACCCAAAGACTCCACCCTCAAACTACTAGAACTCATACAGCATTCAGTAATGTGGCAGGATACAATATCAATGTACAGAAATCAGTTGCTTTCTTATACACTAACAATGAAAATATAGAAAGGGAAATTACAGAATTGATTCCATTTACTATAGCACCAAGAACCATAAGGTACCTGGGAATAAACCTAACCAAAGAGGTAAAGGATCTGTACTCAAGGAACTACAGAACACTCATGAAAGAAATCAAAGAAGACACAAAAAGATGGAAGACCATTCATGCTCATAGATTGGAAGAATAAATGTTAAAATGTCTATATTTCCTAGAGCAATCTATACTTTCAATGCTATTCCAATCAAAATTCCACCAGCATTTTTCAAAGAGCTGGAACAAACAATCCTAAAATTTGTATGGAACCAGAAGAGAACCTGCATTGCTAAGGACTCAGGAAGGTTTATAGATGGGTCCCAGGTAAAGAATCATAACCAGTTTAGGTACTTGCCTTCAGGTACTTGCCACCTTTCTTTCCTCTCTTATTCTATTATTAGCTGACATAAGATGTATTACTGTATATCACAGTATTTAAGTATTGTTAACTTTAAATCATAGTACTTAAGATATAAGATAACCAAAAATGTCACTGAAAGATTTTTACCTCTTCTGTGGATGGGGTTAGTAAGTTTTCAGTTGTGTGTGGAATAGTTGTGTTGGGATAGTTGTACCAGGTTAGGTAGAATTATCCTTGTTACTGTGTTTATTTAGATATTAAATATGGTTTACAGAAATCAATAGGAGTGCAATTAAATATTAAGATAGTTAATTTTGTGGTTCAAATTGACCAGGCCACAGAATGCCCAGATGTCTGTTTAAACATTACTACTGGGTGTGTCTGTGAAGGTGATTTAGGAAAAGAGAAACATTTGAATTCATGGACTAAGTAAAGCAGATTGCCATCCCCTGGGACCACATTCAACTCATTGAGGATTCCAGTAGAACAAAAAGAAGAAAGTTGAATTCTTTCTCTCCACCTGATTGCTCCAGATGTTGGTCTTTGGCCCTTGAACAGGAACTTACACTATCAGTGCTCCTGGTTCTCAGGACTTCAAACTTGGATTGAAATTTACACCATCAACTCTCCTGGGTCTCTAGTTTGTAGAGGAGATGGCAGATTAAGAGACTTCTCAGCCTGCATAATCATGTGAGTCAATTCCTTATGTTAGGTTTTCAATGTATATGTGTTGTATGTACATATACATGTATGCATACATATGCTATTGTTTTTTTTTCTCTACAGAACACTGAGTAATACAGAATGTGTGTGTGTGTGTGTGTGTGTGTGTGTGTGTGTGTCTAGAGTGATGGAGAGAGACAGCAACAATAAGGAGTTATGTATACACCAATAATTAACAGTGAATGGACCTAAAACTTAAAAGAAAAAAATGTGTTTTTCTTTTTAATTTCCCAAGGTTTTAAAAGGCATGACATATAATGCTATCAGAAAAATAAAATCTTTAATTTTTAAAGAAAAAAATGGACAAAGGTATGTTTCCCTGTAATACTTGATTGATAATAATACCATGAGGAAGATAAACTTTATGAATATAATTCATCAGGATAGAAAAATACAAAAGAGGTCAAGAGCTATTAGGTTTCTATTTTCTAATTATTTAGAAAATATTGTCTCTATTTAAAGGCCTTCTTAAAAGACAAGAACTTAACTACAGTTCTGTTGGAAACAGAATATCTGTTTGAGTTTTGTCAAATGATTTTTCTGTGTCACTCAGAGCGTAATGTGATCTTTATCCATCTTTCTATTAATGTGGTGCATCACATTGATGGATTTCCCTATATTGAACCATCCTTGCAGCCTAGGGATAAATCCCACTTGATCATGGTGTATGATCCCTTTAATGTGCTGCTGAACTTGGTTTTGCTAATATTTTGTTGAGAAATTTTTTGTACCCATGTTCATCAGGGTTATTGGCCTGAATTTTTCTTGTGGTGTTTTTGTCTGTCTTTGATATCAGGGGGATGTTGACTTCATAAAATGTGTTCACAAGCGTTTCCTTCTCTACTCTTTTGGAAGAGTTTAAAAAGGATTGGTATTAATTCTTTAAATGTTTGAAAAGAATTCTCCAGTGAAGCCATCTGGTCAGGGCTTTTCTTTGCTGACAAATTTCTGAATGTTAATTCAATCTCCTTATTTGTTTTTAGTCTGTCCAGGCTTTCTATTTCTTCATGATTCAATCTTGGCAGGTTTTTGTGTGTATGTATCCAGTTCTTCTAGGTTGTCCAACTCGTAGGCATATAATTATCAACAGTGGCTCTTTATAATCTTTTAAAAATTTCTATGGCATCAATTGTACAATCTTCTCTTTAATTCCCAATTTAATTTATTAAGATAGATTAAATCCAGATTTTGCTATAAGCCAGGATGTTTGGCATGTTGTATTTTTTGTTTGTCTTGAGATATAAACATAATAATGTAACAAGGCCCCCAGGAGCTAATGTAGTATTATAACATGGTTCAGTTATTTTACTAATCAATTTGTTTGGGGGACCTACATATAACTTCCTATAACTCCTTAGTTCCAATTATATACTCTGTTTATCAAGTAATTAGTTTTAAATAACTTTTTGTTTCTTGGATGGAAGATTTAGGCTATAACACCTCTGGGTTGTTGTAAAGAGTAATTTTAGGAGCAAGGTTTTTTGGTCGACCCTGTGAAGTCTGCTTTTACATCAAACCAGCAATCTGGGACTGGAATAAGTTTTCCAGAATTTATAGAATGGGTACTCTGGTGTTAAAAAGGAAAGAACTCCTATAATATCCTAGCTTTAAGACCTCCTTTTATTATACTCACATACACTGACCCACATTTAAAATAATGAAAATAAGTGTTAAGTGGGCTTCCACTTCCAACAGTGATAGAATAACAGGCTAGGACTTACATTCCTGCTGTATACTGCTGAACAACTGGTCAAAATACGTGAAAAAATATTTTAGACAGCGAACAGCAAGCAACACAGAAATGTTGTGAGCTTTACTTACTTCATCTTGCCTGAGGACACAACCATGCCAGGGAGCAAGGATGGGGCTCCCAGCCAGAGCATGGTGAACCCCCTTAAGTTGAGATTGTAAGAATTCAGAGAGGCTGAGGTGGCTGTAAGTTGCAAAGTGGAGTTCTAGAGAGAAAGAAACAATGTTAAAAACATAAATGGGGACCTCACTGAGTCAGCTAAATACTAAACCAGCCACATGGGCATCAGGTAACATTCCATGAGGCTGTGCAAAGAAACTCACACGTGATAGACAGTTGTTTCACTAGCTGGAACAGCAAGCGCTCATTCATCACCTGGGGCTTTGAGAGGAGATCTTAGAAAGGTCAAACATTAGTAAGGGCAAATTACCCCTAGACTGAATACCATCTTAGGCACACCCATAATAGTTTTAAAGTAAGCCTCTAAAATAAGAATGCACAATCTTTGCCTAAAGGACTCACTAGTAAATTTTTTACACATTATTAGTCTTTGTTTTTGTTTTGTTTTGTTTTTACAAACCTGTAAACATATGTATTGGTTTCTTAGGCTGACATAACAAACTAATATAAACTAAGTGGCTTAAAATGAGAGAAATTTATTCTCTCAGTTCTGGAGGGTAGATTTCTGAAATCACAGTGTCAACAGGGCATGCATGCTCCTTCCCAAGGCTTAAGGGAAGAATCCTTTCTTGCCTCTTGTAGCTTTTGGTGATTTCTAGAGAACCCTTGGTTTGTAGATGCATCACTCCAATCTCTGTTCCTTCTTTACATGGCCTTTACATCCATGTACAGATGTATTTTCATGTGTCTGTGTCACTTCTTCTATGGAGACAGGTGATTGGAGTTAGGGCCCAGCCTGATGGAGAGTGACCCCATCTTAACTCGGTTCACCAATTCATGCTCATTCTTTTCTCTCTCTCTCTCTCTCTCTCTCTCAAATAAATAAATAAATAAATAAAATCTTATATATATATTTAATTAGAAAACACAGTCCTGGGGTACCCGGGTAGCTCAGTTGGTTAAGCTTCTGCCTTCAGCTCAGGTCATGATCCCAGGGTCCTGGGATCAAGTCCTGCATCAGGTTTCCTGCTCAGCAGGGATTCTGCTTCTCCCTCCCCCTCGGCTGGTCCCTCTGCTTGTGCTCTCTTATTCTCTCTCTCTCATCAAATAAATAAATAAAATTTAAAAAAAAATAAGAAAGAAAAGAAAACACTGTCCTGTCTAGTGCAGCAAAAAGCACCATAGTTTGAAATGGCTTGTGTTCTTATATTTAATTTAAAAAGTTAAAAAATAAAATATTGATATATTAACATCAGAATTCACGACTACAAAGTTCAGGTAAAGAAGAAAATTCTAACACCAGGGGAAAATAACAAAAATAGAGTCAGAGATATTATCAAATAAAAGTTAAAGTACAATAAAGAAAAAAAATCTGGTGTGTCCTTTTTTTTTTTTTTTTTTAAAGATTTTATTTATTTTTTTGACAGACAGAGATCACAAGTAGGCAGAGGGGCAGGCAGAGAGAGAGGAGGAAGCCGGCTCCCTGCTGAGCAGAGAGCCCTATGCGGGGCTGGATCCCAGGACCCTGGGATCATGACCTGAGCTGAAGGCAGAGGCTTTAACCCACTGACCCACCCAGGCGCCCCTGGTGTGTCTTTTTTAATAACAATTGCTAGCCCTCATTGTCTTCTTCCCTCCTCCAATAAGACAACTTCTTCCTTAACTGCAAGTTTACACTAAAGAATTTCTTGACTTTATCCTAATTTCATGCCAGTAAATTCTAGACCTATACACTTGGGTCAATGTCAGTACAGTTTTTAACAGGTTTTCTTATGTAAGAATATTTTTACATTAGCAGAAAAGTTGTCAGGATGCTACAGAGATTTTTCTAGCATACTCTCTATCCTATGTTCCAGTGTTACATTTGTCACAACTAATGAACCAATAGTGAAAGAATATTATTAACTAAAGTTCATGCTTTATTTAGATTGTCTTAGTTTCCATGAAAGGACCTTTTACTGTTCTACTTATACAGGTTGCCTTGCTGTCCAAAAGTAGAGCATCCCTATGAAACCTTGCTTAAGCCAAAATGGCATAAAATGAAGAAGCAATTGCCATTAATTTTTGTAGAGACAGTTTTGAGCGTTCCCAGACCCCCAAAATAACCTCTTAGGTCTTCTGATAACTCAGGACACATCTTGCTAAGGGATGCACAATGTAAATAGAGATAAAGCATAGTGTCCATGGGCACAGTTCAAAGCTATGGTGGCTTGATGCTGAGATGCTGAGTATCTTTCCAGAGGAAGGAACATGGTAGGGCCATTCTTGGTGCTCATAAAGGGTATGCACTGCCTTTATAACAGCTTGCTACAAAACAAACCCTAAATGCTATTTTTGCTTTTTGCCTTTTTTCAAAAAAAGTAAAAATCCTCTTTGGATTTCTTTTTTTCAAGATAACAGGTACAAATGTAGGTCTCAAAAAAAAAAATGAAGTGGCATAATATGAACTTTCAAAAAACCAGGGGATATCTTAATGTGATACTGTACTACATTTCGTCATCATGCCTTCTTAGACTCCTCTGGGCTATAAATATGTCTCAGACTTCCCTGATTTTGATGACCTTGAGGGTTTTGAGGACTTGTGCTCAGGTATGGGTATGTAATGAATTTCCCTCTATTCGTGCTTGTCTGATTATTTCCTTTTCTTTTTAAGGACTTATTTATTTATTTGAGAGAGAGAATAAGCAAGCAGGTGGAGGGGCAGAGGGAGAAGGAGACAAACAGACTCCCTACTATGCGAGGAATCCAATGCAGGCCTAGATCCCAGGACCCTTTCATCATGACCTGAACCAAAATCAAGAGTTGGATACTAAGCTGACTGAACCACCAGGCACCCCTCTCTCATGATTTTTCTAATGATTAGACTGAGGTCATGGTGATACCAGAGACTTGGGGAGTTCTCTCTGATTGAGAACTTAACAATCAGTCTGTGCCAGATTCTTGACTTTATCGCAAAAAAGAATTCAATGATGAGTCAATCAGAAGAGGTTTTATTGCAAAGGAAAAGTCCACACTTGAGAGGGGAGTGTGGGGGCAATTTGAGGGACTGAATCATGCCAGGTGGATGTAGGGTTCTGGTTCCTATAGGCAATTATATTTATGGGACGCAATATCCACATAGGGTTCTGGAAAAAGGTGAGAATTTTTAAAAATTCTGTATATCATTACAGCTACTCTATAACTATACATAACTATACATAGTATAATAACATAGTAACATACATAGTGACTATACATAGGTGTAGTCTGAATTTGTTAGCATATACTTCAAATGTACCCCAAATGTATGAAGAGTCTTCAAGTATCTCAGGAGAGCGGTCATTCGCTGTCATTTTCAGGCCAACTGGGACTTTATTCACATGTCTGCTGGCAGTTGGCAGTTGAGTGAACTTGTGGTATCTCTGCAGCTTGTCATGGTCACACTGGCCTCTATATTGTCTTTCTCCTTCATACAGTTGAAACCCTTACTGTGACCCCCCTGAGTGACTGGAGTATTGTATCTGTTGACAGACTTCTTCCTTATATTATTACAATATTAATGGACCCTGAATTTTCTAACATTATGTTGTGGATGTCTATCACACTATGTGTCTTAGAAATTATTTAATATTTAAATATGTTCCTTTAAAAAACAGTTATTCTCCTTCAAAATAAATTCTGTCCTGGAGTATTATCAAAGAAAAGTGCTTAATCAATCTTAACGTGCAAATTAAAATCTACAATGACTCATTATTTGTTATCTAAAATTTGTTGCAATTTAACTACCTAGTAAGTAAGAACACATTGGGTTAAAGATGGATTAGCACTGAAAAACAAACAGCTTGTATTTGTGAAGCCAGAAATAATTTCACTTTCATTTAAAACCATGAATTATTGTAGGATAAGAATTACAAAAATATATAGCATGAAATTAGAGCAACTTTAGTTTGCAAAATTATAGGTTTTATAACAGAGAAAATAAGGATTTCTCTTAGCCTTAGGGCCTTTATTATAAAGTACGTCTACTTTGCTTTTAAGAGGTAGGTTTTTTCCCTATTATTTAATTATCAGATTGCCTGAAAAGATGCAGTTGTCCATTTTGTAACATTATCAATAACTTTGTGGCAAGTACAAGAAAGACATTAACATCAAATTGTGGTGAGCCAACCGAACAGATACAGGGAATGGATTTCTGCTCTCTTGCAGTGGTAGGCTATCGTGGAACCTATTGGAGGGCTGGAAAGTAAAAGAGGTGGGGAATACACATCATGACTCCCACAAAAGTGATATCCACTGATTGATGCATTCTATAGAAGGGGGTTTGTGAGAAAGGTGATATGTTAAGGATATTAAAACCCTTTTTCTTGGGACACCTGGGTGGCTCAGTTAGTTAAGCAACTGCCTTCAGCTCAGGTCATGATCCCATGTCGTCCTGGGATTGAGTCCCACATTGGGCTCCTTACTTGGCAGGGAGCCTGCTTCTCCTTCTGCCTCTGCCTGCCACTCTGTGTCTGCCTGTGCTCACTCTCGCTCTTTCTCTCTCTCTGACAAATTAAAAAAAAAAACCAAAAAAAAAAAAAAAAAAAACCCTTTTCTTGTCAGAATAAAGGGTGCACAGCCTTCTTGGCCCTTGCCAACATGCTGCAGACTTAGGTTTTCAGAGTATTTGTCCTTCATGCTATTGCATATGAGACAAGTTAAAAAAATTAAAAGTAATTACTATCCACAGCTAAATCAATAGAGAAAAAACGTGAAGATGGGTAATTAATTGTTCCTAGAACCACCATATAAAAGAGAACCTTCTTCTCTAGATTAGGCTTCAAACTTCACTTTTGTATTCAGTCTACCCAAACTGTTTTTTCATACCCTCAGTTTTAACCAGAAAGTTAGAATACTCCATGTCACTATAGTGCCATGAGAATTGCTTTGATCGAACAGAAGTGGGCAAGAGCGAAATGGTGTGTGATGTCAATGGCCATGTTAGCAACAAAGGTTTTAAACAAATTGATAAAGACCAACATAAGCCTAATTTTCCATCATAGTTTGTAGACGTCAAATAATCCATATATAGCAAACTTGAACAGATTTTAACATATTCAAATCATTTCCTTTTTTGATAAAAGAAAGCTATGACAATCTCCTCCAGGACCAAAATTTGGACAGTATCCCTTGTATTGCATTCTATTCACCAAAGCAAATTGCAAAGCAAGTCTAGAGTGAAGGGATTAAATCAACACTGCCCTTTGAGGAGAGGAGCTGCATATATCTGTGGCTGTTTTTTAATAAACCCTACCCACTGATGATGGCATCAGTATAAATACACAGATGTCACTATCCAGGGCTTTACTTTCTGAGGCAAAGCTGTTAAATTCTTACTACTTTCTCCATATTTTGACCTATTATCTAATCTACATTGTATTATCATATGTCTAATCTCTCTATATTGAGGATCATTATTGGATTATTTTCTTCCCCTTGTCATTAAGACAACTAAATACCAAAATGCAGCAACTTAAGATATAAATAACATTGTTACAGTGCAAAAACTTCCATTTGCTGTTTCCTCAGTTACCTCTGGGAAATGTGTAAAATGTTCTAGTATAAAATATTTTAAACATGCAGTAGCTTGTTTTAGTGAAAGAAGCTAGACACAAAAAGTCATATATTGAATGATTCCACTTATATGAAATGTTCAGAATAGAGAATTCTATAAAAATAAAAATAGTTAAAATGAAGATGCATGCATAAATTTTTTTAAATAAACTAAAAATAAAAAGTAGGTGGATAAATATAGGTAGTTAGCAGGGGCTGCTGAGAAGGGGGAATGATGCGAGACTGCCGTGAGTATGAATTGTTTTAGGACAGGGATGAAAGATTAGTTGGTGGTGATGTTTGCACATCTCTGAATATACTTACTCTGTGAACATACTTATGTGACTACCAGAGTGAATTTTATATTAGGTGAATTATACATCAATTAAAAACTATAAATTGGATTCTTTAATGATCAACGTTACAATATCTTTTAAAAGACCTTTGTTGGACTTTCTAGTTAAAAAGGACATTTTACTTTTTTAAGTGATTCAGAGAGTTGAATGATGTGTCAGATCAGCAGTTAGAGTAGTATCTGTGACTATATGTCCATATAATGAACATGTACTCTGCTAGATAATGTTATTAATTAGTGTCATAAAATCACTGAATAAGACACTTCGAATAATGGGAAGAATCATAAAGAGAAGTTAGGAATTTGTTGCTTTTCAATAATTTTAGACTTACTAAAAGTAAAAAATAAATGTTAATGTATTTATCTGAATTATAATTTTAATTGACCTTTTCTTAGGGTTGATTGCAAAAAATCTGTTTATCATAGGTTTATGCTTATTTATAGCAACTATGCTGGGACAACATAGAAAAGCACATCTATAGATGATACATAGTCAGTCATAAATGGGGTTACTTAGGAAAACAGCAAATGTTTTGTGGAAATGGATGATTTACAATATAAATTAGAGTTCACATATATATAGAATGACTGTGGAAAGGAAGATCTGAGTAATTTAAGGGATTTGGAGGATCAGAGAAATTCATGAGCCATGATAAGCTGAGGCATTTGTGGAAGCTGGTTGGTGTTTGCAGGAAAATTCCAGATGCTTTCCATGTCTGACTGTCAAAGTGGATCAGAAAGGGAGAATTCAGGGACAAGTGTACAGAAGCTGCCACCCACCACTAAGAAAACTATAGTGGCGCATTTAGGGAAATTCCACTGGTCAGTGGGACCAGTAGTCTGGAAGAAGCGCTGGAACCCCGAGTCCGCTGGCATGTCCACATTTGCTGTCACTCTGCCTGAGTGCTGTAATCTTCAGGGAGGAATGGCTTCTTCTCACTCACATTCCATTTAGTAGTTAAAAATGAGAAAGAAGTGGACAGAAATGTTTATTTCTATAAATGAATGTTGAGTAAATAAAAAATGTGCAATAATATATACTATAATGTTATATGTAACACTTTAAAGATCAAAAATATTATTCATTGATTACAGTAGAAAGGGTTAATTAATTTATTTATTTATATTTTATTTATTTATTTGAGAGAGAGCAGGGTGAGAGAGGGAGAGAACATGAGCTGGGAGGAGGGACAGAGTGAGATGGAGAAGCAGACTTCCCACTTAGCAGGGAGCCTGACTCAGGGCTCAATCCCAGGACCTTAGAATCTTGGAATCTTCAAATCATAACCTAAGCCAAAGGCAGACACTTAACCGACTGAACCACCCAGGTGCCCCTAGAAAGGGTTTAAACAGAGTTCATAATGTCATAGCTCCTTAAAAAAAAGATCACAAATATATAAGAATATTAAAAAATTAATTTGTGCATTAGGAGTATAAATACTCTTCATATTATATTCTCTACCCTTATTTGTGTGTTCAAAGTATTTTATAAACATTTAAAAAATAATTCAAATGGAAAAAAGTTATACATACATTGGTTTTGACTACTGGTTATTCTAATGGAAAGTATGAAAGCAAACATTAAATAATATGGGAATTATACATCCATATTATAGGTTATTTCTCCATCAAGAGTGTGTTTTTAGGGGCGCCTGGGTGGCTCAGTGGTTAAAGCCTCTGCCTTCGGCTCAGGTCATGATCTCAGGGTCCTGGAATCGAGTCCTGCATCGGGCTCTCTTCTCAGCAGGGAGCCTGCCTCCTCCTCCTGTCTCTCTCTGCCTGCCTCTCTGCCTACTTGTGATCTGTCTGTCAGATAAATAAAAAAAAAAAAATCTTTAAAAAAAAAGAGTGTGTTTTTAAAAGTTATATCACAGAGAAATGCTTATTTTATAATATTACAGTTAATCAGAATTCAAAAGATTCAAATTCCATTCTTAAAAACGTGTGTGTGTATATATACATATAAATGTATATACATATATATACATACAGGTATATATATACACACCCACATATATACACATATTTTAACATGTGCCAAAATGCTTGACAGAGGGACACCCAGGTGGCTCAGTCAGTTAAATGTCTGCCTTCGGTTCAGGTCATGATCTCAGGATCCTGGGATCAAGCCCTGCATCAAGCTCTCTGCTCAGCAGGGAGCCTGCTTCTTTCTCTGCTTGTGCGTGCCCTCTCTCTCTGACGAATAAATAAATAAAATCTTAAAAAAATTAAAATGCCTAGGAGAATGTAAATTTTAGCAGGGCAACTTTGATACATTGTGAAGAAATTTCAAAATTATGAAAACTATTTGAAATGTAATGAGCTGCCAATTAAATGGATGATTTCCCCCACTCAGAAGTTACTCCAACAAAACTCATTTCTTAACAACAGGAGCTATGGAGAAGATTCATACGTGAAGTGGAGGTTTTGACTGGAAGACCCTCTTTCTAATATTCTTGCCAATCTATAACAGTGCTACTATAATGATACTGAGTCTGGCTTGTTCTGTTTTTGCCTGTTTAGGCAATTAATACAGTGCCAATCAATTTAATTTATTTATTCACATATTTCATTATAAAGACAGTTGTAAATCTCATTCTCCTCAGACACATCACTTCTCAGTTTCTAAATCATTACTCAACAACGTGTACTAAAGACTTTGTGCCAGGCACTATTCAATGCAAAGGGGATACCAAGATTAATAAAACTATGATTTGATACAGTTGTTGCCTTTGATGGAGTATAGAGTCTGTCAATAATCTATTCCAAAAATTATTTCTAGTCATTCAAAAGCTTAAACATAAAGGGAAATATCACTTTTGAATATGGAAAGAATGTCCCCACCTTATAGATCAGTATTCAAGAGATAATGTTATGCAGACTTACTGCAGTGCTCACAAAATTTCTGTGTTGTTTATTGCTATGGCATTTTGCACCTGTCATTTCCAATCATTCTCCCTCGTCTCTGACTCTATCTTAGTCACTGTTGAGTTGCAGTTTGGTCCCATGATTATTTGCTTTTCTAGAATTTTTTCTATAATTTCTTAAAGTTAAGGCATTTTAGCATGTAAGATATTCAAGGCTTTGACTGTAAAAATGCTCATAATACACATTATTTATGAATTGAAACGTATTCAATTCATGTAAGTATATGGTACCTCAAGGCAAACCAGATTCATACAGTCCATAAATCATAAACTTTTTCTTAAATTGTATAAGTAAATGAAAACTAAGAAACTCACACCCAACTATATGTCCCTACTGTTGTCAGTAGTTAAAAACTACCAGATGTGCTTTGCAGGGGCAAGTTGGGGCTGGTGGGAAGTTGAAGTTGGCACCAGTGTGAACTATGTGCTCAGAAGGGCCCAAACTGGGGCTGTATCTGGAGTGGGCAGCGAGTAGTAGTAGCCCTAGCAGCTGCTGCAGTCACACTGCGCACATTCTCCCTGCACTCCGCCCCAGCCATCTGGATCCCAGAGGCCAAGGGAAATCAGCCTCCTCCCGCTCTGATCCCCTTCCAGCTTTGTCTTTATGTTCACACAACACAGAGGATGCCACAAAGGAAGACCCAACTCTGCCCATAATTTGGCGTGGGCTCCTGATGGTGCAGGAGCAAGTGTGTCCTTCCTTTCTCCCCAGTAACCCTAAAGTCATTTAACCCCAAATAACCTCAAACTCTGATACCCATCACCTGTCCTCTCCCATGTGAAGCCCTTTTCATAGAGTTAGTGGCAGGCTGACTGGTATTACGGTAACAAGATGCTCTATCCTGAGTGAGACTGCCCAAGTTGGGTTCCTGCTCTGCTACTTACTCTTTCACTCTGGCAGTTTGTGATCCCCCAGGAGCTTCTGTTTGGTTTCCTCATCTTTAACGTGGAGGAAATGGTACCTAATTTAAAGAATTGTTATGGGAATTAAATGAGGTCTACTGTATGTAAAGAACTGAGCAGAGCAGGAGGCCAGAGTAATCTCTAGATAAATGATGCCTCCCATTCCCTTCTATCTATATGTAGCAAATGTACCAAAGCTTCCCTAAAGCTCAGCTGGAGATAGTTATGCTAGATCACTAACTGCTTGCACATTCATTGGAGAGAATAAGCACATGAAACTAGGAAATCTAAATCTTGAGGAAATATGTCTGAGAAGTTTTTGTGGAGAGATCAGATGCAATGAATTTTGCCATATTGGTCTGGTGACAGGAATCAATTTTATATCATGACTTAATGAACTCTCAAAACTTCAGAATATATAAATTTAAATATTTTTTTTATCAATCAAGCTCATTAATAACCCATTTTTATGCTTACAAGTATTGGGTCATTTGCATGAGAAAGCTTTTTCTAAATGAGTTTTTTTTAACCTCATATAATAGAGTTTTTAGAGGGGGAAGTTCAATAACAGTCCATGAACTTTAAGCAGAAGAATGAGAGTTGACAATAATAAGACTCTCACTGAATGAAAAAGTCCTCATCAAGAGGAAAGACAGTATACCAGTCCATTTAAAATTTCCTACTATTGTTTGAGCAATTATAATTTTTAGATATTCCTAAAAATTGTTATTCACATTGAAACAAGTAGGAAGAAATGTTTTATTACCAGACTTAGCATATCTAAGTTAATTATGTAAATTAACCATACATAAAGAAATATTAGTCTCTATTAGCATATATTTTGAAGCATAGTTTAAAGAATCACAATACAAATAGGTTAGAAGTAAAAACAAATAAACAAATAAAAACACAAAACTTCAAAGGATAGCCACCTCAGAAAAATTCTTCAATTACTCTATTGTTTTATGACCCTTAGGTCAACATCATAAAATCTGAAGGAAAATCTGTAAATGCTTTAAGTAACTCTAAGAATCCATCCTTTCTTTCTTTCTTTCTTTTTTTCTTTCTTTCTTTCTTTCTTTGACAGAGAGAGCACAAGCCAGAGGAGTGACAGGCTGAAGGAGGAGGGAAAGCAGGCTCCCCCACTGAGCAGAGTACCACATTCCATGTCTCCATTTTTATTTTCTTCATATTACTCAATTTCACTTAATATATCTTTTTAAAAAAATAAGTTATTTAATTATTTGAGAGAGAGAGAATGTGTGCACAAGCGGGGTGGGGCTGGGACAGAGAGAGAGAGAGAGGAAGCAGACTTCCTTCTGAGCAGAGAACCCACCTCAGGGCTCTATCCAGGACACTGGGATCATGACCTGAGTCACCCAGGTGCCCCTCTAAGAATCATTTCTTTCCTTTAGTAACAGAAAAAAAGTGGCATTTACAATGAATAATAAAGCAATGTGTTTACCTGCATGGGTGGTTGGTTTATTGAAGTTCGATTAACTCTGGTCAGAAAGTTTATAAAACATTTAAGAAAATGTGAAATTTTCCATTTATATTAACATCAAAATAAAATTTCAACAATAATGCTAAAATGATGATTTACTTTTCATGTCACTTTAAATTTTGAGTTCATTTTAAATACAAAACCCTAGAGAGTGAAGACATTTTGGAAACCCCACAGAAATAATTGGAGAGAGATTGATTCTATCAGGAAGAAGTAGATTTTTTGAAGAAGTCATCTAGCAAATGCCTACAGGTCAATTGGATATTCCTACCAAAAACATAGATATAATAATAGCAGCACAGTTTTCTAAATGTAGAAAATCCTATAAGGTGGGTTTTCTATTATATTCCATGTCATATGCTTTAAATAACCAAATGAGTTAAAAAAAAATTAGGATCATGGGAATACTAAGATCACAGAAATATCAATTTATCAATTTAATTACTTCATAGGCAACACCCACATTTAAGTATTAAGTATTAATAATTGTTTATTAATACTTATGTCTTAAGTACTTAGAACAAATTTAAGTATTTTTTATTATTAAGCATTAAGTATTAATGTGTATTTAAGACAAATTTAAGTATTTAAAAAAGGAAAAGAAAAAAGTCATGAAATACACTGGTTCAATTACAATGTTTACAAATTGCAGTGACATTTTGTACTTTTGTGTCTTCCACAAATAGTTATTTCATGTCAAAGCCAAAGTGCCCCTTTAAACAATACTCAAACAGTCTTCCTATTAATTTTAGACTGAATTTCAAAGTCATTACCATGGTCTATAAGACATTACATGGTATGTCCCCTAACCCTTTTCCTTCTGTCATCCCTCTCACTCCACTCTTGTCATTCTGGCCTCTGTTGTTCACGGAACAATTGTTCTTCCATTTGTCTCAAAGCATTTGGACTTACTATGTCATAGGACATTCTCCAGATACATGCATGGTGTTCTCCAACTTCATACAAATCTGCATGCAAATGCATCCTATTCAAAGAGATTTTTCCTGCCTTCTGCCCACTCTGTCTAGAGCAGCCACCCACATTCTGCATTCAATTTCATTGTCTTATCCATCTTCTCTGCCTAGCAGTTTTTCACTAGCTATCTGCAAATTATATATATAATATTTTTGACCTCTAAATCTTCCAGTAAGGTCCATTAAGGTAAGTTCAAAGTTATTTTGTTAAATGAAGGTTGACAAAACCAATTACTACATATTGATTTTAATTTTTATCATTCTATTTTAATGAGAGATTGCCTTTATTAATCTGTTTCAGGAGTTTATCCTTAGACAAAGCTTCACATTATTTTTACTTTTTGGTAACTAATAAATACACTTGCAAAAAAGCATTTTAGAATTTAGAAATGATAAGTGTTGAGGTTTTTCCTTCTCTATTCAATATTTAATCATATTCCAGAATGTTTTTTTTTAAGCCTGTGTTTTCATGTCTTACCAGTTATACAAATGACTTAAATATAATAACAATCTCTTTAATTGAATTACTCAAGACTGAATCAGTCAAAACTCAGGAAACTTTGTAATTTCACGCCCAAGCTAAACTGTGTTATGCTTTGCTTAATGTAGCTAAGAATTTGGTGATCTTGGTTAATTATGACTATTTATTATACTAATTACAAACATTGATTTAAAGTGACTTGGGTGTGATTTTTTGAAGCAGTTCTTTTCCAGTATATTGCTTCTTTAAATGTTATTAAATTCTAGCATCTCAATGTTTATTTCATTTACTCTGAGTTATTCAAATTTGCATGATTAGAAGTTTTGTAGTATAGAGGTATAAAAATATTTTTTTCTTTGCAAGATAGAAAAAATATTAAAAGATGAGGCATTATCTATATTATATATTTTATTTATTTGTTTGTTTGAGAGAGAAAGAGAGAGCACAGGAGGGGCAGAGGGAGAGAGAAAATCTTAAGCAGGTTCCATGCCCAGCGTGGATCCCCACCTGGGGCTTAATCTCACTACCATGAGATCATGACCTGAGCTGAAATCAAGAGTCAGACCCTTAACAGACTGAGAGCCATTAGCAATGTCTATATCATAAAGTTCCTAACGTACTTCATATGTTATCAAAGTTCACAATATCAGTTAATCTCCTTTGGAAAATTACATTTCAAAAAGACACATAAATAGTTGAAAAGACGCTTTTAGCTAAGCTACTTATGTAAATGATAAGTTACAAAATACTGACATCAAAATGTTATATTGCATACCTAATGAAAAGGACTAATTATTCATATTGATTTAAGATACAGTACCTAATTGTAGTGGAGCTTTCTACCTTTTAAAAAATGTTTCTCATAACAAAATCAATATAGGATTTTAAAAGACACTTTGCCCAATATGTGGCATTCTCAGTGGTGCTCTCTGTAACGGTTACACCGTTTCTCTCTTGGTTCTACTGAAGAGTTGTTTATGGACAGTTAATTCTTTGAAGTACCATAGTACAGTTGATGTTCTGTAATTAATAGTCTAATGGACAATTACACTGCAAAGACAAAAATAACAAGAACAAATTAACATTATATATTTAGCTTCTAGGGTCTTTTATCTTTTAAAATATACAAACTAACAAAAAATCAAGTTGAAATTTATGTTTTTGAAGGGCAGAAATATATACAGATATGTATAATCTACCACTTCCCAGTGAGGAAGACTGGGTTCATGTCAAAGATTTAGGGAATTTAGGGATAGATATCATAATTAAGTTTGACCATTGAATGCAGTGTGCATCCCACTTGCCCACTTCTTGAATGGAAGTGATTATTGCATGTTTCCTATGCCTTTGGTGTATGGGAGTCAGAAACCTTTTTTCTTTAGTTCACATGTCTTCAGATCAAGAATAAATGCAACAAAGAAAGGAGCCCAAGGAGCCCTTCAGTGCCTAGATCTAATTTAACTTTCAAGTTCCTACCTAACAAACTTGAGACTATTGCTCTATTGAGGTGAAACTTTTGTTTGCATCTGGAAGAAACAGTGTCTATTTCATGTGAAAGGAAACATTTGTTATCAAAGGAAAGAATGTGGCTACCTAAAAATTACCTACAAATACTGTGGTACACTTCTTATGCAAAGGATGTCTATGCTCCCTCCCCTCCCCTTATACCTGCCCCATCTTGAGCTTGAAAGTTTTGTGCCCACTTTGACCAGAAAAGTGACAGGACATAACTTCCAATGCTAGGTCACAAAGGGCCATAAAATTTCTGTGTGTTTCACAAGAAAACTCATTCTTAGGGCCTAAAGCCACTACTCTATGACAATACCAACTGGAGAGACCACATATAGGCATTCTGATAAATAGCTCCAGATGAAGCCAGCCTTTGCCTCATAAATTTTATTAGATGCTAAACAATGTGAATTTCCCATTGTTGAGGACTGGATTTTTCTAGCAGACCGTAAAGTTCCTTGCAGGGCACCTTGATCCTTTCAAGGATTCTTGAAAACTTTATGTGGATAAATGTGAATTAACTTTTCCCTAGGGCAAGTTTAACCTTACTTTTCTTGGGTCTCTACTAGAGTTTCACGACTATCCCCAGAGAATTCTACTTTCCAACTGTTCCAAACTTGAATGTCCCCTAGTCCTGTAGGGATTCTTGGAAACATTTACATTTCCTCCATCGTTCTTTGATTGGCCTCATGTATTTTAACCAGTGTCTAGAGAAGACTCTTGCAGTTTTCTGAAGCACGTTAATCGCCTTTTTCTGCAGTTGTAATGCCTAGCGAATCACAGTGGCTTCGGCATCTTCTAACTCCAGTCTCTCCTCAATTCAGCAAGGTTTCCAGCCTCTTCTTAGGGTTTCCCCTCCCTGTAAAAGCGAATCAATGTGAGTTTGCTCCTTGGTGAGTCAGAAACTGCATCAGGTTGAGTTGTCTCACAAAGAAAACATTATTTTTCTCTTTTTCTTTTTAGTTTTATTTATTCATTTGTCAGAGAGAGAGAGCGAGAGAGCAAGCACACACGCACAAGCAGGGAGAGCTGCAGGCTCCCAGCAGAGCAAGGAGGCTGACGTGGGACAGGTTCCCAGGACACTGAGATCATGACCTGAGCTGAAGGCAGACACTTAACCAAATGAACCACACAAGGGTCCCACAAAGAAAACTTTTGTTTGCAAAAAATAAGGAGATCAAGAGAATGACTTCCAAAGCTGTGACTCCCTGAACTAAGGTAGATGGCTTCCTTTTGTTTAGGATTAGGAGGAATAGTTATATAGGGAATCCTTGTTCTTTGATGTCTAGGTGGGCTTAAGTTCGCAACATGCACCTTAAGGAAACATGCCATATGCATATATTGTATGTTATGTAAATGAGGCTTGTGCTCCTCCATGGGTGGAGATTTTAGCATTATAATGAGGTAAAGGTAGTTCTTGACCATTCTGGAGGTTACTCCATGGATCGTGTGCATATACACAAATGGGGGATGACACTCAAACTGATCTGGGTGGTCTGGGCAGACTGGAGGTCTTGTCAGGGCAGTCGCTATCACTCAAGGGATGGTTTCAGTTTCCATTTGCCTGAGTTAAGTGATAGGTGGAAAGAAGAGCTTAAGGAAAAATGTGGGACAAACGTTGGTGAATATATGCATGTGGGCAGTAAAAGTCCGGCCTTGAGGTCTAGCTGGTGACCCTTGCACAGTGGACTGGAAAATGCTTCCAGGCAGATATTCAGGGCAATTGTGGGGCTCACCTCACTTGTCTCCTCTCTGTCAGACATTATAGTCTTATGTTTTCAAATATATGAAAACAAGTTATTTTATATAATTAGTCCAGTTTGCCAATTATTTACAGTAGGAGTGTAAGTTCAATCAGTTATTCTCTCATGACTGAAAGTAGAAGTCTCCATTTGAATTTAATAATTATCTACCATAGGCACAGAGGTCTGCATAAAGGAGGAATACCCACCCCCTAAATACATGAAATTATATAACCAATAGACTGATACCAAAATTTTTAAAAATATTGTTATACACACTTTATTCTTTGTCAAAGAAAAGTGCCAATAAAACTACTGGAAACAAACATCATGTTATATATTACTACAATACCCTTACAGATTCCAATAATTTTAGAAGTCTGACATATTTATATTTTTATAAAGATATTAATGTGAAATCTAAAACTCAAGCCCTACCCTTGGACTATATTTAACGTAAAGCTTAAATTGAAAATTTAAACTGCAGAATATCATTTGGTGTTACAAACTCAAAGAAAGGAAAGCTGTATGGCTAAAGAAGTTTCTCTACTTAAAAACCAAGGGAAGATTTTGTAAAGTTAAGAGACAATTTTAGGCTAACTCATAATGGTCTTTCTCACTTTCAGTAATAAAATAACATTTCACATCTATGCATAAGCATTCGTGCTCTTTACTTTGATATGAACGATTTCTGAGGGCAACATCTATCACATTTGCATAGGTAGAGTGGGAAAGCCTGTCAAAAATAATGCCAAACAGAAATATAAACAGAAGTTCAGCTCACAAATTGCACAAGTGTTTTTTTTTTATATTTAGTTAGTATGCCACAAAGTGATCAAAGCCATTGTGTGTTCCTATAGAAAGACTGATAAATTCTCTATTTAAAATGATAAGTTACAAAAAGGTAGATATGTATTTTCCTGAGTAAACTCTTGATGATTTCCACAAGACACTGCTCTTCACTTTCACCTTTTCCCCCTCCCCCAACTACTTTTAACAAGTTTGATTTTTTTTCTTTTCTTTTTTTTTTTTTTTAATATTTTATGTTTTATTTGACAGACAGAGATCACAAGTAGGCAGAGAGGCAGGCAGAGAGAGAGAGAGGAGGAAGCAGGCTCCCTGCTGAGAACAGAGCCCGATGTGGGACTCGATCACAGATCAGAGATCATGATCTGAGCCAAAGGCAGAGGCTTAACCCACTGAGCCACCCAGGCGCCTGATTTTTTTTCTTTTCATTTCTTGGTGCCCTAATTTCTGCACCTCTATTTGTAATTCTTCACTGATTTAGTTAACACCAAATAGCATTCCTAATTGAGTTGTCAGAGCCAACAGCTGACTAACAGCTATGAAAACCAAATAGAGAAGTCTTACTATGGTAAAATATGTAGTACTTTCCCTAACTCAGGAACGTTGTCTACAACAAATTCCATATGCAATTGTTTGACTGTTCTAGGAATTGCAGGCACACATTGATTAGAGTGTTTTGTTCAATATCTTAAAAGTAATTACACCAATTGGACTGCATCTTTTGTTAGTGCACAACATGCAGAGTAACAGTGATAAAAGACAATTGGCCACTCTAAATTTAATGTGTGCTTTGTTATTTAAACCATGTAGCACTTTTCTTTTGAAATGTATATTCCAAACTTCAAACTTTAACTATCAGTAATGATTATGATCTCATGAGACCCAGAAGAAACAAGAAATTTGCTCCAGATCCAAAGAGAAATTTAAAGACTGACATGAAATTCGAATAGAGCAAGGCATTAGCATTTACCAAAAAAGCTGTTTTTCAATATGTGTATTTTAGCAAATTTATATGCAACCATCATAAAATGAAACACGAAGTTCTTATCTGCTAGAGTAAGGAAAATCAATTTTGGGCTTTATAGCCAAAATACCTTCCTATGAACTGATAAATAGTTCTCCCCATCTAACCACCACTCACCCTTTAAAAATATAATAAATACAATTAATGCCACCGTTATTGTTATTGCTAACACGGCAACTAATCTTTTTTACAGTGTTTTGTTGTTGCTGTAGTGAACTATTTCCACGTGTGAAGGATTTACAGTAAGAGGCGATACAGTACAACAGTGAAGAGCACATGCGCTGAATCCAGACTGGATTCAAATCTTGGTTTTGACATTTACTAGCTGTGTGATCTTGGGCATATCTTACTTAACCTCTTGGTACCTCAGTTTCTCATCTGCAAAAAAAAAAAAAAAAGTAAAAATTAGAAGAAAAAAAAAGATATTATCACCCAGTATCTACCTCATTGGGTTTTCCAGAAAAGATGCATTTATAAATCTGAGCAAAGTGCTCGGAACAGCACCTGTAAACGCTAAGCACCGTCAGAGTTTGCTTCTAACATCATTATGGGGATGATGCTGTTTCTATAACCATTCTGATGAAGAACAACCAGAGTTCTAGCCTGCTTTGTCATGATTACTGACGAAGATGCCACTGAAAAAGAATTCGGGAGCATCCCGACGGGGCCAGCGGATTTCAAGAGGCGACGATCAACGCGCAAGATCCACGCTCGCAACCCCGGGCCTGGCGCCGGGCAGGGGCGCGGCACTCGATTTCCTTCCCTGCCTCCGCCGTCCCCCTGGCGCGCATGCTCAGTCCTGCTCGGCCCTTGCCTTTGATTTATTTTTTTCTGGGCGGCCGCCGCGACCCGGGACTGGCTCGGGGATGGGAAGTGAAGCCCCGGGAGCTGCGGCAGCGGCGGCGCTGTGAGGAGCAGCCAGGGGGAGGCAGCTGCGGCTCGTCGGTGAGTATCTGGGAAGCGCTGCCATGGCGTTTCGTAAGAAGAGCACCAAGAACCCCCCAGTCCTGAGCCACGAATTCATCCTGCAGAATCATGCGGACCTCGTCGCCTGTGTGGGGATGTTCTTCGTGCTGGGGCTTATGTTCGAGGGAACGGCCGAAGCATCTATCGTTTTTATTACTCTTCAGCACAGTGTTACCTTTCCTGCAGCAGAAGAGCGAGCCACAGAATCAAAGTTCCTTTACTATTATGGCATCAAAGATTTGGCCACGGTTTTCTTCTACATGCTAGTGGCAATCATCATTCACGCCACAATTCAGGAGTATGTGTTGGATAAAATTAACAGGCGAATGCAGTTCCCCAAAGCGAAACAAAGCAAATTTAACGAATCTGGCCAGTTTAGTGTATTCTACCTGGTTTCTTGTATTTGGGGCACATTCATTCTAATTTCTGAAAACTGTCTGTCAGACCCAACTCTCTTATGGAGGGCTCATCCCCATAATATGATGACCTTCCAAATGAAGTTTTTCTACATATCACAGTTGGCTTACTGGTTTCATGCCTTTCCTGAACTCTATTTTCAGAGAATCAAAAAGCAAGATATCCCTCGTCAACTTGTCTACATTGGCCTTCACCTCTTTCACATCGCTGGAGCTTACCTCTTGTACTTGAATCATCTGGGACTTGTTCTTTTGATGATGCACTACTTTGTTGAGTTACTTTCTCACATTTGTGACCTGTTTTATTTTAGTGATGAAAAGTACCAGAAAGAGTTTTCACTGTGGGCAATTGTGTTTATTTTGGGTCGACTTGTGACTTTAATTGTGTCTGTGGTGACTGTTGGCTTTCACCTGGCCGAAGGGCAGAATCGGAATCCAGATGCTATTGGTGGAAATGTAAATGTGTTGGCAGCTAAAATTGCTGTTCTTTCATCCAGTTGCACCATCCAAGCGTACATAACATGGAATTTATTTAATGTCCAGCTTCAGAGGTGGATGGAGGAAGACACTACTCTTCAGGCCCCCGTTGTGAAGAAGAAACGGACTAAAGGGAGATCTTCTAGAAAAGGAACAGAAAATGGTGTAGCAACTTCAAATAGAGTAGACTCTCCGCATAAAAGGAAAGAGAAATCTTCATAATGAATTACACGCTAATTGATTACTGTCCCCAAAGAAGTCTGCTCTTTACTATAAGATACCTTTGTGTGCTACAGATTTTTCTGTTCTTCAAAATAGTTTGTGCTGTCTTTGATTTCTGTTATTGTACTGTGTAATGTATTTTTTTAAAGGCACTTGAGGGGAGGATGCTTATTATGAGTGGGAAAAAATTTGATATAGACTAAGCAACATCAAACGGTTCAGGGATGACCACCATATTTTGTTTTGTTATTTTGAACATTTTTCCTAATAATTTGTAGATATAACTAAAAATTCCACATATCAGTGACACAATTTCTTGCTCCTGGCAATCTTTTATACCATTAGCAAGGTGGTCTGGTATAGCAATGTCACATTTTTTAATGTTCTCTTTTAGGATAAAATGGAAATATTATAAAGGTGGAATTCAACTTCATTACGTTTTCGGTATTCTCTAATTCTTAGAATTTTTAAACTTTTGGTTTTTTTAGAACTTACAACTGAAGAAAAGATTTGTAAAAGCACCAAAATAATGATGTGTTTTATATGTAATGTTGTTATTATTACATACCCATTAAAAATATTAATGGGTAATGTGTGGAGATTTATGACCATATATTGAATCAAAATATCATGAATTAATATAAAAGTGTTATTGAAGAGGTAAAATCATTCTTGTCCATTTAAACACTTGTAAACTAGCAATCAAATAATTAAATATTTACGTAAAAGGAAATCAGACTTAGTCTTTTTTGCTATGTTTATTAAAAATTATTCTTAATGAAGCTTGTTATAAGTTTGGTATCCTCAGCAACTTGGGAAAAATATTATTTAACCTGCAAATCATTTTGAAAAACAATGCTTAGTTGATTTATAGCTATAAAAAGAAGGTCAGCTAATTACATACGGAAAAAACTTAACACACTAACCTAAAGTACTTTGAAAATCAGGTGGATAGTCTTATGAAAGGTCTGTCAAAAATACTGTTATAATTATAGTGCTGCTTTCATCTTTAATTGGGGAAACATTCTGTATGAGCCCTATTTTGGATATGTATGTATACTAAGGTATACATGGATATATAGGTATATAGATAGTATCTTTATTGAAGCCAATAGAAAGGATGGGTGTAGTGGGTGAGTATTTTATTTATCTCCTTTTCTCAACCTTCATTTTGATTTCACTTCCATAATGTGAGTGTTTATACTTTTTTCGGGAGACAGTGCTTGAAAAATATGCTAGAATAAGGCCATATATTTCCCATTCATCTGTTTTCTCACACCGTGCCTCTCATCTCTGCTTTTGATAGCCTTCTATTTGGTTTGTTGTGGGTAATTCAGCTTTTCCAGTCATGGGGCGGGGGCGGGGGTCATGGTCCTTGAAAATTAAATTTAGTATACTTGTATTGTAGACTAAAGACAGAAGAGCCAGTCTTGGCCAAGTTTTCTTTTCTCTTTGGTTTGAGTAGTGCACAACAAAGCAAGATTGTTTTCTTTTTAGACTATAGAATCCATTATCCTTCTTTTCTTTCCCACTTCAGTTGCCTAAGGCTGTCTTGTTGGAAGCACATGCCCTGAGGCCCAAATTATAAGAACACCACTTTAACCAACCATTGTGCAACTGTAAAAGAAGGATTTTCAACTTCTCATGTGAGAATGGTCTTTCGAATTTCCTCACTTCTAAAGAATTCTAGCCTGTTACTTGTAACTCCACTCCTGGTAACAAATTTCTTATCCATTTTATACTTCATCTGAAAGTAAGTACAGGCCCAACTCAAATTGGTAAATGATTACAAGAAAATCACTATCTTATGTGACAACTTCGAAGAATTAAACTGGGTTTAACATTAAATAGGATTAGAGCCTGGATGGATTTTCTTGGCTTTGTCCCTCTCAGATTAACTTTCTACTTGGTAGCATATGGTTATAGCTGTTCTAGACTTTATACCTATACACTACATGGTAGAGAGGAAGGGAGAAAACCAGATTTCTAGAATTCAGCATACTAAGAGTTACCTTTAGTGAACTCCTATGATAGAGGGGTATACTGGATTGGTTGGTCAAGTTAGGCTGTATGCTTCACCTGTGGAAAAAGGCAAAGCATATTTCTTGTAAGATGCAGATTCGTGAAAGGTAGCACAGTTATTGAAAGAGAAAGGGGGAAGGATGCTGTGTACATCTCAACTATTCATAAAAATTAAATAAGAGTTGCCAGAATATAAACGTATGCCAAATAAATTATGAAAACAGTGCTACCAATGACATTCAGCAATACAAATTAATTCCCTCTTTAATATACACTCCAAAAAAATATAATCATGCTATAGTAGATCTTAGTGCAATAATTGGTTTCTGTTAAAATGGACCACATGAAAAACAAAATTCCCATTATGATTACTCAAGGTGTTATTAAAGCAGGCATTCGTTAACCTTATGAAAACTCAAATAACTAATTAATCACCAAAAGTTGCATAGGTCATAAAGGTATGTCTGATATTTGAATTTGAAGATTCTGCTCTGATTTATTGGCTTCAATGATTGCCAAACTTTATTCTTTAAAATAAGTCTACAGGTATAGATTTCCTAGGAAGGATTCAAAGTCAATTTTCTTTAAAAAAAAAAATTACTCTAGCACTTAACTAAAAGTATATCTTATTTTTCTTAAATAGTATAAATGTGTTTCTCAATCTATATATCTCATAAAAGATAAGCAAGTTTTAGACCCTATTATTTTCCTGGTGATCAGTGTAATTCTCCATTTCATTTCAATAAAGAAAAAAAAAAAACCTTGTAAATATTTCTTCATTTATCTATAAATATGTATAGCCAATAGTATATTAACCTGGAATAGATTCAAGAAGGTTACTTGCAACATTAATAATTTAAAGATATCTTGAAGAAAGGATATACTCTGATATTATTTTAATTTGGAAAAACAAGGGTAAAATTTTAATTTCTCACTTAATCAGACTAAATGAGAACAGTTTAGAAAAGTAATAGAAGACTTACCACTGATGCTCTTTACTGGACATGACATATGGGAGTAGTTCGTGAGAGGAAGTTCCTACAGGAGAAGCAAGCTGGAGAATGTGGCCTGTGCAGTGGGCTGGGACTCGGGTAGTTTTGTTATGGCAGAGAATGCCTCTTGTGAGCCTAGACCATTGTAATCTGGAGACAGAGGATGCCTGGCATGGCAGGGATGATAGACAGTATGAGTGAGTATATGGAGGTAATTGAGGTTTAATGACATACCAGATTACCAGAGAATTCACACACTTCCATCTCCTGAATTTCTCTGGAAATAGAGTGTTTTTGTTTTTGTTTTTGTTTTCACTGCCATCTTTCAATCAAACCTATATTGTGGGAGGAACTACCCAAACTCAATTAAAAAATGCAAATTCCTATCAACTATGTAGAAACATTATAAATCCATCGTTAAAAAATCACACATTTCTAAGTATTAAATTGGAATTTTCCTCATGATTTTACAATCATATGACTAAGTTTTACCTTCTAAATCCCTGTGAACAAATCCTTTTAGGGTCCTGCACCACATGGAATTTTAAAATATTTAATAACTATGAAAGAAGTCAAATGTTAAGATGTCTCCAAGGTCATTCACCTTCTTCTTCCTCAGTCCTGGTCATGTGTTTTGGGCTACTGCATTGGGTCAGCTACATCTTTTATCAGCAATGCTAGTACATCATTACTGTGACATTAGTTTAACTCTGTTCATTTTTAAATACAAGCAGACCTTTAACACACATCACATTCCACTTTTACTTCCTACATTTCAGTTGTATTGCTATAAATTCGGCAAAGAAAGGTAATAATATGATTATAAATAATGGTCAATAAAATAAATTATGGCTATCCTTGCTGTGGTCCTTAGAGTTGTGTGAACTTCGGAAAACACTTAAACATTCTAAGTATTGGATTGCATATCTCTAAAATGACAAACATATTTATCTCAAAAGCCTCTTTGAAGATTGAGAATATATGTATATACAGTATCATAAACTGTAGGTGCATAGGCTAGTTCACATGTTGTCTATATATATATATATATATATGCCCACTTATGTATGTAGTCTCATTTTTATACACACACACACACACACGTACTCATGTACATAGTCTCATTTACCATATATGCATTTATGCATATATATATGCATGTATGCACATACAAAAGTAGGTAATTTCCCCTATACATTTACTTGTTTATTTTTTAATTTATTTTTGATGTATTTTAAGATTTTATTTATTTACTTGACAGAGAGAGAGTGCGCAAGCAGGGGGAGCAACAGGCAGAGGGAAAGAGAAAAGCAGGTTCCCTACTGAGCTCCATCCCAGGACCCTGGGGTCATAACCTGAGCTGAAGGCAGACACCTAACTGTCTGAATCACCCAGGTGCCCCACTTGTTTATTTCTTAATAGACTTTAATTTTTAGAGAAGTCTTAAGTTCATAGCAAAATTGAGCAGAAAATATAGAGTCCCCATATTACTCCTAAGTCCCTCCCCTACCCAAACTTCCCTATTATTAATATATCCACTAATTTAGCATCATAAAAAATAGTCCCATTGCCTAAAAGTCCTCTGTGCTCCTTCTCTCCCCTATTCATTTTTTTATAAAGATTTTATTTATTTATTTGACAGACAGAAATCACAAGTGGGCAGAGAGGCAGCCAGAGAGACAGGGGGAAGCCAGCTCCCTGCTGAGCAGAGATCCCAATGCGGGGCTCGATCCCAGGACCCTGAGATGATGACCTGAGCCGAAGGCAGGGGCTTAACCCACTGAGCCACCCAGTAGCCCCTTCCTTATTCATTTTTGAACACTATACAGATGTACGGCATTGAGTTTTCCCTTATGTCTTAGCAGGAGGCAATGGAAAAGTGTGATAGTTCAAGTATAGTTCAAGAACTCCACCTCTGTATTTAGCTGATATTTTCTAAGGGATCCTTTCCCAAATGTATGAATTATTTTGACTAAATAACGCACATCATAAATACATACACAACTATATTTAAAATGTCTAGAAACTGTCTTTTGAGTAAATGTTCACTTAAAGAGTTACTAAATTCCTAGTAACCATGAACTATTTTTCTGACAAATGATGGAAAATATGAATGATTTCATGTAAAAACTTTTGATATATATAAATTCTGAATATAGGTCTTTATACTGAAAGCACTTGAAAACATTGGTCTAGATAAATTCATTACCAATAAAAATTCAGTTCATAGCATATTCGAATTACATTTCAGACTAAGTAAATGAGCTAAGCATTTATTTAGGAAAATCCAAGAGCATCAACAACCATTTTAGTAGTTATGAGTACTAGACAACAAGCTCCTTTGGTGTCAAGTAATATATTTTTTCTTTGGCATTTCACTATCATTAACTAACATAGTGTCTCTTAGTAGTTTCTCAGAATTTGTCGAACTCAGTTGAAATAACCTTTTATTTCATAATTAAATAAGGAAGCAATATTTAGTATGACATTCCTTTGCTATCTTTTTAAATATTGACTTCCTTTCTCTTTTATACCCTTTTCCAGTTTGAAGTATTAATTATTAATTTATTGCTGGTTTCCCATACCAGTCTGAGGTCTGGGGTTGTGAGTTTTTTTATTTGTTTGTTTGTTTTTTGTTTTGTTTTGCTTTAAGATATTTATTTATTTATTTTAAGTGGGTTCCATGCCCAATGTGGGGCTTGACCTCACGATCTTGAAATTAAGAGTCCCATGCTCTACTGACTGAACCAACCAGGTGCCCCAAGTCTTTAAATTACTAAGGTAAACTTAACATCTAGTACAATACCTAATACAGTGGATGCACACAGTTAAAACTGTGTTCACTGACAATGAACTCAATCTGTGGCAGAGTATACATTATTTACTGGGCTACCTATGTCTTACAAAAACTAACATATGTAAACTTTGATTTTTTTTTTTTTTAAAGATTTTATTTATTTATTTGACAGAGATCACAAGCAGGCAGAGAGGCAGGCAGAGAGAGAGGAGGAAGCAGGCTCCCTGCTGAGCAGAGAGCCCGATGCGGGGCTCGATCCCAGGACCCTGAGATCATGACCCGAGCCGAAGGCAGCGGCTTAACCCACTGAGCCACCCAGGCGCCCCTAAACTTTGATATTTTGTTTTTAAGCTACTTAAATGAAAGCTGTGGTTCCAAACATTGGACTTTTCTTTGGAAATATCTGAGAGTCCTGCAGCATCAACCTAATGATGCTTGTGATTTGCCAAACTCTGAAACTTCAGTGCTTTTTCTAGGAATTAAGCTACTTTAAAAATCTTCAATACATGGATCAGAATTTTATTTTTAATGTGCACATGAATAAAAGATATGATATTTGATCCACATCCTGAAAAGCAGTTTTGTAATGCTAAAGAACAAGAAGAACAATGCTATTTAAAATGATGAAAATGACTAAGGCAAGGACCCATCACAGAAGCCAAACCTGAGTAATGGTTGATGCCATAGGCAAAAAAAAAAAAAAAAAAAAAAAAAAAGTAAACAATGTCATGGAACCCAAAATGAAAGTATAATAAGAGAATGAAGATATCAGTTTTAGCCAATACTATTGATCAATCAAGTTTCTTAAGATTAGAAATAATAAAGCCTGCACTAGGCAACATTTAGGTCACTGGAGACAATGGCAAGATCAGTTTCAGTGGAATTATGGGATGAGAGGAGCCCTAGTGAAATGGATTAAGGAGAGAATGGGGGGTAAGGATGTGTAATATGCTATCACAAATACTTTTTGTAACGAATGTCTCTGTGAAGAACAGAGGAGAGGAAAAGAATAATATATCCTCTTATGCAATAAGCAAAGATGGACATGGAGTCAAGAGTTGGTTTTGTTGTTATTTTTGTAATTCTTTTTAGGTTGAAAGATATTAGGAATATCTATATATTTGTATGCTGAAAAAGATATGACAGAATGGAGGATGACAGCTGCAAGAGAAAAGCCCAGTTACATGAGTCCACCAAAGAAATGCATATACAAATATGCTTTCCTGATCACTTTTAATCTCCAGTTTGCATATTTTCAGGCAACCTTTGAAACATCTGTATACAACAGACACGTATAAGGAGATGTATATATCTCCTTGACTTTATTTTATATTATTGCATTATAGTAGGTATTAGATTTACCATTATGACCATTAAAATCTGAGCGGTGGTAGTAGTATAAAAATTTTTAAGGGATGGTGTTAGTTGATCCTTTTCCTTTTTTTCCCCCCCAATATGTGTTGTTCTAACTTAAGTGATTTTTTTTTCTCCCAGAAATGAAAATTAAAATCTATTCAAATGGAGAAGACATTGAATTAAGTATTTACAGTTGACCTCTCTCTTTGGTTGACATATTGACAAACAACTCGTATCATTTTGTAAGGACTGGGTGGATGTCTATTTCTGTCAATTAAGGAACTTGTCAACCTTAACAGGGGGTAATTATCCCCAAACAACAAGTTGCCATTAAAAGGGTTATGAAATGTGTGCAAATATAATTTATTCAACTAAGCAAAACTGATTGCTTCTATTAGCATACATTCCACACTTTTCAAAATCCTAGGAGTACTTTAGATGCATGAAAGTCCTCTTAAATTCTTTCTATTGATGCAACACATAACCATTACTCATATGAGCAAATATGTGTCACATTATAGGATTTTAAAGTTTTATTTTTTTGAAACACAATTCTAGATTTCCATGGGTTTAAACATTTTACCTTGCTAGGCCATTTATTCAGAGAAATTCAAGCAACCAACCACCGGATACCTTTAAACTCTTATCAGAAAATAGCTTAATCCAAGAAACTACTAACTCAGAACCTACACAATATTTTTAAACACAGAATCTTTGCTGGAATTTTTATATATGTCACCACATTCCAAGTTAGAAGTAAAATTAATATAGGCCTGCTGAAACTCAGTGAAATCTAATATCTGGAAATTTTATGTTTATCATATCAGTGATTAAAACCTATATTAAACAGCAAAATGTACATTTACAAGGTCATTTTTTTTTTTTTTGGTTTAGCTCTCATATCTTTAAGATACCTACAGCAAATTTTAAAATATCCAACCTATACATAGCACAGTCAAAACTGTAAACAAATCTATAAATTTTAGAGGAAAAAATGTTAAATAGTTTAAAAAAAAATGCCAACAAGCTGAATTTCGGCAAATGCCGCATGCATTTATGAAAATCATCAGGAGATAATGAAAATATATTTGAAAGTAATATATCTCTAGCCATAATGTACAGATATCTTTTTTGGCTTTCTTTTTGCCTCTTGGTTCTATTTTTTTTTTCTCTCCATCCTTATTTTCCAACAAATTCAAATAATATAATGGATTTCAAAGGCACCAGGTGTTCATCTGATTCTGAGAAAACAGGAAATCTGAACTGTGTTTTCTTTTTAATTGAAGTTTCTATCTTTCCATTCAATTATCATGGTTAGGACTAAGCAGAGCTCATGATAAGTTAAAATTTAAAAAAAAAAAGGAAAGAAAAGAAAGTATACTTTTTTGAAAATTCACACCAAGAAGAGAAAGGCCTGCTGATGTTTTTAATCAATTTCATTATTCCTGTCAGTAAGGCTAATTCATATTAAAACATCCAAAAACTCATTCATTAACCCTGCTTAAACACCTAATATTACTATATTTTGGAGGCTGACTTTTTAAATATTCTTATATTTTAACAAAAAGGACGTATTTTGAAAGCAATTTTCCCATTTGAAAATAACCTATTAGTTACACTCTATCACATACATACACATTAGTAGAGAAAAAAACAACATAAACTAGGAATAGCTTTATGTAACACACTTACATAACATGTCTGATAAAATCATGTGATTGGTTAGACAAAGAAAGATGTCCAAAAGATTATAAGAAAAAAAGCCAGCAAGGGAAGGTTTCAATGAAGCTCTGGGAAGTTACCTTAGGTAACCAGAGTGCCTAAGTGTCACATGGAACATTCATTCCAGGTCAGATGGCATGTCTGTTACTTGAACTTGCTCCAATTTTGGTGGTCACAAAGTCCTATAAAACAAAGAACTGTTCTAGCTAACCTAAACTTTAGGCCAAAACGTCTACCTTTTTCTTTAGAAGAAAAGCAAGTTTCAGTAAGCATTCCTCAAATATTTCTTGGGCATTTTCCAGATTTGGTGGTAGGCAGTGAGGAGCTAATGATAAACAACATATCCAGCGACAGGCTATAGTTAAGTGGTATGTACGGCTTGAGAATCAGCCACAGTGCGATATTCAGAAGCTGTCTAGACAAGCAGAGTGTCAAAAATTTCCTTAGAAAGACAAATACAGTGGCGGAGTGTGCATCATCCCCTAGAACGGCTCCAACAGCAATGCAGAGGTAAGCGATGGGCGAAATAACGTATGATTTCAACACAGTCTTGATTTCAACACAGTCTTGACTAGTTGTTCAGAAGAATAAAGTCAATAAGCCTGGCATTGCTACTGGGTGAGTCTTGGGCTGCAGTGTGGACAGGAGGCGCGGTGCGTTCAGGGTGGTGGGAGAGCTGAATGCCCCAGCCTCACGGAGAATCGGTGCCCTGGGTGAAAGGGTAGCGGTGCAAATGGCACAAAACCTTGCACAGGGCAGCATTATGTGCTGATCTATGGCAAGGTGGGAATGGTAGAGGCAAGAACAGCCAGAAGCAACTTATGAGAGTGGCTGTGATTAGGTATGGGAGAGAGGAAGGAGAACTTGAAGGAGTCAACAACTTCTGAAGTTACACTTTTTGAATATAAGTCATTGACAGAATGCTGTTAGAATGAGCTGGTTGGTGAAGTCTAAAGAAAACAACTAGCCCACTAAAATAGATCAGACTGGAGACAATTCAGTGTGATACATCACATGGAAAACACATACTCAATTTACCAAAACATAGGCACATCCGAAGTTTAACGATGATTATGAGAGAATAGTTGATAACATGAGAATATTTGTAAATCAGAAATGGAATCACGTATATCCACTTCAAACTTCCTATGAAATTTTGTGACAGCTGTTTGAATTAATCCTTGGTGCCCCGATGGCGGCATCTCTGTACTACATTATTTATTATCTCCCTGCATGATGGTCCTTATGTGAATAACTAAGCCCTTTAACAGTCCCCTCACTGGAGTCCCTCTTTGGAATGTGACATTATTAAAGAGATATACTTGATCTTGGTTTTAAACCTTGGAGAGAAGAAACCATGAGTGGGTCAAATGAAAGTGTTAAACAGGAATAGGCTCTGGCAGGGAAATCTAAAGTGAAGTGCCAACTCGTTCTCCACCGGGGCAGTGTTATCAGGATGACCTCCAACTCAGCGGCTTTTTAAACGTGCAGTGCTGCTGGCCAGCAGCACGCATCCTGTGAAGTTCTCAGAGATGGATTTTGCTTCCTGGGGAAAAGCTATTCATTCACATCTGTTTTCAAGGTTTTTAAGGGAAAAAAGAAAAAAAAATGACAACAACGCTTGCCTTCCTGCTGCCTACAGGCAGGCTTAGAGAATGACATTACCATGCCTTTTCAAAATATTGAGTTAGCTGCCTAATAATGTTTTCTTCTGAATTATTCTAAAAAGAAAAGTAGTTGGCATGTATTGGGGCATGTTTTACATAAAAAAGCAATTTCAGTATTGACTGAAATAATTTAAATCAATTGTTCTCATTTTAAACAATAAAATATAAAGAAGGGGGAAAAAAAAACCTTCCCTTTTTAGTTATTCCCATGTATTTCACTTAAGATATATTTTAACCATGTTAGAAAACTTCTAAGAAATGTTTCACTATATTTACATTGATTTTGAGATATATGTCAAAATGATATATATATAACAAAATGTTTTAGTTTCTGCACTAGAATTAAACCTCTTGGTGATTATGACAATAGCCTTAAAATTTTGAAGTTCCTAAGATTTCCTCATTATTTAATTTCTGTTTTTTTAGTACATTATTTTAAAATATCAGAAATAATAATAATAACGACAATAATAACAATAACAACAACAACAATAATAATAATAATAATAACCTGACTGTTATGTAAGGTTGTGGTGAAGTTAATCTATATATGAAAATTTATGAGATAAAATTATTCACAAATAATGAAGACTTAAATTCTCCATTTTTGTTATCATTCTTGAAATCTGTTTTATTAACTAAAATACATATAATAGAGAGGTTAAAAGATTTAAATGATTGTCGATATCAGAAAAAGTAGCTAACAAAATTTAAATGGCATTTTTGAATGATTATATTTGGATTTGTTTTATGTTATTCTCCAGATTCCATACATTATTATAACATCAAATATGTCAAATCTTCATAGCTATTCAAGCTATTTCTGACTATTATATATTATTACATTCTGATTAGGGGCATCATTACAGTTACCATGCTGCCTTAAATTCCATATTTTGATCACTACTTCTCTCACTAAACTGTAAGTATGTGAAAGAAACTGAAAATCTTTGTGCAAATGAATGTATCTGTTTCCAAATGCTTGTTTATTTTTCAAATTGGATAAGGTTATTCTTATTTATCATGGAAATGATATTATTTGCAGGCAAGAAATTGGGCTTCATTAGGGTTTAGCAGAAGACAGGTATGATAAAATTTCAAGGACTTATTGGGATAAATGCTCCAATGATCTCCTATGTGAATTGTTTCCTGCAATACGTACTTGACAATCGTGAACAACATTATTCATTATCTTTATCTGCTTACAGTCATAATAGGTTTAGGTAATTTATGGCCAATTAAATTATAACCCCTTGAGAACAGAGATCTTATTCTTCATTCTATGCCTTAAATTCCACAGCATACAGTATGATGACCTGTCAAAGATGACACTTAAATTATTTACTTTATTGATTGTACTTGGTATAAAAGTGTAATTCAGCTCTCAACTCAGCAAATGTTAACTGAGTGCCTTCTGTGGCCAACACGATGCTCAGGCCTGCATCAACCATGAGGAAACACAGTCACTCACTGAAAGAGATGAGTTATCAAGCAGGTTTGATGATGTAAGGTAAGCACTGTAATTAGGTGGGTTTTTCATGCTCTAGAAGAAACTAGTCTCATCTAAACGGTTTAAGGAAGAACGTCAAAGAGCTGATGACGATGATGATAACTGTAGGAAAGCACAGAAGTTAGTTCCAACAGTGGGGTGCACATTTTGCAGAAGGAGAAGAGCACATGGAAAGGCTCAGAATGTCAGAGGGCATGAATGTCTTGAGCACTAGCAATATTGTTAGAATATACAGCACAGAAGAGGGAGGAAAGGAAGACCTTGACTATTATGCTCATAACTCTATACTGATCTTAGAGTAATTTCTTATCAATATCTTCTTTCGACTCTCTGGTTTGGATAAATTGGCCGTCGAAGATACTGTTTTCTGAGATAGAAAATGCAGGGGGAGAAATAAGTTTGTGGACTAACATCAATTGGGTTTTAGATCCTTTGAACTGAGGTGCTCTTGAAACAACAAATAATATCAAAATAGAGAGTATCAATATTATCAAAGCATACTAGACTGGAAATGAGGAGAAAGAGCTCAGGTGGAGAGCTCTTTGGAAAGATATACTTTGGAAAAGTAATCATTATATAGATGATACTTGAAGTCATATTGTGGGTTGAAATCTCAAAAATGAATATGTAGAGGGAAAATGGTCAAGGATTCATGAAATCTCTGTGGATGGATAGGTAAAAGGAAAAAAAAAATATGAAAGGGCCAATGGAAGAATCCTTAAAAACACCAAACAGCATTTCTAGGAATGGACAGATTATGTCTTTACCAAGGCAAATGTTTAAGTAAATCATTAAAACCAACAGGGTCTATTTCTGAGAACTCTCTTCTGTGTGGTTCAACAAAATGTACAGTCTGAGGTAAGAATTGGAGACATTAAATTGGCTAAATTATTTAGCAAAAGAAAATTCTTTTATTCAGTTTTCCAGAACATTATTTAAATAATTGCCACACATTATTTTACAAAGAAAGTAGCACCTCACAATAAATCAAATAATAATTAACCACACAAGAAAACAAAGCATCATAAACATATGGTAGATGAAGAGACAGACTTTTTATATACTGTTGACAGATTTCTTGTACTAAATACCAGAGATTTAAAAACTATGATTAGTATGTTAAAAGAAATAACGTGAGCTCCAACATATTTTCAGGAAACAGAAAACTAAAAAATGTGATGTAGCATACTTGGGTAGAAAATAGAAACTCAAGAAGAATTATATATATAACAAGGAAAATATAAAACTTAAATGAAACAGACAACAAATTAGAAACAAATAAAACTAAAGGAGATGTCAAAAATTTATGCCAAAATAACACAAGGAAACAGAGACTATAAATGCTATAATGAGAAGGCTTAATGTGTATTTAACAGGAGTTCCAGAAAGAGACGCAAGAGAAAACAACATATTTTAAAGGTAATAGCTGGAAAATTTCCAGAACTGTCAAACAACACGTATCTTCACATCCAGCAAGCCTAATAAATTTCAAACACAATTAAAACAAAGCACACATACACATATGCATAGACATGCTAACTCATAACCTAGTGTCACTTTAGAAAACTCAATGCATGGAGATGGTCTTAAAAATTGCTAGAACAGAAGGAGAAGTTGGGAACAGAAAGTGGACACTCTGAGAAGAATTGATTCTTTACAGTGATGATAATCGTATGTAAATCTCTGTACTGACAGAAATTGTCAAGCTAGGAGTCTGTATCTGTAAAAATATTTTTCACGGAGAAGTAGTACCACTCTTAGGACACTTGAAGGCAACTCTGACTTCTTCCCTGACCTCTTGGCTTTGTCTTTTTTTGTTTTGTATTGTTTTGTTTTTGTTTTTGTTTTTGTTTTTCCTGGGTCTCCTTTAGCATGATGTTAACTAACTGACAAGGATGTGAATCTCTGTGGAACTGAGGATAGGCCTACCGGAGCCCAACACCCATTTCCTTACAGATTATGCTATATGGATCTAGAATCCCAGAATTCTGCACAATAATAGCTTCAAGTTGCTTTTCAGGCCTGTGCAGGACACATCCCCAGTCTTACCTGCCACTGGCTGAATGAAAATTCTGCTCTAACTCTTGCTGCTCTCCCAGGCTTGAGGAGGAGCCAAAAGATGGCTCTTTGAAGAGATGGGTAGGATTTTGAACAGAGTACAGTCATGTGGACAAGGTGTCCACACCCAGGTACTTAGGAGCCTTGGAGGTCAGAAATGTAGGAGGGAAGAGGAGCACCAGGAGTCTCCAAGTGTATTCCTGCACTGGGCTCTAAAAATATTAAGGGTGGGTATGTACAAAGAGAGTTTCAGGGTGTTTGTTAACAAGTAGAATTTTGTTAAATAATTATTAAGTCATCACTTCACTCAAAAGGAAAAATGAAAGAGAATGAAAAAAGTAATTCAAAGAGAGAAAAGAAAGGAAAGATAGAAAAATAAAAATTAAACAAGACCCACAGAAAACATAAAACAGCACTATAAATAAAAAAAATTTAAAATTAGCCATAGTCAGCTTAAATCTAAAAGGCTCAAATCTTCCAACAAAAGAGAGTATCAGACTAAATAAAAAATATGTATACTCATTTTTACACTGTTCAAAAGAAGCTCATGTAAAATATAAAGAATGAAAAACCTTGAAATCCAACAACACACGCACACTTATACAACACACACACATAGATGTGTACATAAATTTATATTTATACATAAATTCTGCACAAAAGTGATTGTAGCTATATTCCTAACAGACAAAAGAAACTTTAAGGAAAAAAAGTGATACTGGCTACCTATATGAAAACAGCACGATGATTAAAGTTTCAATTTAACAGGAAGATAAAACAATTTTAAGTCAGCCTGTATCTAAGAATATAGCTTTACAAAGGATCTTTGAGTCAAAGTTCTCCAATTTCAAGAAACAGAAAGAAAAACCGGCTTAGTTAGAAAAGAAAAATGTTGATACAAAGTGAAGTGATTAGCATGCGATGTCTGGAGGGCAGGAAGAATGAGAAAACAGAAACGAGTTCCAGGCATTAACACCTGCACCCAAGGACATGGTGCAAGGAGGGGTCCAGACCCTGGGCACAGCTGCCTGACGCTGCCACGGCCAGATGTGAATCAAGTGCATGCTCCTCTGATTCTATGCCTTTCGAGCCCTATGTTGGGAATAATACAATATGGTGTCTTTTTTTTTGTTTGTTTGTTTTCAGGTTTTAGGTTTTGTTTTCATTAAGGGTGAGGTAAAGAGCTTCAAATATTTAGGTAATTGCCTCCAATTACTGAAAGACTAATTATTATGTAATTTCCTAAGAAATATATGACCACTTAAAATGAGGGGTGTGTGTGTGTGTTTGTGTGTGTATATTTAATAATGTAAAATTAGGGTCACAACATGCTGACTACCAATTCCTTTCTGTGTTCTGGCTACACACAGCTACGTGCATACTTACACACAAAAATACTGACATGTTTCTAGTACTGGTATTTAGTAAAAATGAAATAAAATGACAGGCTTAGCAATATTAAAATAGACTATTGCTGTGGCAAATAACAGAATAAAAACTTTCCTCAAAACGATAGCCTAACGTTCAAAGATGTGATTTTTCATGGAAATTACTACTGAGAAGGAATTCAACTTGCCTTTTCATGCCTAACTCTGAATGGTATTTCTGAATTATTGACTCACCTACAAGAATGTTCCTAAAATAACCTTAATAATTAAGAGGATGGAATTCAATTTCCAAATAAAAAATAACTTGTCTCATACCCACTCTGACCACATACACACACATTCACACATGCACATACACACCATATAGGACTGAGACCTTTCTGTGTGGAGCTCTGCTTGCCATCATCACTTAATTAGTCTTGAGGAAGCGACTGGCAATTTGACAGGGAGAGAGGCAAGCTGACAGCTTCTCATCAAATATCAAGCACTGTTGTGTTTCCTATGTCAATCTGGATTTGACATTTAATTTAAAAAATATCTTAACATAGGTCTACACACAATAAAACAGCAGCTACAAAACCAATTTTTTTCATATTTAATGTTAAAAAGTGCCTGTTGCCCAGAAGGCAGAATTATTTTAAGAAAAGCGTCAGTGCTTTAACTCTGGGAATATTGGCAGTACTAAGAAAAAAGCATTTTTCAGTAGTTCGAGATATTGGATTTGGCTCAGAAAGAGAAAATCATGGTGTTTAATAAGAAAATTGTGTTGCTGTGAATATAGAATTTCTATTGATAGATTTAGTAACCAACTTGGATAAAAGTTTACTCCACCTGTGTGTGTGTGAGTGTGTGTGTGTGTGTGTGTGTGTGTGTGTGTGACAGAGACAGTGTGAGATTTCTCTCCCACATACATGTATGTACATAAATGATAAATACATCATAGAAGCATTGGTACTGTGCATCTCATAGATTCTTTCTTTCTTTTTAATAAAGGCTTTATCTTCTCATGAAAAATTGAGAATAGAAACGACAGTATATTTTGATTTTACAGAAAAATGAGTACATTCTTAAGATAACATAATTAGTGGTAGAAGCAATATTTTTCATATTATTAACCTAATAAAATTCTTTTGACATTATTTCATTGTGACTAGCTGAAGAAAAACAACTTTTCATAAATAATAGGAGATTTCAATTTAGTGTTTTCAGTGTTTTAGATTATATAAGGAAATGAAAGCTTAATATTCTTCATTACTCTAAAATTTCAAATTAAATTATAAAACTATGCTAAATTATCATAATTGAAATCATAATCAGATTATTTATTTACTATTATAAAAATACTGGATAACAATGTCTTAGGATAGCAAATATCAAGTCCTGTTTAAAACACTAGATATTTTGGGGTGCCTGGGTGGCTCAGTGTTTGGGCACCTGCCTTAGGCTCAGGTCATGATCCCAGAGTCCTGGGATCAAGTCCTGCACTGGGCTCCCTTCTCAGTGGCAAGACTCCTTCTCCCTCTCCCAGTCCCCCTGTTTGGGTTCCCTCTCTCACTATCTCTCTGTGTCAAATAAATAAATAATGTCTTTAAAAAAAACTAGTTCTTTCTTGTTCTTTAATAAACTTCACATCACTCTCCTTTCGTGTAATATATTTCTTAGAATTTTCTTCCCTCAATGGTTCCAGATTAGTATTTGCCAGTTGGATGGCCCCAAGTTTTGATATGAAAAGCAGGAGTAGGAAGAAGTCATTATATTCTTAAGAGATACTAATGACCAAATATGGCTGTTACTCAGATATATCAGCAATTTCCAACTTTACTGTTGCAAGTTAATATAGTGTATAGGATAGTATGCAAATGATTCAGAATTGTGGTGTTTTCCCTGCAAACTTTCAAAAACCATCTCCTTCAGTTATGCAGGCTGTCTTTTGTGACTGTTTCCACGACCTTCCAGCAGCAGCGCCAGGATCGGTCTGCACAGCCTCTGCTCTTTCTACATGTGTGAAAGCCCTAAATATTTTATTAATCCCTTTTGTCTCATACTATTTACTGTGCCTCTGTTTACTCGACAAAGTATAGAATGATGATCTTCACTAAAGAAATGTACTGTTTAAACCTTAATGACCTACACTGGAGACCTATAACTATGATGGGAATAAAGTAGCTTTGTAGCTTCTGGGTACTTGTTATCTGTTTGCGGCATCTCAACGCAGAGCTGGCCCATTATCCAAATAAATAACAATCAAAAAAAGCAATTACAAAAAAGCAAAGAGACTTCCTTTCACTTGGAAGTTAATAACCTGAATTTTATTCCTTGATAGCAATTCTTGACAAGTTTTTGTTTCCTCTTACATAAAAATACTTGAAGTGGTATTGCTCTAAATGATCATATATATCTTATTGTCAATAACAAATCTAGGGCTGCAATCTCTACAAAACCATGCTATTTTTTCCTAAACCATGCTGTTCTAATATTCTTTATTAATTTCACTTCTATTTGGCCTTAACTACTATCTTCAAGTAGAGAAATATTAACATCTTTTGGCTGAAACAAAACTTAAAAAGTGGTCTTTAAAACAAAACATCAGTGTTGTCTTTTTGGAAACAATAAATGAAGAAGGTCTGTCTCACTCAGATAATATTCTGCCCTTTTCCTTCTAGTATAAACTGATTGTGGGTAAAGACCAAACCTTGTTTATCAACATACACACCTTTTGCCTTCTCAACCACAGCATACAGCATAGTGCCTTGAACATAAGTAGGTACTCTCTAGATGTCTTTAATTAAAATAATAAAGTTTAAATTCAAGTAAGGTGAGATACAGGGAGGTTGGACAGAGAACTATACTGGATAAAAAAAAAAAAAGAAAAAAAGCTATGGTCAGATTATACTTACTGCATAAATGTGGTAGGACCAGTCCATGGGAGAGTAAGAATAAGAACAGAATGTGAAGATGGTCCATCTTAATTAGAGGCTCTTAACCTTCTCATCAATTATGTATACACACATCTGTATAGAAAAAAGAAGCTGTTGCATTTTACTTTTTTGGGAATTTGTCAAAATGATTCTATATCTTTCATAAACTTTAGTGCTTACAATAATCTTAGTTGGAAAGATAACCACTACTTACATAATCAAATTCAAACTTCTCATATATCATTTCCTCTAAGGAACTTTTATTTTTCATCTCAAATTATTCACTTTCCTCTGTGACTCCATTTTATATTATACCCAATTTTATCATAGCAATTTTAACACTTCATTGTACTTATTTCCCTACCAAACTGGCCCTTCCCTACATTGAACGTACCTTGGAGACAGAAAATAAGCATTTAAAAACATACTTCCTGAGGTATGACTAGGTGACTCAGTTAGTTAAGCATCTGCCTTGGGCTCCGGTCATGATCTCGGGGTTCTGGTACTGAGCCCTGTGTTGGGCTCCCCACTCAGCAGGGAGTCTGCTTCTTCCTCTTCTCCTCCCTTGCTCATCTTCCCTCTCTCTCAAACAAATACAATCTTTAAAAAAAACACACATACTCTTGAATGAATGAATGTATGAATGCATGAATTTATGTTTCTTGAATGAATGCATGGAGAAACTTTTTTTGTTGTTGTTTTTTCTGTGTAAGCTTGTATGCCAAATAGTATTCTTATCTGAAGGCTTGGATAGAATGTTCTTCATTCCTAAATTGGCCAAGGAGAATGCAAAGAGAGAGGACATGGAGAAAGTAACAGAATATTTGGCTCATTACTCCTGAAGTGGATTACTCAACATTAATCTACCTCTGCAAACCTTGTATCTGTTGTATACAGTTGTCTGGTTTTTTTTTGTATAGTAGTCAAAAAGATATTTTTGTTGGAGAAAAACCTGGCAGGAGAAAAGAGTGATTATAGGGTAGATGATGACATGTCTATTTCCTCTATGGCTCCAGGAAAGAAACTTGAGCAGCTACCATCAAGGGGTGAAGGCCGCAGGTTCTCAGGATTGCATAGAAAAGCTGTGCAAGTCTCTGGCTGAAAGCCCAGCTACTTTGGTGTCCAGGTGACCACATACAATTATACACTGAGATGAAACCCTTTTCTTCTGCCACGAGGGAGAACTTTACATGATTCTGACTGTAAGGAAGAGAAATACTCAGAACATTTCAGAGTGGCGACTTGCAGTGGCAAGACTTCCACGAGTGACTTTGTGTGAAACAGGTGTGGACAAGTGGGAGCTGAAGGAGTGATGGGAGCATGGGGTAATACAGCATGGGGACTACAGTTGTGCAAAGGTCTCCTCCGAGTGGCCCGAAGCAGGAACAAGATGCTGTGGAAGGGAGAGCAGTGCTTACACCATTGCACAGGTCAGGGTTATCAAACTCAGTCATTTGAGTAAAAGGATTTGAGTAAAAGGTTTTGAGGACACAACTGAAATTGGAAACTATAAATCTGCCTCACCTGGCAGAGTTATGTGATTTTCTCCAAGAAAGCTCAGCAGCTCAGAAGATGAAGAATGTTATTAGACAGATCCAGGTTGAGAGTGTGTTCAGATGGAAGTAGAAGAAAGGCAGGATCACAGGGAGATTGAAGATAAGAGTGATAGGAAGTGGCCCAGCATGATGATGAAGCTCATTAGGAATGTAAAGCCAAGAAGCATGATATGAAAAACTATATATATAAAGAGGGATTTAAGACCTAAGTGAATGAATGGATATATTTAGTGAGGATAAGCATTTGTTATTAGAGAGAGGGATTTAGGACGTAGTTCAGTTTATGAGATTATAAATCCTGCCTTTGGCCTCAGGAGGAGTTTCCTGAAGAAAAATGATGTGATATTATTGTTGTAAAAAATATTAAGAAATTTGGAATACAATAAAGTTACTCAGGATAATTGTGGAATTGGGGAAACCAAAATGAGTGGCTCATCACATTCTCCTTAGAATGAAAGGCTATAGCTTTGCATTTAGTTGTATAGATTAAGAAAAAGTAACAACAGTTATTCTTAATATCCTCAAATGTCATTCCTTGAAACCAGAAAGCTCTCTTTTTGATACACAGCATAGTGCAAATGGCAATGAGGTAGGGTGCTCAAGGTGCCCAGGATTCTTCCAGGTGCTTGGGTCCTAGCAGGATTTGCTGAGAGATGAGAGATGGTAGAGCGAGGAGGTTGGAGCAAGGTGTTTCAGAGGCCAGCCCTGGAAGTGGTATACTCAGGTTCACTTCCTTTTCCTTGGCTGAAACTTAGAAAGGACCATGTAATTGCATAAGATCTGGGAATTATAGTTTGTGTGCATAGGAAGAAGAGGAGAAATATGAATATTGGTAAACACCAGCATTCTCTGACACAACAGGCGATGGCAAAAACATTGCTATGTAGTATGATTTTACAGTGAAGGACAACAGCAACAATAAAGGTTGTCTGGAAGGCTTATGTAAATCTGGAAAAATTCTTAGCTTGTCCTCAGACAAGACTCTTGTGAAGAAACAAGTAACTTTCTGAGAATGTTATCAGGATAAAATATTATTCAAATTGTGGACCCTAAATATAATCTGCAATAACAATGGGAATAGATTAGCGTTTTTAAAGTCACATTATCAAAGTGAGGATTAGTGGCAAGTCATTGAGGAGACTCAGAAGAGGGAAGACTGGTTGAGCAACTGAGCTCCAATGGACGAAGGAAGTTCTCCCTATTGGTATCACAGGATGTCATGGGAAGGAGAGAGGACAACCTGACAGGGAAAGAAGATAGAGACCACATATACTAAGGATTTCAAGTATAGGTAAATTATTTAATTGTCCAAGAATATTACTGTCAGTAGCTGCACCATGTATCAATGGTTATGAAAGCTCAGAATTAAAACACCAGCAACATTTCTGGTGGTATATTTCTGCGACAAGAGAATCAAACTATCTTATTTACTTACATGCAGGAAATATTTAGTTATGACATATCACAATAAATTCTGAGTTACTAATTTTTTATTCTCCACAGTTTTACTTATTTTCTTCAAATAATACATGTTTATGGTCTCTTGTAATATACTTTGTTTGACCCCCGCTGGAGGAAAAAAAAGTGGGACAGTCTGCCCTCAGACTATTTAAAAGATAGTAGGAATAATCATGGATATATAGGTGAGTGCCACAAATGAAAGAGTTATGCACAAAAAGTTATTTACATAAATATGGAATATGAGAAATATGACTTAAATGCATAACACGGACACACACAACTATGCACACCTCACACACACACATTAGGGAGCTTGTCTGGCTATCCAAGAAATATGTGTGTATGTCATCAGTTAGTAGACAAAGAGAGGAAAGAACAGTGCAGAATGACATGCTTCCCCAGTAGTAGTAGTCCTTTCCAGGGAAATATGTGAGTTTTGTGAAGAAGAGGAAGAGGGAACACATGAAGAATTGGCAGGAGACAAAACTGTGGAAGTCAGTACCTACCAGAACATGAAACACCTTTGGCTCAATGTTAAGGCATTTGAGCCTAAAATAATCCACTGAAGAACTGTAAACAGGGAAATGGTTTTACCAATGAACATTATAGGAAGATCACCCTGACTCTAGTGTGGAAAGAAGCATAAGAATGGGTATGGAATTTATTAGGAAGTTATTCCAGTTGTTCAGGTAAAACTGGTAAGTCCTAAATGAGGGTAATGACAGTTGAAATTGAGAGAAGAGAATGGATATTAAAAAAAAAAAAAAAACCTAAGAATGTAGAATCTTTAACTCTGGGGCTTATTGAAAATAATGGGATGAGTGAGATCAGGGAGACTGGGAGTGGTCTTGTCTGAGTGATTTCATTCACTGATATAAGGAGAACAGGAAGACAGGAACATATCATAAATATTTTCCTTTCAGGTGCCCATGTGTTTGGACTTTTGGTATGGCACTCAACAGGTATGATTTAGTTGGTGATCATACTCTGAGATTTGTCAGCATTTACATGGTACCAAAAGCCATATTGTACATGAGTTCACCCAGGAAGATAGATACATATAACAAAAATGAATGCCAAGGGCAAAGACTTGGGAATAGAAAATGTAAGAGATGACTAGAGGAAGAAAGTCAGGAGGAGGAATGAAGTAAATGTTGGAGGAAAATCAGATATTAAAAATTGAGAGAAATTAGGAGAGAAGACTTTCATAAAAGAGAGAACTTTCAAAAGCTGCAAATAATGTAGAAAGTTTCAGGAGGCAGCAAAGTGTTGATTCAACTTCTTAAACAGGATTACGAAACCATTATCTTAATTATACAGATTGCAGAGGCATTACAGAGGTCAGGGTGATGATCTCTTTCAAAAGGAATGCTTCTCTTGGCAATGCTTTTCTTTAGTAATATCTAAGCCTGAAGTATATAAAGTTTGATCTCCTATTTCTTTTACAAAGGTAATTTGAACATGCTCCCATGCATGTATATTTAATGCATAAAGAGCAAAGATACTGCTCAAGATCTTGGTTTAAAAAACAGTAACAGAGAAAAGTAACAACAATAAAATAGATACAAAAGAAAGTGTGATTGGAGCAGCAGACTGTTATCAAGGAGATATTCAATTAAAATTACATCTCAAACCCAAGAGTAAAATATAGTATAGAATATGGACATTCTATAATTCCAGTAGCTGATTTAATGTTTACAGAAGATTCGGTGAAGAGATGAAAGTAAGTGATTTTATTGTGGGCAAAGACTTTAAACAACTGTGCCTTCAAGAGGATAAGACTAATATTTTCAAAACACAGATTACAAAATTTACTCCCAGGCAAGGCACTATGGTTATAAGGAGACTCTATATATTCATAAATTGTTTGACAGGTTTTGTTTGGCCAAAACTAAATAATCAAGCTAATTTCTCATATGGCTGAAAGATTTATTTTTCTGAGTATGGCAAATATGACTACAATAGTGTTCTAAATACTGAATATTAGCACAAAGATCTTTTTTTTTTAACTCTTAAAGCTTTTGTTTTACTAATATTTATAGACAGAACATTACAGGCCCAATTTTCAAATACATACTTTCTTAAAATTTAATTTATTAATTTTTAAATTAACATATAATGTATTATTTGTTTTAGGGGTACAGGTCTGTGAATCATCAGTCTTACACAATTCACAGGACTCACCATAGCACATACCCTCCCCAGTGTCCATCACCAAACTACCCCATCCCTACCATCCCCCCTCCCCTCCAGCAACCCTTAGTTTGTTTCCTGAGATTAAGAGTCCCTTATGGGTTGTCTCCCTCCCTGGTCCCATCTTGTTTCATTTTTCTTCCCTTTTCCCCAATGACCTCCCACCCTGCCTCTCAAATTCCTCATATCGAAGAGATCATATGAAAATTGTCTTTCTGGAGGCACCTGGGTGGCTCAGTGGGTTAAAGCCTCTGCCTTCAGCTCAGGTCGTGATCCCAGGGTCCTGGGATCGAGCCCCGTATCGGGCTCTCTGCTCAGTGGGGAGCCTGCTTCCTCCTCTCTCTTTCTCTCTGCCTGCCTCTCCACCTACTTGTGATCTCTCTCTCTCTGTCAAATAAAATCTTAAAAAAAAAAAGAAAAAGAAAATTGTCTTTCTGTGATTGACTTATTTCACTTAGCATAATACCCTCTAGTTCCATCCACATCATTGCAAATGGCAAGATTTCATTTTTATGGTTGCATAATATTCCAGTGTGTGTGTGTGTGTGTGTGTGTGTGTGTGTGTGTGTGTGTGTGTATTTATACATATACCACAACTTCTTTATCCATTCATCTGTTGATGGACATTTATGCTCTTTCCATAGTTTGGCTCTTGTGGACATTGCTGCTGTAAACATTTGGGTACACATGCCCCTTTGGATCACTACATTTGTATCTTTAGGTTAAATACCCAGTAGTGCGATTATTGGGTCATAGGGTAGCTCTATTTTCAACTTTTTGAGGAACCTCCATACTGTTTTCCAGAGTGGCTTCACCAGCTTGCATTCCCACCAACAATGTAAGAGTGTTCCCCTTTCTCCACATCCTTGCCAACACCTCTCGTTTCTGGACTGGTTAATTTTAGCCCTTCTGACTGGCGTGAGGTGAGATCTCACTGTGGTTTTGATGCACAAAGATCTTCTAAGTAGTTCTGGAGGTCATTGATTTATTTTAAATTTAACTTTCTTAACGGCAATTATATATTTTCTGAGGATTAGGATAAAGTCATGCAGTCCATTATTTTACTTTAAAAAATAAAATATTGAGGTTTATCAACTATAATGTGGAAACTAGAATGTATACTCTAGTGAAATGGTTTCTCAAACGATCTCAAGGGAGGAATAAAAGCAAAAAGGAAGTAGTTAGTGAAGAGGGAATGACAGCACTTGGGAGAGAATAACCATTATCACACCATCATCACATTTATGGTAGCCATGCAAATGAGGACATATCATAATGACTCATGGACCCTAGAGTTTAGGAAAACAGGTTTTTAAAAATTCAGATACAAGTTATTTATTTCATACCTCTGAAATTGTCAATATCTCAGGCAGTCTGGAAAGCCCTATAAAACCTATATCTCTCTGTGCAATTATGTATAACCTTAGTGAAGAAGAAGAAATGGAGGTGTATTTTAAAAGTTAGTACAGCTGCACTTGAGTTATGAGAAAATTAAAGGGTGAGGGAGTACTTACCCAAGATGGAAATGAGGAACATTAAAGCATAATGAGGAATTTATCACAGAATTTTAAGAATAATATTGGTAGGTCCTAAGCTTCTGATTTTATTATATGAGCATTGATAATTACTAATGATTGCAAAGACTGCTTTATTAAATATATTTAGAACTAAATGATGTGAGAACAGTTGGATCACTGCTTCAGGCTGATGGCTTAATGTTTATGAATAAGATTGCAGTTGCAAAATCTGCCAGCTCCTAGTCCCTTCAGTTTTTTCTAGAAAAGATTTTTATAGAAAGCATTTGTAAAAATGAATTGAAATTTAAGATGAAATAGTGATTATAGGATAACCTTAGCTTCTCTTTACAAAATCAAGTCTCTTGGCTAAGAATAATTACATCCCATTATACGAAAGTAGCTACAAATTAATTGTTTGACCATGGCAAATAATCACTGAATAATGGTGAAAACAGTAGAAATTACCAGACCATTGAGAGCAGGCAAATGTGATTATTTAAATCTAGTTATTTCTATGTTGGTTTAGAAATAGATAATTAATCAACATTTTAATAAAACATGATACAACCACTATCAGTCTAGATAGATTCAATTCATATATATTGGGAGATCTATTGGTTTTGTTCTTGGGAGAACTCTAATACACATATTTACAGTTGAAGCAACAGAACCGTAGAGGAAATTATTAAAGTAATTGTAACTCACATGGCTACATCTGTGAACTGAGATTCAAATCTATATCTCAGTGATTCTAAAACCTCAGTTCATTTGACTACCTAACCTTGACTCCAGCACAGACTAGAAGATGACCTAAAATCCTCAGAAGATATAGATGAATGGGTTAAATAAAAATGCATGTGCTCTAGGACACATATTGAAATGATCCAACTGAATAAACAGACTATAGCAACACATATAAAAATGACATATGGGGTTCATTCATTCATTCATTTTCTTTCTTTCTTTTTTTATTTACTTCTTAAATAAATATCCACTAAGCACCTCGGTTCCAGACATTTTTTTAAGAGTTACAAAAGTTGAAAAAAAAAAAAACCCTCTCATCTCAGTAGCCTACTTTCTAGTAAAGGAGGATTGCTAATTAACAGTATAATTAAAGAAAAACATAGTACATTAGATGAAGATAAATGCTAAGTAGAAAAATGAAACAAGGAAGGAGGATGAGCACTATTAATAGGAAGATTACACTTTCTTATAGATTAATTAGGGAAACCGTCATTTGAGTAATGACTTGAAAGAGATGAGGAAAGTAGCAATGTAAATATCAGATGGAAGAGACCTTAGGAAGTCATCATATTAAAATTTTTATTTTTTCCTTTCTAGTAACTTTTATTGAGGTAAAATTCAAATAACATAAAATGAACCATTTTATGATGTATAATTCAGTGGCATTTAGCATATTCATAGTTTGTGAAACTGTCCTCTCCATCTAGTTCCAAAACATTTTTATCATGGCAGAAGGAAATCTTGTACACATTAAACTGTCATCTCCATTCCTCCAACCTCTGACAATCACTGATCTGCTTCTTGTCTCTATGGACTGATCTATTCTTGATACTTTGTTATAAGTGGAATCATTCAAAATCAAGCCTGACTTCTTTCAGTTTGTTTAACGTTTTCAAGATTTATCCACATTGTGGGGGAGAACAGCCAATGAAACTGTTTGCAGCCAAAGGATTCATTGGATGTTGGAGAAAGCAATAGAAGTTGAATTCTAACAAGCAATAAGGCTGATTATTTGGGAGATTAGCTGTTAGTGTGAACAGTGTGTAGGACAATTTAATACCAATAACAGCATTATGTGAGGTAGGGTTGAGAGATAAGGAGGGACTTTCTTGTAACATGAAGAAGCAGAGGTCTCTCACGTCACTGAAGAATTAAAAAGCCAGCAGAAGGGGCGCCTGGGTGGCTCAGTGGGTTAAGCCTCTGCCTTCGGCTCAGGTCATGGTCTCGGGGTCCTGGGATCAGGCCCCGCATCAGGCTCTCAGGCAGAGAGGGGGAGCCTGCTTCCCACTCTCTCTCTGCCTGACTCTGCTTACTTGTGATCTCTCTCTCTCTGTTAAGTAAATAAATAAAATCTTAAAAAAAAAAAAAAAAGCCTGCAGAAAAAGTGAGTAGCACTGTTGTCTGAGAAACTAAGAAAGACTAGTGAAGTGAGTAGCACTGTTGTCTGAAAAACTAGGAAAGACTAGTGCACGTTTTACAACATAACAAACCCAGAGTGATGTACTGAAGCTCCAGTACAAAGATCATAATACAGGGGCAGTCAGAAAACCATGCAAATGGAATACCAAGAATAAGTGCAATAGATTAAAGGAGGAATTTCAAATATAATTAATTACCAAGACAACTCAGTCATGTCAACAGCTTGCTTTTATGAGCCAGAGTGCAGTTTATAGGTTGTTTGGGCAAGCAAAGATTGAGAGACAATTTACAATATCCCTTTCCCTTAATATCTCACCTCTTGGGGGTATGCTGGAATTGGGGTTCAGGCTTTATCTGGTGGGAAGTTCTGAGAAGTTCTAAGTTGATTTTGAAATTGAAGATGGCTTCCCATGTCGGTTTCCTCTAGAGGAGCTCCTCTGATTTTGGATAGCCTGAAGAGGATATTCTCTGGTTTGTGCTATGGTCAGAAAAACTATGTATTTATGAGAGGAGGGAAGTCAATTAGCATCTCATAGACCATCTCCCACAGTGCCCAGAAATGCTGGCATAGGCTCCAAACTGCTATGTCCTATTTTAGAAAATAGCATAAATTATCTACAGCTTCACTGAGTGAGACATAGAACATAATCCTTGTATATGGGATTCTAGGATAGTGTGCACTACAAGTTCAGAACCTACTGCCATTGCTTTACTTCCATCTAAACAATCAGCAATTTTTCAGCTTGACCCTGAAACACCACACAAGAAGTGAAAGATAACTTTATTTATTAAATAATTTTTGTTACTAGACAAGGAAAGAGTTGATGTGCGAAAGAAGGAAAAAAATCAGAAAATCTTTCTGTGAACATATTTTGAAGTAACAAATTTTTTCTCATAATCAGGGCTTTGATTAAATGTATACCTTAGGGAATTAAGAATTCTATCCATAAATCCTTTAAGGATGGCCAAAAGTCTTTTGGTAGAGAAGATATAAAAAAGATTAAAATTGTGTGACTATATAAAGGATTAAAATTGTGTGACTTGGGTTAACTTCATTTCTGTAATGACAGCTCCAAATTGAATGATTCAAGCTTCCACCCTACCCGTGAGCCAGCATGAGGGCATGCTCACATAACACCAATGATCTCTCCAATTCTAAAGAGTAAATTTTTCTCACTGGTAAATTATTGTCCTCAATGTGTGATTCAGGCACACAATGTATCCACGATGTGGCTCTGCCATTCCCAGAGCCCTACTAATCATCATTGCCACTCAGAATTGAAAGAGTAAGGGGGGACATTTCTCTTCTTAAAAGATTCGGCTCCCCTGTAGCAGACATTGCTTCTGCTTACATTTCACAGTTAGAACTCAGTTATACGTCAATGTTTAACTGCCAGGGAAGTCGTAAAATTAAGTTAGTTACAGTTAAGGAAAAAGGGAAACACATTTTGGGTAAATGACAGCATTTGCCACACCAGCTATTGGTTGTTCATTGCCTGAGTGACCATAGAGATTCTCTTCTGTGAGTTTGTGTGCCATATTTAACCCATTGATTATGAACCCATAGGCAATATTTTGGTTATTGTAAGTTATAATTATAGACTGACCATGAATAAGAATTCATCCTGTGAAATTAATCTAGTTATTTTTATAATAACATTTTAAATAAGAAATTTGGATAACATAATGTAAATATTGTCTATCTATTACGTCAGATATTTGACAAAGTTTCTTAAGTATTTTTCCTGGGAAGTAGAAATGTGAAGTGGATTTTGGCTGAGTTACATGAATTAACACTTGTTATAATAACTATATTCAAAGTGTACCAATGAATATATTCAATGTTACCTCTTGAGGTATCTTAAGGGATGTGACTCAGGGCTCAGACCTGACTCTGTAACCATTAAATATTTTAAAGACAAAAATGTTTATTTTATCATCTTTTGCTATAAAGTAAACCAGAAGAGTATGGTTATAGAAGCATAATTTTTTGTAAAGATCTGCTCAGTCTGTTACCCAGTCCATAATAAAATAATGGGACTATATATGGACAACTAGAAACTGCTATTCTAGTCCATTTGAAGATAAACTATGGATAATTATCAGGGAGGAAGTTGATGTAATTATAGACCATGTGGGGGAAAAAAAAGTCCAATAAGCCATCAGTATTTTATGACCAGAAAAAAAGGAAATAAATAGTTCTGAATTCCATACTCTTGTCAGGACATATCTGGGGTGACATTTTGTTCTGGGCACTACATTTTATTTTATTTTTTTTTTAAAGATTTTATTTATTTGTCAGAGAGAGAGAGAGTGAGCACAGGCAGACAGAATGGCAGGCAGAGGCAGAGGGAGAAACAGGCTCCCTGCTGAGCAAGGATCCCGATGTGGGACTCGATCCCAGGATTTTGGGATCATGACCTGAGCTGAAGACAGCCGCTTAACCAACTGAGCCACCCAGGTGTCCCAGGGCACCACATTTTAAAAGAAAGTGGAAGATATATTATGTCCCAAAGATAAGCATCTAGGAAATCAAATTTTATCAAGGATAATTGAATAAATAGAAATTTTATTACTTGGAAAAATAAAAGGCAAAGAAATAAATATCAGAAAGCTTTTCAAGTGACAGAGGAATTGGGCACAGGATATCTGACTAGGAAGTAGTGAGCAAATTATTTTAGAATGATTATATGACAAAGAACAATCACTAATAATGGATTATTCTGACATTGTGCCTTAGAATTTAGGTGAGGTGTCATATTTGAAAGGGGATGGGAACAAGCACTCAGCAGTCACTAATTCCTCTCAATTCTGTAATGTCGCTGGGCAAATGTTGCCAGACCTCACTATCTACAGGTGCTATGTGCTCCTTTCTTAGGAATCAGTTCTGCTCTGGAAGAGATTTTACTCCACAGTTCTGCTAATCTGTGTGATTTTGCTGGTCTCAACTCAGCTGGCTCTTTGTGGGTTTGGTTGGTTTGGGAAAGCCCGGTTGGGATGACATGGCTTGGCTTCCCATGGTCTCCCAGCCTCTCGGCCAGGCTTGTTCAAAACAGTGGCAATGCCTGGTGAGGCCTGGACTACAAATTGGTATACTGTCACTTCCACTGCTTTCTGGAGGCCAAATCCACTCACAGGGTCAGCCCTGATTCAGGTGGAGTGACACTGTAAACAGCATAAAAGCTGGAAGAGTGGAGAATTGATGTAATTTTTATAATCTATATGCAACAAGAAGCACAAGATAATTATTATATACAAGAGAAACATGTGCTTTGATGACCATACATGTAAACTATTAGTCTGGGCTCTCATGTTCAAATGTTGCCTTTAGTATTTCTCAGAAACTTGAAACTTGATGTTCAGTTTAATCCCTAATATTAGCATTTCTCATGGGGAACAGTTTTTCAGAAATCTGTGGTTTCTAGGGACATAAACTTTGATAAAAGGAAAAAAGTTTAGAGATATGAAATAAAGAAGGTTTTCATGCAAAAATATATTGCTGGTAATGATTTGTACAAAACCTATGATGTATTTACTGTGGGTTAAACTTCTAAGACTTTCTCTCTTTGATCTATTTAAAATCCAATTGAAGATAAATCTTACATACTTAAAGAGAAAATCAGTTGTATCAGGAAGTAAATTGTAAATGTCAAATTAGTTGTATATAAAATGAGTTCTGTAAAAAGCCAAAGGAGTGTGATTTAACTAGTCTGTCTGAGTGATCAAGAGACTTCACTTGTCTGGTGAACAGCATAAGCTAAGGCTCAGAGAATAATGTACACATCATGAGATGTGCGCACACACACACTGAGAAGTGTAGTGGAGTGTGGGGAAACTACAGAAAAGCAACAAAGATTAGCTGAAATTTAGATTACTCACATTTGGGACTTAGATAAAAGTTAGAATTGTTGGGAATTTAAGTTATCAAAATGTGAAACACTAAAAATTTATGCAGGGGGATTAAGTAATAAAAAGGATATTTTAAGAACATTAGGTGGGGCTAATTTTGTATTCAAATTAGAAGCTAATGAGACAGAAAGATCTGCTGGAAATTGCTGTCATACATTTTATAGACATATTAGTGATGAATATTGGGATTACAGGGTTCTATTTGTTTGTATTTTAAGATTTATTTATTTATTGGGGGAGGGACAGAGAAAGAGGGAGAGGAGGAATCCCAAGCAGACTCCCTGCTGAGTTCTTAGCACCATGTGGTGCTTGATCTCACAACCCTGAGATCATGACCTGAGGTAAAATCGAGTCAGACCGTTTAACTGACTAAGCTACCCAGGGGCCTCTGGGATTACAGTTTTGATGATGAAGTAGAGGAATTTATGATGGGATTTTCATTAAGAGGGAAACGATGGGTAAATATCAGTAAGTGCTATCATCGGTATAATTGCACCTGTGCTTCTAAGTGGTGTGAGAGGAACATCCCTACTGAGAATGCAGGATGAGGGAGGGTCAGGCATGGGCAAACTAGGGTGGGGATACTAACATGAAGACACTAGCCTAGTTGTCCTCACAGAGAGCTAGAAACATTGAATTTCTCCAATTTGAAATTCAAATTTCTCCAATTTGAAACCATGCATTATATTATGAAAACCACAAAGAATTAAAGCCACTTTCCCTGTTAATCTGTTGGTCAGGTGAAGAACAAATTGTCTTTCTTGACAGATTTCTGCCAAAGGTTCACCCAGAAACAAAATGTAAGACTCCCTTTTCCACGGACTCAATTTTGCCCTTATAAATATTACATTTCCCTATGTTTACAAACTGTATATGATTGATGTCTTTGGTATGTGAGAATATTCAGCTGTGCTCTAACATAACATCTTTGAGTTATTCTTTGACACTGCTGACAAAAATATGCCCAGTGATGGTTTCCACAAGAGATATTACCTAGCATTGCTTTGATTTCCAGATCCTGGTGAATTTTTTATATCAGTATAATTCACATTTCCATATAGAAATTCAGATCATGAGTAGCTGGGTGGTGGGAGAGGTTTTTTTCAAAACAGAATTCACTATATGAGGACAACTACCAATTATAATCAAAATACTATTAAAATTTATCCCCATTAATAAGTATCCCAGGATAGTATATTATTTACCTATCAATAATATTTTTCTTACATTTATCCATGTTACTCAAGCAGTGTATCACAGCATATCAAACTTTTATAACACCCATAATTTTTCCTTCTTTGTTATCACTAGAACAATAAAATACTTATTTTGAGGGTGTTTATTTAAATATTTAACACTATTATGGCATGTTTTTTTGTTCATAATTTTATTAAGCATTTAAAGAGAGTAAGGTAACATTCTAGTGACAAAGTCCTTGCTGTTGGCTTCCCACATTCTGGGTGATAAGCCTTTCCCAGAGGCCTGCTGGGGCTTCCCAGAGTGGGATTTAAGAGAGGGGCCACTTAGTGTGCATAGAGAAGTGAAGAGACACTTCCCGGGAAAGGAGACACTGGAGGTGAGTTTTAAAGAATAGGTAATTTCTCTAGGCAACAATAGGAAAATAATTTTAGATGGAGGGGCTATATAGTACAAAACATTCCCTATAGGAAGCAACAGTTGTCTCGGAGATAATAAGTGTGCACTATATATAAGAAATGAGAATGGATCTGGTTTTCACTGCTACAGCTCTCCTATGTTACCTAAAATCTTTGACCAACTCTGGTATTTGGAAATAGTGAGTGGACTGAGAGGAGAATATGTGCTTTGGGAGTGAGGACATTAGTTTTAGGTACATAGGAGGAAAGGGAAGAAACAGATGACTATGGTAAGTTTAAAGAAAGAAATAGGATGCAGGTGTTCTCCAGAGACTGAGCCCTCAGAATATATTGTCTTTTTAGGGCCTATAAGAAAGAGAACATAAGTGCACCTGGGTGGCTCAGTGGGTTAAGCCTCTGCCTTCTGTCCAGGACATGATCTCAGGGTCCTGGGATCCAGCCCTGCATTGGGTTCTCTGCTCAGCAGGGTGCCTGCTTACCCCTTTCTCTCTCTGCCTGACTCTCTGCCTACTCGTGATCTCTCTCTCTCTCTCTGTCAAATAAATAAATAAAGTCTTAAAAAAAAAAAAGAGAGAGAACACAGAAACTTTCTTGTATGACCTGATGTATATCTATTTTTGGTTTAATATAAGTATAGATAAATCAGGTTTAAATGAATTGATTGCTTAGTTGTGAAATATCCATTTATAATCATATTTCTTTTTTATTTTAGCTCTTCTTATATAAAATACCATGCGTACAAAAGCTTCTTATTGAATTCCTTTTTCTTTTTGAAAATTACGAAAATGTACAAAAGAGAGTCTTAGGGTATATGCTAAACCCCTACGCCAGTCCCTCTTTTTAGTTTTAAATTTAGGAATTCCTGATTCAGCAAATGGCAGCTATGAAGAACATCTACTATGAACCTAAACTTAATTGTAAACCAGCAATTTAAAAGTTTCAGTTACTTTTAGAAAATTCATAAAAATGCTTTGTTTTATAAAATTAAAGCATGAATTTATAATTTGATTTGTCTACATGATATAAAAATACATTTGACTGAAGGGTTCTTGACTAAATTTATTTAATCAATTGTTCTGTATTGTTGTCAGAGTTTAGGAAGCACACATTTAATTGCTGGAGTTTTCTAGATTAAAATATATTCAATTTCTAAATACTAAGAGTATATGTTAAAGTGCTACAAACACAATATTCTACCTCCAACTTTTGACATGTTAAGAAAAAATAAAACACGTAGAGTTAGTTTTACTCTTTTATTAAATTTGCTAAGATTTCTCTATTTTCTTCACTAAGTATATTAATAATATATTAAGGTCATTGTGTTTACTTTAAAACTAAGATAAATTAAAACCAACCTAGAGGGGCACCTGGGTGACCAAGTTGTCAAGCGTCTGCTCAGTTCATGATCCTGGGGTGCTGGGATTGAGTTCCACATCAGGCTCCCTGCTCAGGCGGAAAGCCTACTTCTCCCTTTCGCACTCCCCCTGCTTGTATTCCCTCTCGTTGTCTCTTTCTCTCTGTCAAATAAATACAATCTTAAAAAAAAAAACAAAACAAAACCTAGAGAACTCCATAGTGAATTTGTATTTAATAGAAAACTCTTTATTCTCAGATTTTATTATTCTCAATCTAACAACTAATTTTGTTTTTACTTTGTAAATTTTCACTGATAATTATAAATGCCTCCACTATCCAAAGTAATATATGCCAAAGTAATAGGTACAATCAAATTGTGTCACATAAATGAAATGTATTCTGTATATCATTACACTACTAATAATATTCCTCTTTATTTTTAGTGGCCCTCTTAAAATGAAAATGTTTCCTAATTATACCCTAATGTTTTCCACTTTAATATTTCCATGTCACTGAAGCATGGCTAAAATGACAGGGGAGTCATTGCAAATCTCATTAGCTTTTATATCACTAAAATTCAACTTCACAGGAGAACTCCCGTGTTTTAGGATGCATCTTTTATTTTATTTCCTTAGCTGATTTTAAATATATAATCACTTATTTGGGGGAAATAAATGCAGCTCAAGTCTAGTATCTCTTTACCTTTTAGTGTATTTTCATAGTCTGCGGAGATTAGAGTAGAATGATGGTCATGTGCAGTTTTTAGAAGATTAATTAGAATCACTAATAAAAACAATTTTACTTCAACGTCAGGACAAAGATAGCGAAGTGGTGTGTTTCATGAATTTTAAGATTTGTTTTTTTCGGTGAATTATTATTTCATTGAATGCAGGGAACTGTTGTTTGACTCCAGTAAAAAATTAATCATATTAATCAATTATTAATTTTATTTTTGTGGTTACAAGTATGGAAAGGGGAACTATATTTTTCAAAATACAGCTCTCATAAACTTGGAAACATCTGTGGGTCATCTATCGTGTGCCAGGCAATGTAAAACCGCTCTGGTGTCCTACAAAGATGAATTAACTAGAGTTTCTTAGATTTAAGAAACTCACTGAATTACCACATTTTGTTGACTTTTTGCCCATGAGCATTTTTCTACACAGTGAAAGTATCAGGTTCTATTTAATAGGGCAATTGTTAATTCTGATGGGGGAGAAAACATCATTATTATAGAAACCAACTTTGTGTAGCACAAATCTCTGCTTGTATTTCAACCTACTCACCTTTATTTTGTTAGCAGAGGTTGTGAAAACTGAGTACTCACTTAGAGGAATGAAATATAATAGAAAATAAATGGAATGAAAATAATAAAATTAATAATAAAACAGAGGTGTTGTGGAATTTTCACAGTAGAACAGGTCAGCAGTTCATCTAGTTGGTACATTCATTATGAGTAAAAACAGGATAACCAAGACCACATATTTTAGAGAAAAGCATTGTGCTGATGTAATATAGCCTAACTTTCAATATTCTTCTACAGAGAAAATCTTTTCTTTATCCCATTAATGATTATATAAAGAAAAGCGATATACTTGAGGCCATGCTCAAAACTGTTATTCTATCTGAATAATGAATAAAAATATTTATTTTTTAAAAATGTGTTCCTTCCAATTGACTCTTGAAGAATAAATTCTAGACTTTTAATCACCTTTTGTCATTACACATATGAATATACCTGATAGAATATAAAAGTTTGAGAAATGGGGCAATTATTTCATTGCAGACCTATATATTTTTATTAAAGCAATTAAACCAAAACCTCTGAACATACCCTGTATGACTTAGGTATGTGACAGAACTACCCTGAATATTACTTTGTTTCTTTGAAAGTCACTTAATGTATGCTGACTTTTTTCTTGGCTAAAGTAGGTAGAAGCACTTTCAAACTACAGACTGAAATTTAAAATGATCAATATACTATATAAAACAGTATCAATTTGTTTTTATTTTCACTTCTTCTGTAATAAATTAACAATGTCAAGATGCTAACAGAAGTTGAGATTCTGGAGGGAAAAAGAAAGCTTTAAATTTTAATATGCTGCCAGATAGTGATAATAAAAATTCGCTTTCCAAAGCAATAAGCATTTTTTAGAAACACAGTGTATCCTGTTCATCTGAATATCAACCTTTCAGTGTGTCACCTTGTGTAACACCCATTTAGTAGGCCATATCACCTATATCAAGCCAGCTCTACCTTGATGGGGAATGTGATTACATTAGTAATTTCCATGAGCTAAAGACCATTGTCTGAAAGTTTATGCAAACAACTTTCTTAATCAGAAGCATTTCTTAATCAGAATCAGTGTTGGTTAACATGATAATCAAAATGTTATATGCAGCATGCATACTTGAGAAGTGTTGTCTTCAATTTTCTGAGAGAATTCTGATGATTAGAGTTTTTAATAATATTCACTGAAAGTCAAAGTCGTAATTTTATTTTTTTCTTCATTCCTTTACAACAAATTTGCTATAACTTGTGGAGTAAGATTAGACAACTTGTGTATGAGTCCATTCTTTAAAATAATAGGATGTTAAATTTATGAAAACTCAGAGGCTGTGGAATAAAACACTGGACTCACTGGACTATGAATCTATAAATAGCCACAAAGTAAATAATGAGTAAAGATATACTACTCTTACGGTTTAGGAAAAATGTCCTTGCTTAAAGCTAGAATAAGAATACATTCAAATACAAAAGACCAGTTTCATGAAATGCCTAAGGTCAAATACAATGGTACTGCTCTGAAGATACCTGCATAGGAAAGAAATTGATCAAAACATAACACTGAAAATCATGAAGAAGCTTAGTATATTGATATGAGGTTAATCCTTTTTTTAAAATTTTATAACTTTTTCTCTTGATGGCAGTAAAATGTTATATGGCACTATTTTATCCTGGAGGACTCTAATCTCGAAACATTTTATTTCTAAAAGAGGAAAAGGAACAAAACAGCTAACAGAATCATATGTTTCTCTTTCATAGAAAATAGACAGTAAGTCATTAATCAAACAGTCCTAATCTTAGACGATTTCTTGCAATTATGGAAATTAAGAAAGAAGAGAAAAGGAAAAAGAGGAAAGGCTGAAAAAGGAGGATTTTAAGAGAAGGAGGAAGAGGATGAGGGAAAGGGGAGCAAGGATTGAGAGTGACAGAGAGAAGATGAAAGAAAAGAAAAAGCAAGAAATGGATGTATCCTGTACTCCTGATTCACCTCGGTGGACATTTGGAAGAGGATACACTTTGGCAGTAGAATGTGTTTTTCTTTTTTTTTCCTGGATGTTTTAAACACAATCTTTATTTAGGTGTGCAGATTGTCTTTTTTTTTTTTTCCTCTCACATGGTTAATAACTCTAAATTGATATTCTATCAGGGTTATTTTTCACTGGAGTTCCCACCATCCTGAATTGTTCAGACAAGATGCTGAGCCTCCTTTGGCCAGCATCTGAGGTTTCACTTATTCTGGACTGACACTGTGTTAACCTTTTGGGTTCGTGTTCTGCCATGACGTTGGTAAAAGTTTATTTAGTGACCTCAAAAAGATACTTCCAAGTCCTGATCTCTGGTACCTGTGAATGTGTCCTTATTTGGAAATAGTGTCTTTGCAGGTGTAATTAAGAATCTCAGAGGAGATCATCTTGAATTTAGGATGGGTCATAAATCCAATGACCCATGTGCTGTGAAAGACAGATTCCAGACACAGAGAATTTACTGTAAGGATGGAGACTGATTGGAGTGGTATGTCTATTAGACAAGAGTTGTCAAGCATCCACCAGCAGCTACAAGAAAGGTGTGGAATAGATTCCCCCTCAGAACCTGCAGCAGGAGCCAACATCTTGTTTGGGATTTTTGATTTTCAGAACAGTGTGAGAATAAATTTTGGTTGTTTTAAGCCACTAAGTTTGTAGTATTGTATTACCACAGCCCTAAGAAACAAAGTAGCATTATTTAAGACCCCATACAACTCGTAGGACAAGTTTAAAGTGCAGATGGCTCCTTGATGATTCTTTGTCCATCCACGCCCCTGTCAGACTGCTATCCCTCTGTCACTTCACAGTGTTGACATTTAGTAATTATTTAATTTTGCGTGATCATTAAAATTGGTCTTTAAGGCCAATACTTGTTTTTTAAAGTCATGATTTTTTTTTTTCTATTTTAGCTCCCACTGACAACCTTGTTTTTTCTGAGTATCTATTTTGATTGTGGAGGTTATAAATTTCCTTATCTCACTTTAGAGCTCAATTATCTTTTTTTTTGTTTGTTTGCTTGTTTGTTTAAGTCACACTTTTTCAGGGCACCTGGGTGGCTCAGTCAGTTAAGTGTCTAACTCATGATTTCAGCTCAGGTCATGATCTCAGGGTTGTGAGATCCAGCCCTGAACTGACTTCTGTGCTGGGTATGGAACCTGCTTAAGATTCTCTTTCTCCCTCTCCCTCTGCCTCAACCTTACCCCACTCTCTCATTCTCTCTAAATAAGTAAATTTTACATGTTTCATATGTATTAAATATATTATATAATGTATATACATATATAGAAATAAATATGGGGAGTGCCTGAACGGCTCAGTAGATTTAAGTGTCTGACTCTTGGTTTCAGCTCAGGTCATGATTTCAGGGTTGTGGGATTGAACCCCTCAACAGGCTCCCCACTCAGTGGGGAGTCTGCTCAAAGATTTTCTCCCTCTGCCCTCCCTCAATTCATGCTCTTTTTATCTCTCTCAAATAAATAAATAAATCTTAAAAAAGAAATATATATATATTTCAATATATATCTAATATATATATTTATAAATTTATATATTATATAGTTATATATGTGTATGTATATATATCATATATATCATATCATATATCATAAATGAGATATATATCATATATATATGAGAGAGAGAGACAGAGAAAGATGGAGACAGAAAGTTGTACCGTTATGTATTATGCATGTGTTATGTATGTGTTATAGGGATCTTTTCATACTGATTTAATTGTTATGGAGGAAAGCCTTTTAAAACTGAAATTAGGTAAAATGGACTCATATTTTATAGAGAACTGGACTGATTTCCAAAGATTCCTTTACTTAGCCAAATATAATTTTGGTTCTATTTAAGCACTCACAAATTATGTAAAATTAGAGAATGATTCTAGGAATATTTGAAGAGTCACTGTTGTAACCCAATTTACAACAGTTTCAGAAAATGTTAAGAATTGTGGATCTGTTGGATATCCTCATGGATGAGAAGATACAATATTGTTAAAATGTCTGTACTACCCAAAGCAACTTACACATCCAGTGCAGTCCCCATCAAAATCTGATTGGAGTTGGAGGCTTCACACTGTCTGATTTCAATACATATTCCAAAAATATGATAATCAACGCATGTAGTACTAGGGTAAAGACAGACACATAGACCAACAGAACAGAGGAGAGAGCCTGGAAATAAACCCTTGCATGTAAAGTCAAGTGGTCTTTGACAAAGATGTGAGACCAGTCAATGGGGAAGGGACAGTCTCTTCAACAAATGGTGCTGGGAAAAATCGATATCCATATGAAATATTATTAATTTGGACCCTTGCCTTACACTATGCACAAAAATTAACTTAAAATAGGTCTTTGAACTAAACATAAGACTGAAAACTATAAAACTCCTAGAAGAAAACATAGGGAAAAGACTTTGTGATGTTGGATTTGGCAATGATTTCTGGTATATGATGTCAAAATATAGGCAACAAAAGCAAAAATAGACAAATGGGACACCAAACTCAAAATCTCCTTTGCACAAAAATAATAAAGTGACAAGGCAATCTACAGAATGGGAGCAAATACTTAAGAATCATGTACTAACTAGGAGTGAATATCTGGGCTGTGTAAATAACTCCTACTACTTGACAACAAGAACACATAATCCAATTTAAAAATAAGCAAGACTTGAATAGATATTTCTTCAAAGCAGACATACAAATGACAATCAAGCATATGAAAAGATGTTCAATGAAGTAATCTTTAGAAAAATACAAATAAAAACCACAATGCGATATCATCTCAGAATCATTAGGAAGCCAATGTAAAAAAGAAAAACCAAAACCAACCAAACAGAAAAAAAGTAGAAAATAGTAAGTATTGGTGAGGATGTGGAGAAACTGGAATACTTGTTCACTTCCGGTGGGACTGTAAAATGGGGCAGCTGCTAAGGAAAACAATAGGGAAGTTCCTCAAAAAATTAAAAATGCAATCACTGGGGCACCTGGATGGCTTAGTGGGTTAAGCCTCTGCCTTTGGCTCGGGTCATGATCTCAGAGTCCTGTGATCGAGCCCTGGGTGCATCAGGTTCTCTGCTTGGCAGGGAGCCTGCTTCCCGTCGCCCCCCCAACCCCTGCCTGCCTCTCTGCCCACTTGTGATCTCTCTCTCTATCTGTGTCAAATAAATAAATAAAATATTTTTAAAAAGTACAATCACTATACGATCTAGCAATCCTACTTCTGAGGAAATAACTGGAATAATTGAAAACAGTACTTTGAACAGCTATTTGCACAACCATGCTTATTCCAATTGTACTCATGATAGCCAAAAGGTAGAAGTAACCCAAATGTCCATGGATGAGTGAATAAAGAGAATGCAGTCTATACATACAATGTAAAATGACACATCCTTATAAAAAAAAAAAAGGAAGCCTGCCATACGCTACAATATGGACAAAACTCAACAGTATGCTAATTGAAATAAGCCAGTCATAAAAAGAAAAATATTGTATGGTTCCAGTACATGTCAAACTTATAGAAGCAGAAAGTAGAATGGTGGTTGCCAGGGGCTGGGGCCAGGGGTGAGGTGGGGGCAGAAATGAGGAGATGTTCAACAGGTATTGAGTTTCAGTTTCGTAAGATGAAAATTTCTAGTGACATGCTGCATAACGATTGAATAGAGTTAACGCTTCTAAACTATATACTTAAAAATTGTGCAGACTGTAATTTTCAAAAGTAAAAAATTAAAAATAAATAGGTAGATAAATCTAGTACCTTATCAACTATCTAACACAAACAGATCAAGAAGAAGAAGAAGAAGAAGAAGAAGAATTCTGGATACTTGGATAATATATTAATGTCAGTTCAAGCTAAATGATTTGCAATGACACAATTCATCAGATAGTCTAAAGAAAACAGAGTGAAGCACACACTGAAGCAATATGAACTGGTTCATCTGAAAATCTTACATTTCATACACCAGTACCTGATACTTGACTAGATAGAGAAGCAAAAACCACTTACTCTGCGGCCAGCCCATAAACTCAGCATCGGATGCAAGGTGTTATATTAAACACGGTTCTCTGCTGCTGCATCCAGCCTTCCTCCTGCGATGTGTGCCAACATCACTACCCCGAGCCAGCTCTCTAGAGCTGGGCTCATCCGCCGTGTCTCTAAGTCATAGCACTTTGCCGCACAGCCAAGCCTGGTGTTTATGCACAGCGCAGAATGTACTGGGCAGCTTGCCTAGCATATGCTGTGTTCTTGCCTTTTTTAAAAGATGTAGCACAGAAACATTGCAGGTCCTTTCCTTCATAAACATCCTTTATGTTTACAAACGACACTTTATCTCTTCTCTCCCAACCTTGTGAAACTTACCTGCTTTAGTAACAGGGAGCCTATGATGATGATGATGATGATGCCGTCCTCTGATGACAGGTTGTAGGAGTGCTGAGACACTGACTAGAATTCGAGCCCTTTTAAAAATTTGGATCTGAATGGGCTCAAGAAGGCATTTTGCTTGTAAGAATCTTCAGGCTCAGAGTCTGAACCCAAGAACAAGGATTGCTATCACCTTCTGCAGAATGAACAGGCATCCAGAATGTGCATTTCTTATATTTTGATGACTCTACTAGCACCTTATTCTGTTCTCATGGGATGCACACCATTTATGTGAGAAACTGCTTCTCAAGTTTCTGTAATAGCTAGTGTTTAGGCACTATTTAAGGATTTTTATACTGGTCACGTTTGTTTCAGAAACATTTTAAAAGTGAAAGACTTTATTGTTAGCTACATGTAAAAGGTAATACTTCAGTGTATCATTTAGGACATCTCAAATATCATTTTGATAAAAAGCAGTATAAATAGCAACACTGTCTCTATCAAGGATGTCTATTTTTGACATATTTACATTGCTATTGAGAATTATATAGATCAGATTTCCATAATTTTATCCTCAATGAGAAATTATTTTATATTTGCTTAGGTTCTACCCATGTCCCAGACCACAGCGCACTTTCCCCCTGTAGCTCTCTATTTTGCCTGATTCAAGCTAGTCTGAACATGTCAGAATGTATGAATCCCAGGAAGGACAACTGACGTCAAACTCTTCAATAGGTCTCAAGGGAACTATCTTAAACAACCTTTGTTTCCAAAGTTAAGGGCATGTTTAGTTATTAAACAACAGATTTTGAGAATGGGTTCTACTTTTTTGGTGTTGTTAATGTTGGCTTTCTCGGATCCTAACTTCAACATCAAAATGTAGTATCAGTAGGAGCAAAATATTTTAGGAACCAGCAGATTTTCAACAAAGTACTGCCAACACCACCCACCTAATAACTGGGGCTCAGTGAGAAATGAAAACAGGGGGCAGCTTGTTCAAAATGCAGAAAAAGATGCCATTGAAGGTACCAAGACGTAGAGGTTTTTCCATGTTTGTTCTGCAGTGTCTCTCTAACTTCTCAGTGTTTTTATTTGCTATTTAATGCCAAAGTAAGGAAAAAATAATACTTTAAGTTATGAATGTGAATTTTACTGTTCATTATTATCTTGTACAATGACAGTTTTAACTGTAATGTAAGAGCATTTTACTCATATACAGAATCCCCTAAATCACACAGCTCGTACCTCATAGCTTGTAGATGTATGTGTATCCCATTCTTACCAGGACAGGGAACACTACAGAGCCAACTGAAATGTTTTTGTTTTGGTTCTTTATTCTTGCACAGTCAACCAACACCTTTTGCTTTTGGCTTATGATGAGGAAGAAATGAAAGGAAACAGAGTTAGCGTTGTCCTTCATTTCCCTTTCCTTCTTCAACATCATTTAAGTGGTTTGTTAAAAGAGCAAAGTAATTTACGAGTAAGAAAGAATACCTCAGGGTTCCTCGGTTGTTGGCATTTCTTAGGACACTATTGCCTTCTTCAAGTAAAACCAAGATCTGTTTCAGGTGAAAAGCCTGGCCTCCCAGCGCTGTTGGTACCCACACTTAGTCATAGACCTCACGGTCTTACATTGTACTTAGGAACTGAGTCTCACTGAGCTCCTTTCCTACAGTTCACCAGTTTTCTGAGCTCATGCAGCCTCCTGAGGGCATGCCCCAGTGAGTGTATCTCCTCTGCTCACACACCTGTTCTACTTTCTTACTAAGGTTAAATAGTGGAAATTATTAGATAAAAGGTTTAATAATTGTAAGACAGTGACAGCAGAGCTTTAAACCAGACATGCCCCACCATGCCCCCACTCAGTGCACGGTCCATTGCACTTAGACATCCACTGGTCACATGCCTGTGAATTCAATTCTCAATGCTGTATTAGTATTCAGCAGTAATTTTATTTTGCAATCACTGCAGCATATGATTTTGACAATAAAAATTAGTAATAAATCAAAATTTATTTTGACAATACATTTATACATTTATTTAAAATAAATTTATTATTTACAATAAATTTATGCAATAAATTATAAATAAAATAAAATTTTATTTTGACAATAAAAATTAATGGTACTCCTTGTTAACAGCTCACTGTATACAAATCAGGGAAACTTGGGCAGAACATTAACAGGTAGTTATAAAATAAGTTCTGCCCCTAGCCCTGAGCCTGGCAGGCAGTAGGCACTCAAAATTAGTTATTTCAGAATTGTATTATATAATGGAATTTTCCCTTATTATTTTTAAATTATTTTCCCTTATTATTTTTGAATTATTTCATGTTTTTAAAAATAATCTCTTTTAAGTAATAACGTATTAGAGAAAGACACATACCCTGAATATCAATAATTACTTAACTTTTCTTAAAATAGGAAGGATTCATTATATTTCTAGTTTAGTAATAGACTTCATTTTAATTAATTGTTTTTCTTTTGATTGCAGAATGCTGCTTATTTTACAACCTTAAAATTACTAATTTACATATATATATATATTTTTTCTTTTGCATGTTTTTTCTTTCTTCTAAGATAGATCCTAGCTTTAAGAGAAGCTTACAAATTGTCATTGGAAGATACCTCTAACCCTAAACTCTTCTACAAATCCTGTTGACATCCACCAGTCATACCCAGTCTGGAGACTGGGTAATGGAGATCCATACCCAGCCTTTGGGTGTGTATGGATCTCCATTCCTGGTATATGTAACTATCTCAAATGCCCCTGGTTTTGAGATCTCCATGTTTGGGGTTCTTCTTGTCCAAAACTCAGGAATTTTAGGTCAATTTTGCAGGTTTTCTAAGTCTTTTTATTTCACTGAGGCATAAAAAAACATTTTTATTTTCTGCATACCATAACCAGATCATGAAAACCAGAAAGTCTTATCCTAGGCCTTACCTCCATCTATCCAAGCCATTCTACCTCTCCTACAGCCACTGTGTTGGCACTCAGTATTTTTCAAAGCTCTTGTCTTCCAGAGCTCCTAATGGGAAGCAAATTCTTTCTCATTGGAATTCTCCTGATGGCAATCACATATTCCCAAGTTTTGCAGGAAAGAGTAAGGGATGGTCACTGAGAACTTATTCAAAGAGAAGGATCTTCTCTCTACTTTTATGCCAACTAAATTACTGCCTGAAATTCAACTCCCTGCAAAAAGGACTTTCAACTTTTAATAGGAGATAAAATGTTCTTGTGGCATTTTGATCATTCATCTTATTTTATGGCATTTAGGAATATCTTGAAGTTTAGAAAGTAAACTACCCCCCTCCAAAGTTTTTGCAATGGACCAACACCATGCTATTGTGTGTAAAGTCTTTTTACAAGTTTTTTTTTGTTTTGTTTGCTTGTTTGTTTGTTTGTTTTTAAGTCAAATATAAACTAATTTTTGTTTCCTTTGCTGGGTTTTATCATTCCTATAAAGCATTTAATGCTTCTGGTTTGGGCCTTTTAGGAAATAAAAAATAGTGAACTCCATTTATGAGTGTGAATCATAAAAAAAAATAATAATAATAATAAAAATTGTAAAAAATATCACAAAAAAAAATCTTTTTTTTTTTTAAAGGTTTGTTTATTTGGGTGGGAGTAATGAGGGAGAGGGAAGAGAGAATCCCAAGCAGACTACACACTGACCATGGAGCCTGATGGAGGGCTCAAGCCCATGACCCTGAGATCATGACCTGAGCCAAAATCAAGTCAGTTGCTTAACCAAATGCACTACCGAGGTGTCCCAATATTTTCCACTATTTTGAGCATTGACCAAGACAGTCTTAATATTTCCATCAGTTTAACTAAACTTTGGATAGATTTGTTCCTGACTATAGATCCCTGACCCCCCTTTTCTTAGAGCTTTTACTTTTGAGAAAACATGTGATTGCTCATTCTTTCTCTTTTCCTTTTAAATGTATATAAATCTTCTCCCCAGTGTTATAACTCAGGACTGAATTTCTCAAGGATCTGAAAATCATCTCTTTGAAATGTAAATGTTAATGGGCATAGTATCCATATCTGCCCATCTCTGTCACAGGAGTGTAACTTTGATGGGTGCTGATTAGAAGATACAAATAGCTTAATCACAGAGAAAAACATTTGCCAACTCAGAAATAACCCAAATATGTTCACATTTCATTGGTCAACCTCCCCGTTAATGTTCTACAGTACTTTATACTAGCTTACCCCAGGACTTAAAAACCCACCTTCTTTTGTTTTAGCACAGTTGAATTTAGTCTCCCTTCCCTATTGCAATAGTTTCAACTAAAGTCTTCCTTGCCTGTTTCACTTTGTCTGGCTTTGATAGCAATTTTGCTTTGATAGCAACATTGGAAGACCTACAAATCTTAAAAGTGAAGAGCCAGAGTCCCAAATTCTTCTGTTCAAAAACAACAACCAATGCCCCGACTGATGAATTTGGAAAATGCCCTAAAGGATGAAAAATGTTGATTGTGGAGAGAAAGAAATTGACTTCCCCTAGTTGTTTTCCCTACCATTTTTTTTTACAAAACCATAGGGATGCTATGCTAGAGAGCAATTTCTCTCTCTTTTGAGAACCAGTCATGACAAACTTTTCCTGAAACTAGCCAATACATCCTCATGATAAACCTCCCTAAGAACCCTACCTTCATTCTGCTAAGGTAATACAATTGCCTTACTATTTAGAATGAAGTTTCATGTTTAATGATGCCCCAGTATTTTTCCTGTAGCTCTACAATGACTAGTCTGGTGCGTTTCTACTAATGAAAGGGTTTGGTAGAGCTGTCATTACTATTATTGCATATTTCTTAAACAAAACAATGCAGACTGAAATTTGACAATGTATATTTTAGAAGCATAATTTTAGAGGCCATATATTTTCATGCTTATTTTAAAACACTATTGGTCCTTTAAATATTATTCTAATTTCATTTCATATTAGATTACAAGTTTAGATGAACCTAAAAGATTGGTTCTAATCAGGGATGAGATTTTGCCTCCATCCCTCAGGAGACATTTGGCATTGTCTGGAGAGATTTTTAATTACCATGACTGAGAGAGGTGAGGTTACCGATGTCTAATGGATAAAGGCCAGGAACACTGTACAACATTTTGCAGTGCATAGGATACCTTCTCACTGCAAAGAATTACCTGGTGCAAAATGTCAATAGTTAGTAACAAGATTGAAAAACTCTGGCCTAGAAAGTAAAAATGGCTTGATTTTTGTCAATAATTATCCATGTTAATGAAATTTGAGTAAATTAGTTATTTTACCAGGCACATTGACTCTTTTTTTTTTAATTTAATTTTATTTTTTGAGCTCCAAGATTCATTGTTTATGCACCACACCCAGTGTTCCAAGAACTATGTGCCCTCCTTAATACCCACCACCAGATTCACCCATCCCCCCCCAAAACCCTCAGTTTGTTTCTCAGAGTCCAAAGTCTCTCATGGTTCATCTCCCCCTCTAATTTCCCCCAACTCACTTCTCCTCTCCTTCCAATGTCCTCCATGTTATTCCTTATGCTCTACAAGTAAGTGAAACCATATGATAGTTAACTTTCTCTGCTTGACTGATTTCAGTCAGCATAATCTCCTCCAGTCTCGTGCATGTTGATACAAAAGTTGGGTATTCATCCTTTCTGATGGCTGTGTAATATTCCATTGTAGATATGGACCATATCTTTTTTATCCATTCATCTGTTGAAGGGTATCTTGGCTCTTGTCACAGTTTGGTGATTGTGGTCATTGCTGCTATGAACATTGGGGTGCTATAGCACTTCTTTTTACTACATCTGTATATTTGAGGTAAATACCCAGTAGTACAATTGCAGGGTCATAAGGTAGCTCTATTTTTAATTTCTTGAGGAATCTCCAGACTGTTTTCCAAAGTGGCTGCCACAACTTGCATTCCTACCAACAGTGTAAGAGGGTTCCCCTTTCTCCACAGTCTCTCCAACACTTGTGGTTTCCTGTTCTGTTAATTTTGGTGATTCTAACTTGTGTAAGTTGGTATCTCAATGTGGTTTTGATTTGAGTTTCCCTGATGGCTAATAAATCAGTAAAATAAACTTTGTTAAAATGTCTATATTGCCCAGAGCAATCTATACTTTCAATGTCATCCTGATCAAAATTCCACCAGCATTTTTTAAAGTGCTGCAACAAACAATCCTAAAATTTGTATGGAACCAGAAAAGACCCCAAATCTCTAAGGAAATGTTGAAAAAGAAAAACAAAGTTGGGGGCATCATGTTGCCTGATTTCAAGCTTTATTATAAAGCTGTGATCACCAAGACAGCGTGGTACTGGCACAAAAACAGACACATAGACCAATAAAACAGAGTAGAGAGCCCAGATACGGACCCTCAACTCTATGGTCAAATAATCTTTGGCAAAACAGAAAAAAATATCCAGTGGAAAAAAGACAGTCTCTTCAGTAAATGGTGCTGGGAAAATTGGACAGCTATGTATAGAAGAATGAAATTTGACCATTCTCTTACACTATATAAAGATAAACTCCTAATGGATGAATGACCATTTTGATGGATGGAATCCTATCAAAATCCTTGAGAACATCAACAGTAACCTCTTCGACATTGGCCACAGCAACTTCTTTCAAGACACGTCTCCAAAGGCAAAGGAAACAAAAGTGGAAAGGAACTTTTGGGACTTCATCAAAATCAAAAGCTTCTTCACAGCAAAGGAAACAGTCAAGAAAACAAAGAGGCAACCCACGGAATGGGAGAAGATATTTACAAATGACACTACAGAAAAAGGGCTGATACACATTGACTCTCTGGAACCATTTTAAGATTAGTTCCTTTCTACAAAAAATTAAGACAGTAATGGGGAAGTTATATTCTAAGCAGAAATAGACTAGAGTTTGTATGGTGAACTAGTTCAGAATTACAGATTTTCTGAATACTATCAAAGGGGTTTGATCCATGATAAATGGAAAGGCTAACATAAACTCTACACCAATTTTATCTAAGTATTTATATGTTGTTATGGCAGTGGAGCTCAGGCTCACAAAGTAAAAATAATAATAATAATAATAAAAATAATAAAAATAAATAATTTAAGTCTAAAATGATTTTTTTCTTTTTTTGTTGAGAGAATTATTTTTCCCACTGATAGAAGTCTAAAGTGTTAACCTCCCAGGAAAGCATTTTCAACATGAACCTTAGATTGACTCTGTGATACAGTCATATTTTACAACTTTCATAATTTCAGTTTTCTTTTATAAAAGAGACTTTTCTCTGTTGAAATCTCCTCTTTGATCCCACAAGAAAGTCACAGTGCTAAGTTGTCTTTTAAAAGATATTTTTTTCTGGGGCACCTGGGTGGCTCAGTGGGTTAAGCCACTGCCTTCGGCTCGGGTCATGATCTCGGGGTCCTGGGATCGAGTCCCGCATTGGGCTCTCTGCTCAGCCAAGAGCCTGCTTCCCTCTCTCTCTCTCTCTCTCTCTCTCTCTCTCTGCCTCTCTGCCTATTTGTGATCTCTGTCAAATAAATAAATAAAATATTTAAAAAAAAAAAGATATTTTTTTCCAATAGATCGAGGACTTGTAAACACCTGAGAGTTGAGTATGATAATAGATGGCTAGGGGAACACGCTAGAATTTAGGAGGCATACTTTATTAATACCATGGGAACACAAGCCTAAGATTCACTGGCCCAGTGCATTCAATTTCCCTTCAGCTTTCCATAGTCTCTAGGTTGTAGATTATTTCACAATGTCAACTGCCTTGCTGGAATAGAGGCCATAAAAAAGGGAGTTTTGCCTTTCCATATGTTTTCTACCTTGAGTGGAAAAGTTTGAATGAGTTGGATGAAAGATCAGGTGAAGCTTAAGTTTTATATCTGAGATATTATCAGGATTTTTAGGCATGGTAAAATTTCAAAGTCTCAAATTTAATCTATTGTGAGTAAAATGTCATTAAAGGTATTATATAAATCAGATGCCATTAATAAAGATTTGTTTTCATTTTTGTTTTATGGTCACATATGAAAAGATGGAATGTTTATCCCACCAACATTTGAACTCACTCATTTTTATGGATATGGTGAGGACCCAAATACTGCCAGAAAATAACAAAGACAGTTGAAATATTTATGTGTAGTCACTTCAGGGTCAAAAACAATTTGATTGAAATTACAAATGTATTTTCAGTCACCCATTGTTTTCATATATTTGAGTGCATCTTAAGGATGGTTTTATAACATTTCAGGTTTTTTTTTTTTGTCTCTTTCTGTCTTTCTTTCTCTTTCTGTCTCTCTATCTTTCTTAGATATTTTCGTATCTAATTTTTCGTTAATTATTTTTGTTCTACCTGTTTTCAGATGCTTGAAATTCTCTTAGAGAATTGTTGGAAAGCAGAAAGCCACCAATGATTGTTTTGAAATTGTCCAAATATATGTATTTTCATGACAATAAATGATTAATAAATTTAAATATCATTTGAAAGATTTTTTATATTTTCTCAAGTATTTTTACTTTAAAAATATAGGTTGTATTTGATCAATGCTTTCATTGCTTCTTTAATTATGTTTTCACCATTTTATTTGCATTTTTAATTTTATAAAAGCAGGATTTCCAGTGGAATTTTAAATATAATTTCTACCACTTTGTGTAATTATATTGCTACAATGTAAAACAATCTCTCATTTCAAGACTTAAAGTTTTAGAAGAAATCATGTGAAATCTCAGTCACATTCAGTGATATATTTAAACACAGAAAATTGAACTAAGATGCTAAGAATATGTAAATCTTCAAAACCATCTCAGAGATTGCAAAAATTCCCCCTAGATTTAGACAAAAGAATGAAAATGCTTCAGTTGCAAAAAAAGGGACAAAACACCCCCATATGAACAAGTTTACAAATTATTAAAAATAAATGGCTAGCAATAAGCATTATTGATCATTTTTTCTTTTTGATCAATGAGTTACTATAATCAAATTTTGAATCAACCAGTTCTTTTCAACCATTTCAACTTGAACTGAATAAAATGAGTCTATGTTTGCCAGTGTCAGCCTCAGAATTTCAAAGCTACTAGGAGAGAAAATTCTGTTTGAGGCAACCCCTCATAAAAAATTCTCCCAAGGGAAATACCTTTTTCCCTTCATTGATTGAAGGATAGTTTAGGATTACCTCAGAATTCTCAATTTAACAGTACTTCAGAAATGAAATATGTCTACCATATATTTTTGCATTTATATTTAGCACTTTTTCAAAAATTTTCGTTTGTAAGAGAAAAACTACCACAACAATAATAACACATCTTCCTGCCATTGATCCTCATTATTCACAATAGTGAATAGGAGTGGTACAGTGTTTCGCCAGCACTCTGAGCATCCTTTAGCCCAGTCAAATTGACAAAAGCAAGTAGCCATCAAAGGCATCATATAACAGGCTACTAGATACAGTTTTGAGGAAAAATGATTTTCCTAATGATTGAACCTTAAGAACAGCACAGCGGTATAATAGTTAAAAAGTCTCAAAATCACAAATAAACAAGTGGAATGGCATAAGATATTCTAAGAAGGATAAATTTAATGTCTTAGAAAATAAAATTACTTTTAATTATTTTTAAAGATTTTAAAAATTTATTTGGAGATAGATCACAAACAGAGGGGAAGGGTAGAGGGAGAAGCAGACTCCCCAGTGAGCAGGAAGCATGATGTGGGACACAATCCCAGGGTCCGGGGATCATAACCTGAGCCGAAGGCAGATGCTCAACTGACTAAGCTACCCATGCACTCTACTTTTAATTATTTTTTTACACATCTTTTCCTTCAGACTTTAAATAATTTAGATTTTTCAAAATTCTATGAAATGATCTTGAAATAAATAGGATAAGGATGCCTGGGTAGTTCAGTTGGTTAAGCATCTGCCTTCAGCTCAGGTCAAGATCACAATGTCCTGGGATCAAGTCCCATATGGGGGGGGGGGTCCCTGTTCAGTGGAGGATCTGCTTCTCTCTCTCCCTCTGATGCTGTCCATGCTTGTGCACTCTCTCTCTCTCTCTCTGTCAAATAAAAAGAAAAAAAAAACACAAAGAAAGAAACAGGGATAGTATACATACTAGAATATCTAAGAATATTATTGATGAAAGACCATTAAGACAAACTGACTTACCAAATTTAACAGTAAGTGATGAATTTATAATATAATCAATATGGTATCGATTTAGGAGGAAAACATAAATGAGGTAAGCAGAATAAGGCATCCAGAAAGAGATTTTAGTTGTATGAAAAGTTAATATTCAATATAGGTGTTAGTTTAATCAGTAAGCAAAGAATGGGCTAGTTAATGTATGTTGCTAGAAAAACTGAAATCCATATGTAATTATTTAAAAATTGACCTAATGTCAAACCTTATACAGAATATAAATTTGCTGTGGATTAAATAATCAAGTATGAAAACGAAGTAATTTTGTGGCAGGAACTTTGAAGGTCTGTTTTTATTGAATGAGAACATATTTTATCAGAACTAATATTTTGGTGTCTGAATATAGATACACAAAGTAGAAAGAACTTGGTGTGGTAACACCACCATCTTGTTGAGGAAGGAAGAGGAGAGTCCTCCCAGATGGCAGGGCTGGAAACTAGAGTGTAAAGATAATTGACCTAGAGGAAAGAGAGATGAAGAAGAACCGAACACACCCTACCTAGGGATGGTTGGGTATTGAGATAGGAAGACTGCAAAGTGCCACAGGAATAGCTGCACAATTTTCCTATGTCCTCACTGATCACAATGTGGTGCAGGAGAGGAGAGCAGAAAGAGCAGAGGAAAGTGACTGCTCAAGCCAGCTGTCCTCAGTTTCTCTTCTTTATTAGTGCCCAAAAGACTACAGAAAAGCACCGTGTACTGTGAGGGACCTCATAAAAAACAGCTGACTTGACTGGTGAGATACCAGAGAAGGCCCATCATTCAATAACTAAAGGATCTTTTAACTGAGTGCTGCAGGAAGGATCTTGAAGCCTGGGGTCTTGTTACTTGCAGCCAGAGCTTAGTGGATCTGCAGACCAGTGAGGGACAAGTGGTGCCAAGGCAGAAAGACAGTAGAACTCAGCTTCCTAGGGACTATCACCCTGCCCTGAGAATACACTGAAAGTTTCTTTTACTGCAAACGTTCCAGTGTGGCTTCAGTGAGGAGAAAGGTTGACCCACACTGCAGCTTAAGGAGGCCAAACACACCTGGGGGTCAGGGCATCTTGCAGAGAGTGGCTGTACCCTCTTCTTGAAAAAATAAATAGTATTTATCTGTCCTTGCAGACATCAGTTAGTGCGGAGGGTGTGGGAGTACCCCAGGGGACAGATTGCACAGAGAGTTAGAACATTGAACTGACTCAATAAAATAACTCAAAAAATAAATCATTTATTCTGCAAAGAAGAGGGGGGAATAATGACATATTTAATTCTTTATTGTCTCTCCCTTCAATAAGTGGAAATGAGAGTGTGTGAGCAAGATATTTATTATAGGTGAAATAAATTCCCTTAAAAATATTTTGTGTACATGGATTCTATTGTGTAAATATTAATGTCATTAAATTTTGCCACTGAGGGGCACCTGGGTGGTTCAGTCAGTTAAGCATCTGTCTTTGACTCAGGTCATGATCCCTGGGTCCTGAAATAGAGCTTGGGTGAGGGTCCCTGCTTAGTAGGGAGTCTGCTTCTCCCTCTACCCCTCCCCCAGTCACTCTCTCTCACTCAAATTAAAAAAAAAATCTTTAAAAAAATTTAAAAAGATAAAATTTACCACTTAATCATTACTGCTACTATTTCAGATTTTACTCTGTATGGAAAATGTGAAGAAAAGCTATTAGGTATCAAAGTTATGAAGACATCTTATATACCCCAAAAATGAATATTTAGTCCTAATCTCACTAACTATAAATTTAACAACAGAAAATAGATGTTTTCATTGCTAATTTCTATTTTTTTTTATTTTATTTTTTATAAACATATATTTTTATCCCCAGGGGTACAGGTCTGTGAATCGCCCAGTTTACACACTTCATAGCACTCACTATAGCACATACCCTCCCCAATGTCCATAACCCCACCCCACCCTCCCAACCCTCCTGCCCCCATCAACCCTCAGTTTGTTTTGTGAGATTAAGAGTCACTTATGGTTTGTCTCCCTCCCAATCCCATTTGTTTCATTTATTCTTCTCCTACCCCCTTAACCCCCCAGGTTGCATCTCCACTTCCTCATATCAGGGA
>NW_019154087.1:14160310-14171258 GCF_002288905.1 Enhydra lutris kenyoni
GTGTCCTTCCTCATCTCTTATTACAGTCTTTGGCTTAAAATCTAATTGATCTGATATAAGGATTGCCACTCCTGCTTTCTTCTGATGTCCATGTGTATGGTAAATTATTTTCCACCCCCTCACTTTAAATCTGGAGGTGTCTTCGGTTCTAAAATGAGTTTCTTGTAGGTAACATATAGATGGGTTTTGTTTTTTTATCCATTCTGATACCCTGTGTTTTTGATAGGGGCATTTAGCCCATTAACATTCAGGGTAACTATTGAGAGATATGAATTTAGTGCCATTGTATTGCCTGTAAGGTGACTGTTATTGTATATTGTTTCTGTTCCTTTCTGATCTACTACTTTTAGGTTCTCTCTTTGCTTAGAGGACACCTTTCAATATTTCCTGTAGAGCTGGTTTGGTGTTTGCAAATTCTTTCAGTCTTTGTTTGTCCTGGAAGCTTTTAATCTCTCCTTCTATTTTCAGTGATAGCCTAGCTGGGTATAGTATTCTTGGCTGCATGTTTTTCTCATTTAGTGCTCTGAATATATCATGCCAGCTCTTTCTGGCCTGCCAGGTCTCTGTGGATTAGTCTGCTGCCAATCTAATATTTTTACCATTGTACCTTACAGACTTCTTTTCCCGGGCTGCTTTCAGGATTTTCTCTTTGTCACCCAGACTTCTAAATTTTACTATTAGGTGACGGGGTGTGGACCTATTCTTATTGATTTTGAGGGGTGTTCTCTGAACCTCCTGGATTTTGATGCTTGTTCCCTTTGCCATATTGTGGAAATTCTCGCCAATAATTCTCTCCAATATACCTTCTGCTCCCCTCTCTCTTTCTTCTTCTTCTGGAATCCCAATTATTCTAATGTTGTTTCGTCTTATGGTGTCACTTATCTCTCAAATTCTCGCCTCTTTGTCCAGTAGCTGTTTGTCCCTCTTTTGCTCAGCTTCTTTATTCTCTGTCATTTGGTCTTCTATATCGCTAATTCTTTCTTCTGCCTCATTTATCCTAGCAGTGAGAGCCTCCATTTTTAATTGCACCTCATTAATAGCTTTTTTGATTTCAACTTGGTTAGATTTTAGTTCTTTTAAATTCTATTTTTTGATATGAATTGCATCAACATGTTTGCCATCACTTTAAAATGAGAACATAATTATAAAGAAAAATAAATATTATTCAAATAAAAGATAGGCTTTCAGTGAAATTCAAAAAATCAGAAAAAAATCATAGAAAAAATCTCCTTTATCAAATTTATTGGATACTTTTTTCTTTCCTTGGTCTTTCATATTGCTGACCACCCTCTACAGTGTTTGTCTCAGTATGTTTGGCAAGAGGTGGGGCAGGAGGGAGATTCTTCATGTCATTCTTTCTCTGATGCTTCTCTGTTATTTCACTTTAATTTCAGTATAATTAACATACAATGTTACATTAATTTCAGGTGTACAATATAGTGATTCAACACTACCATACAACACCCCATTCTCATCACAAGTTCTCTCCTTAATCCCCATCATTTATTTCACCCATGCCCCCACACCCTTATTCTCTGATAACCATCAGTTTGTTCTCTCCAGTTAAGAGTCTGTTTTTTGGTTTCCTTCTCTCTCTGTCTCTGTCTTTCTCTCCCTCTCCCTCCCTCTTCCTCTCTCTCTCTCTCTCTCTTCCTTTTTTTCCTCCCTCTGTTACTTTTAAAGGTTTTCGATTTCTGATTGATCTTTTCAGGTTATTTTTCTCAAGGCCTCTATAAATTGAGAATTGTAAATGTGTAATGTTGTTAGAAAAAATAAAGCTTGGAGAAGGAAATTTGATTTTTCAACATCTTGAAAAAAAGAGTCTTGAAAATATTTGCTTGTTCAGGAAGGCAGTTAGTAGTGTGCAAATAATTGAAGAATCATGCAAGAAGAGATAAAATTGGAAGGAAAAAAAAAGAAGAGAAGGAAGAGAGGGAAAAACATGGGCCTCAAATCCCAGGTAAGAGAAAATGTCTGGAGGAGGGAATATCCACATTCTTCTCTAACTTGAGGGAAGAAATAAATATACATGCTGTGAGATAGCATGCTGATGGACATTTATGTGTCTGACTCATATTTAGCAAATACCCAAAGATAATATTAAAAATGATTTAATATTTTGGATTTTAGCTCAAATCTAGACCCTTTCTTGTGCATAATAAATAACTCATATATTTCATATAATTAAATAAAGAAAGAAACCTATATTTCCACAAGAAAACAGAAGTAGGTGAATAGCAGCTCCTAAAAGCTTAATGGCATGTGAGCCATTACCTAACCTTGACATTAATTTACTCAAGGATTGTTTCCTTAATATCTATGTGCTAAAACAAGACTAATTCAAGTTATCTTGAGCACAATTTTGAGAAAGAAGTACATTATTTGACAAATCCCTATTTGTGTATTTGTTTGTTTATTGCTTATACAAATTCTTCAGCATAATGATCATCATTTGATTTTAGAGATGATAAAATTGAGGACTAGAGAGATTAAGGAAGCTACCCAAAGTCACACATCTAGTATTTAATGGAAAATAGATTCAATGACTGGGATTTTCCTAAACCCCAGTGTATTTTGGGATAGAGGCATAATTTGTGTCAAAATCTATTTCACTTTGTTTATTGTTCTTTGTAGATATTGTGGTTTTTACGATGGAAGTTTCAAGAATTCAGTGGGGGAGGTCACTGCAGATGTGGTGGAAATAGCAAGAGAAATAGAATTAGAAGCTGAGCCCAAAGAGCTGTGACTAAATTGCTACAATCTCTGAGAAAACATTAATGAATGAAGAGTTGCTTCTCATGGATGAGGGGGAAAAAAAAAGTGGACTCGAGATGGATTGTACTCCTGGAGAAGATGCTGTAAAGATTGTTGAAATGACAACAAAAAATTTGAACTATTCCACACTTAGTTGATAAAGTGGTGGCAGGATTTAAGGGGACTGACAGTTTTGAAAGAACTTCTTCTGTAAGTAAAATGCTGTCAAACAACATCGCATGCTACAAAGAAATCAGTCATGAAAGGACAAGTCCATCCATTATCCTTCATTACTGTCTTATTCTAAGAAATTGCCCCAGCCACTCAACCTTCAGCAACCACCATCTTGATCAGTCAGTGGCCATCAATATTGAGGTAAGGCCCTCCATCAGCAAAAAGATTGCAATTCACTTTAAAAATTAAATATAATGAATATACTACCTTCATACTTTACTTAGTACTTGAATAACAATAACAACAAAAAAAGGCAAATAATATGCTAATGACTTATGACTTACTTTCCCCAAATAGGGAAGTAGTTTGTATTTAAGACATTTGAAAATATTGTTTGTATTCATTAGCATATTTTTTCACTGGCATTTTTTCCTAGCTAGTTTCTTTATTTCTATCTCTTTCATGTTCGGCTATATAGTGCTAACTAGTGGGGAAATTTCCCTTTTATAACAGACCTGATGCTGATTCCATCCTCTCTCCTTGGTTCAACAAAAAATTTTGGGAAAACACCTCAGATCCAGGAGTGGGCCCTGATTAGTTTAGCCCAGCCATGCCACCCATCTCCCTTGTCAGTGTTTGGCTCACTGGTCAGAAAAGCATTGGAAGGACTGGGTTGCTAGTGACCTGCATATTCCAAAGAGAGGCCTTCAGTCAGCTCCAGGGAAATAACATCTGAATCTTTGGAATATTCTTCCTTATAAGAGGTTTGCCTGTAGACTTGGGCAATGTTGTATGAATAGATAAGTATATCCAGTGTGACAGACCATGAATGCCTGGGATGGTGAGTAGGAGGTGGAGTCTGAGTAGCTAAGGTGGTCATCAGGCACTGTACCTGTGACACCAAAACTTGGGTGAGCTCCCCAGTTTGGCAACATTTTGCATGTGTTCTTACACATTGTTGCTGGGAGAATTAAGTGCTTCCTCATAGGAGTCCAATGAGAAGGGATAGCTGGAATCTTGAGCCTGGTTTTGCTTGGACTGTGGTCTATGAACCCTTTCTCTTTGCTGATTTTGATTTCTAACCTTTATCGGTAATACACTGTAATCATGACTACAACAAGTTCTGAGTTCTGTGAGTCCTTCTACTGTATGATCCAGTCCAAGGGCGATCTTGTGGACAGTCAACACATTCAGAAACCCAAATTAACTAAATGAACTACTTTCATTACAGTAGTTTCTCCTTATAAATAACATTGGTGGGGAAGAAAGCAAGAGGGCAGAAGAGTAGGAGTCTGAAATATCATCAGGTCCCAGGAGTTCAGCTAGATAGTTACCAAACCATTCTGAACACCTACAAACTCAACAGGAGATAAGAGAGAAGAAGAGCGGCAGTTCTAAGATCAGAAAACTAACCACATTCCAGAAGTCATGACATGCAGAGAAGTGAACCCGAAGTGATGGGAAGATAGAGTGTGGGGGAGGGGCTGTTTCCCCGCAAGTGAGAGAACAGTGCAGCACAAATTCAAAACTTTTAGAAGTCTGCTCCACTGAGGAATGTCACTCTAGAGGCTAAGCAGGGAGTGGAGCCCTCGCAGGGACAGTGTGATCTCAGGACCCATGGGGTCACAGAAAGACTAGGGGTGCCTAAATGTGGCAGAGATCCCAGGTATCAGAGCAGGGAAGCTGACTGCAGAGACAGAGCTGAGGAGTGTGCTCTCAGCTTGGGCTTACTTTAAACCATGATCCAAGGCACAGTCAGACCACTGCTTTTTGAGCAGGGACCCCACAAGTGACAGATCCAGAAAGACTTCCTCCTTCCTCCTCTGGAAGGAGCAGCACAGGAGTGTACAGCAGGAATCTGCTGCTCTTGGAGACTCCAAACCGGGCTGTGTGCCAGAGATAGAAACACTCAGTCACAAGCCGGGTGAACACAGAGTGTGGCCTGAGACCAGGAAGATGGGAGGGATTGACTGCTTTTCTCTGAGGGTGCACTGAGGAGTGGGGCTCAGAGCTCTCAACTCCTACAGGCTGGAAATTTGGAGGCTGCCATCCTCATTCCCATCCTCCAAGCTGTATAGGAAGCATTCAGGGAATAAAAGTTACCGAGAGTGAACCCGGGCAAATTACTTAGCGTGACCCCTGGCAAGGGCCATGCAATTCCACCTCAGGCAGACATTTGTGAATCACTGCAAAAGGCCCCTCCCCCAGAAGATCAGCAAGAATATCTAGCCAAGACCAAGTTTACCAATCAATGAGACCTGCAGAACTCCAGAGCTAGGGGAAAGCAACACATAGAATTCATGGCTTTTTCCCCATGATCCTTTAGTCTTTCAAAGTTAATTTTTTTACATTTTATTTTTTCTTACTCTACTTTTTTAACTTTTCCTCTATCCTGCTTTAACATTTTTAACTATTTTATCTTATCAATACCTTTTAAAAAAATCTTTAAAAATTTTCATTGTTATAGTCATATTTTATCACTTCATTGTACTTAACCTTATTTTTTGTATACATATAGTTTTTTTTTTCCTTTAAAATTTTGAGATCCAATTTCTTCCAATAGATCAAAATATACCCTATATCTAGTTCATGGCTTTGTTTTAGTCTCCAGCCTGATCACATTCTCTCCTCTTTTTATTTTTCTTTTTCCAATCAACTTCTTATCTTATCGATTCCTTTCTTAGAATTTGTCTTGATTTGCATATCTACAGTCATATTCCATCCCTTCATCATGTTTACCATTATTTTTGTATATATGTTTTTCTTTCTTTAAAATTTTGGGAGGTAGTTTCTTCTAAGAGACCAGAATACAACCAAAATCAAGTGGGTGGCTCTGTTCTATTCACCAGTCTAATATATATATATATATATATATATATATATATATATATAAAATTTCATTTTTTCTCCCTTTCTTCTCCCCCTGGTTTCAAGTCTCTTCTAATTTGGTTAGTGTACATTTCTCTGAATACTTTGACCCTGTTAGTATTTTGTTCTCTCATTCATCTATTCTTATCTGGATAAAATGACAAGGTGGAAAAACTCACCACAAAAAAAAAACAAACAAAAAAAACAAAAAAAAAAACAAAAAAACAAGAGGTAGTACCAATGTCTAGGAACCTAATTATTAGGGACATTAGTAATATGTCAGAAATAGAGTTCAGAATGACTATTATCAAGGTGGTAGCTGGACTAAAAAAAAAAAAAAACATGGAAAATTAACATGAAAGAGAAACAAAATCCATTTCTGGAGAGATGAAAGAACTAAAATGTAACCAAGTTGAAATAAAAAAAAGCTATTACTGAGGTGCAACCAAAAATAGAGGCTTTTACTGCTAGGATAAATAAGGCAAAAAAGAGAATAGTGATATAGAACACCAAACGATAGAGAATAAAGAAGTTGAGCAAAAGAGAGACAAACAACTACTGGACCACAAAGGAAGATTTTGAGAGATAAGTGATACCACAAGACAATACAATATTAGAATAATTGAGATCCCAGAAGAAGTAGAAAGAAAGAGAGGGGCAGAAGGGGTATTGGAGTAAATTATAATAGGGAATTTCCCTAACATGGCAAAGGGAACAAACATCAACATCCAGGTGAAATAGAGAACCCCTCTCAAAATCAATAAAAATGGTCCCCACCCCATCATCTAATAGTAAAGCTTACAAATCTTAGTGATAAAGAGAAAATGCTGAATGCAACTTGGGATAAGAGGTCTGTAACATACAATTGTAGAAATATTAGATTGGCAGCAGACTTATCCACAGAGACCTGGCTGACCAGAAAGGACTGGCATGTTATATTCAGATCACTAAACAAGAAAAATATGCAGCCAAGAATACTATATCCAGCTAGACTGTCATTGAAAATAGAAGGATAGATAAAAAGCTTCCAGGAAAAAATAAATAAATAAATAAAAGAATCTACAAACACCCAACCAGCCCTACAGGAAATATTGAAAGGGGTACTCTAAGCAGGGGAAGAGCCTAAAAGCAGTAGACCAGAAAGGAACAGAGACAATATACAGTAACACTCCCTTTACAGGCAATACAATGGCATTAAATTCATAACTTCAATAGTTACCCTGAATGTAAATGGGCTAAACACCCCAACAAAAAGACACAGGGTATCAAAATAGATAAAAATAAATAAATAAATAAATAAATAAATAAATAAATAAAATAAAAAAAGACCCATGGATATGCTGTCTACAAGAAACTAATTTTAGAACCAAAGACAGGTCCAGATTTAAAGTGAGGGGGTGGTAAACCATATACTATGTCAATGGACATCAAAAGAAAGCTGGAGTGGCAATCCTTATATCATATAAATTAGATTTCAAGCCAAAGACTATAATAAGAGATTAGGAAGGACACTATACCATACTTAAAGGGTCTTTCCAACAAGAAGATCTAACAATTTTAAATATCTATGCCCCTAACATGGGATAAAGGAATTATATAAACCATTAATAACAAAATCAAGGAAACACATCGACAATAATACAATAATAGTAGGGGACTTTAACACCCCCCCTCACTGAAATGGATGGACCAACTAAGCAAAAGATCAACCAGGAAGTAAAGGCTTTAAATGACACACTTGACCAGATGAACATCACAGATATATTCAGAACATTGCATCCCAAAGCAACAGAATACACATTCTTCTCTAGTGCACATGGAACATTATCCAGAATAGATAATGTCCTGGGTCACAAATCAGATCTTCACCAGTACCAAAAAATTGGGATCATTCCCTGCATATTTTCAGACCACAATGCTCTGAAACTAGAACTCAATCATAAGAGGAAAGTTGGAAAGAACTCAAATACATGGAGGCTAAAGAGCATCCAACTAAAGCATGAATGGATCCACCAGGAAATTAAAGAAGAATTTTTAAAGAATCATGGAAACAAATGAAAATGAAAACACAACTCTATAAAATATTTGGGACACAGCAAAGGTGGTTCTGAGAGGAAAATATATAGCAATACAAGCCCTCCTTAAGAAATGAGAAAGGTCTCAAGAACATAACCTAACCCTACACCTAAAGGAGCTAAAGAAATAACAGCAAAGAAAGCCTAAACCCAGCAGAAGAGAAATAATAATGATCGGAGCAGAAATCAATGAAATAGAAACCAAAAGAACAGTGGAACCAATCAATGAAACTAGGAGCTGGTTCTTTGAAAGAATTAATAAGATTGATAAACCCCTGGCCAGATGTATTAAAAGAGAGAGAGAGAAAGAGAGAGAGAAAGAACCCAAATTAATAAAATCATGAATGATAGAGGAGAGGTCACAACCAACACCAAAGAAATGCAAACAATTATAAGAACATATTATGAGCAACAGTACACTAGCAAATTAGGCAATCTGGAAGAAATGGATGCCTTCCTAGAGACATATAAACTGCCAAAACTGAACTGGGAAGAAATAGAAAACCTGAACAGACTCATAACCAGTAAGGAGATTGATGCAGTCATCAAAAATCTCCCAAAAAACAAGAGCCCAGGGCCAGATGGCTTCCCAGAGGAATTCTATCAAACATTTAAAGAAGAATAAATACCAGGGTGCCTGGGTGGCTCAATGGGTTAAAGCCTCTGCCTTCAGCTCAGGTCATGATCTCAGGGTCCTGGGATCGAGCCCTGCATTGGGCTCTCTGCTCAGCGGGGAGCCTGCTTCCCTTCCTCTCACTCTGCCTGCCTCTCTGCCTACTTGTGATCTCTGCCTGTCAACTAAATAAGTAAAATAATAATAATAATAATAATAATAATAAGTAAATAAATAAATACCAGAAAAATACAAAAAAAAAAAAAAGAAGAATCAATACCTATTCTCCCAAAACTGTTACAAAAAAATAGAAATGGAGGGAAAACTTCCAAACTCATTGCATGAGGCCAGCATTATTTTGATCCCAAAACCACACAAAGACCCCATCAAAAAGGAGAATTACAGACCAATATACTTGATGAGCACAGATGCAAAAATTCTCACCAAAATACTAGCCAATAGGATCCAACAGTACATTAAAAGGATTATTCACCAGGACCAAGTAGGATTTACTCTTGGGCTGCAAGTTTGGCTCAACATCTGCAAATCAATCATTGTGATATAATACATTAATAAAAGAAAGAACAAGAACCATATGATACTCTTAAAGATACTTAAAATGCATTTGGCAAAGTACAGCATCCCTTCTTGATCAAAACTCTTCAAAGTGTAGGGATAGAGGGTACGTACCTCAATACCATCAAAGCCATCTATGAAAAATCCACAGTGAATATCATTCTCAATGGGGAAAAACTGATAGCTTTTCCCCTAAGGTTAGGAACATGGCAGGGATGTCCATTATCACCACTGCTATTCAACACTGTACTAGAAGTCCTAGCCTCAGCAATCAGGCAACAAAAAGAAATAGAAAGCACCCAAATCAGTAAAGAAGAAGTCAAACTCTTATTCTTTGCTGATATTATGATACTTTATGTGGAAAACCCAAAGATTCCACTCAAAAACTGTTAGAACTCGTACAGGATTTCAGTAAAGTGTCAGGATATAAAATCAATCCACAGAAATAAGTTGCACTTCTATACACCAACAGCAAGACAAAAGAAAGAGAAATTAAGGAGTCAATCCCATTTACAATTGCACCAAAAACTATAAGATACCTAGGAATAAACCTAACCAAAGAGGCAAAGATTCTGTACTCAGAAAACTATAAAGTACTCGTGAAAGAAATTGAGGAAGACACAAAGAAATGGAAAAAAAAATCCCATGCTCATGGACTGGAAGAACAAATATTGTGAAAATGTTTATGCTACCTAAAGCAATCCCTATCAAAATACCATCAATTTTTCTTGAAGAAATAGAATAAATAATCCTAAAATTTATATGGAACCAGAAATTACCCTGGATAACCAAAGGAATGTTGAAAAAGAAAGCCAAAGTTGGTATCACAATTCCAGACTTCAAGCACTATTACAAAGATGTAATCATCAAGACAGTATGGTATTGGCACAAAAACAGACACATAGATCAGTGGAACAGAATAGAGAGCCCAGAAATAAACCCTCAACTCTATGGTCAACTAATCTTCAACAAAGCAGGAAAGAATGTCCAAATGAAAAAGGACAGTCTCTTCAACAAATGGTGTTGGGATAATTGGACAGCCACAAGAAGAAGAATGAAACTGGACCATTTCCTTACACCACACACGAAAATAAACTCAAAATGGATGAAGGATTTCAACGTGAGAAAGGAATCCATCAAAAATCCTTGAGAAGAACACAGGCAGCAACCTTTTTGACCTCAGCTGCAGCAACTTCTTCCTAGGAACATCACCAAAGGCAAGGGAAGCAAGGGCAAAAATGAACTATTGGGACTTCATCAAGAGCAAAGCTTTTGTGTAGCAAAGGAAACAGTCAACAAAACCAAAAGACAACTGACAGAATGGGAGAAGATATTCACAAATGACATATCAGATAAAGGGCTAGTATCCCAAATCTATAAGGAACCTATCAAACTCAACACCCAAAGAACAAGTAATCCAATCAAGAAATGGGCAGAAAACATGAACAGATACCTCTATGAAGAAGACATCCAGATGGCCAACAGACACATGAAAATGTGCTCCACATCACTTGGCTCAGGGAAATGCCAATCAAAACCACAATAAGATACCACCTCATACCAGTCAGAATGGCTAAATTTAACAAGTCAAAATGACAGATGTTGGCAAGGATGAGGGGAAAGGGAATCTTCCTATACTGTTGATGGGAATGCAAGCTGGTGCAGCCACTCTGGAAAACAGCATGGGGGCTCCTCAAAAAGTTGAAAATAGAGGTACCCTATGACCCAGCAATCACACTACAGGGTATTTACCTTAAAGATACAAATGTAGTGATCTGAAAGGGCATGTGCACCCAAATGTTTATAGCAGCAATGTCCACAATGGCCAAACTATGGAAAGAAACTAAATGTCCATCAACAGATGAATGGGTAAAGAAAATGTGATTTT
>NW_019154087.1:14171268-14206780 GCF_002288905.1 Enhydra lutris kenyoni
ACACACACACACACACACACACACACACACACACACACACACACACACAGAGGAATGCTATGCAGCCATCAACAGAAATGAAATCTTGCCATTTGCAATGACGTGGATGGAACTAGAGAGTATTATACTGAACAAAGTAAGTCAATCAGAGAAAGACAGCTATCGTATGATCTCTCTGATATGAGGATATGAACTAGGGGGTGCTGCAGGGGATAGGGAAGGAAAAAATGAAACAAGATGGGATTGGGAGGGAGACAAACCATAAGGGACTCTTAATCTCAGGAAATAAACTGATGGTTGTGTGGGGATGAAGGGGTAGGAATAAGGTGGCTGGTTTTTGGACATTGGGGAGGGTATATGCTATGCTTTGAAATGTGTAAGCCTGAAGATTCACAGACCTGTACCAGTGGGGCAAATAATATACTATATGTTAAAAAAATATGAAAATAAAAAGAAATAAAATTGGTACAAAGCCTTACTTGGCCCAATGAGATACACACACACACACACATACTCACACACACACCCTTTGTATCACAGTTATGCTGTATTTTGTGTTTTCATATTGTTTCAGTTTTATTGTTTGTTCTTTCTTTATAACCAGAAAGCTTCTTAAGTGAAATACAAGATATATACATGTAGTTCCTTTTGAGTTTAGTGTTATTTCAAATGAAGGACTTATTACCTTTAGTATCAAGGATTTCAGTTGAGTTTAAGAGATTGTTTTTAAAATAACATGCTGATAATTGGATTGTCTTTCTAATTAGAGATAAATATTTTGTGGCTGTTATGAAGAGTATCAAAATTCTATTTTATATATATATAATATGTATTTATTTATTTAAAAATACATATTTATTTATGCTATATATGTAATTAGTTATAGTTGTTTATATGTATTATATTGATATGCCATTATATACCATTATGTGTCTATATATGTATTTATCTATCTATCATCTATATCTATCTATCTATCTATCTATCTATATTAGTCCCAAATAGGGAATTGTGCCATTGGTAAGGTATCTTCCAAATAATAAAAAACAGCAGATCCTTGCTCCAGCTATAACTAAATTTGAAATTAAAAAGTAAATATTGCTTGTTAATTAATTTAACCCTGTAATTTGCATTCCTATTGCCAACAATAGTAACAACAACAATGTATTACTTCTGCAAACAATCTTTTGTGGTTTTAATAAATGAGCAAAAGAATTCAACAGGGTAAACTTAGAAGAAGAATATTGGAAGAAGGAACATTCTATATGAATACAATGTATTTAATATATTGTATAAAAACCACATTTTATCATTAGCAAAAGTTTAATTTTCTTCCAGCTGGGAAAAATAGAATGATTCAAATGTTCATTCCCCTGTACCAACAAAGGAAATAATTCCATATATATATTGAAATTTTTTTTATTCAAAAGTGTTTTCTACTTTGATCTTTAATATTGCATTTCTAAAAGCAATCCTAAAAGACATGTATTATCTTGCTGGTAATTATTTGTATATTACACCAGGTAAAGCATAATGTATTGTGACACTTGAAAAGTGTTATATTGGATAGTAAATTAAAGTGGACAGATTCCAAAAGAATATTTTATTAAATTTTCTTGCTAACGTATTACTTTGACATGGAGAGTTTAAAGTTAATGAAGCTTGGCCTTTAGATAATCCAGCTAAATAAAAAATGTTCCCCTCTATTGTACATTTTCTTCTTTTTCCCTCCCTCATCTCCTCCCCCTTTTCTTCACCTTCCTTTCTCTTTTTGTACTAGCATTTAAATACACTATGTCCTAGGGCCTATCTACAGAGTCAAAGCAAAAATTTAGTTACAAGATTTATATCTTCATTTCTAAGAATTCCCAAAGACTCATTTAATATTAACTTCAGAAGCACTTTACAGCCAGTCAACAGTTTCTTAATATCCTTTTGAAGATGAAGAAGGGTACTGTTTCATTATTGCCTGGTAGAATAGACCTATTAAAATATACTCTGTTTAGAATGGAAAGTTTATCTTATTTTAAAAAAGACAATATTTATTCATCAGTAGAAGAAACATTTATAAAGCAAGCTAAAATGTGAATATAGTGTCAGAAGAACTTGATTCTACCCTGGATTCGATTAGTAAATTGTTCATTTGGTAATCAGCATATTTAAGTCTATAAAACAAAGACACTGAATAAAAAAATAAAGAATATATGGAGGTTTCCTACAGGTATAAATTGCATCTTTCTGTCATTATCTAAATACAGTAGCATGAAAAGTATACAAACACATAGGGAGCGGTGACAGATTTTCTTGACTGAGCTTAGTGATGTTCCTCAGAACATTCTTTGACTAGCAACTTGAAAGGTCATAAAATATCCCAAAGTATCTTCTGAATGTATTTTGTCCCATGTTTTCATTAACTTACATATTCAAAATTTACTACATAATTTTTGGTGTTCAAATTTTTGAAATGGGGCAATCCATGTAAAATCTACAGGCTAAATTATTGTCTTTATTTCAGTTAAACATATAATTCTACTTTTCTAACCATATCGCAAATTGATAACTGCTATATCAACAATCTTGGGCTCTTTGGTGATAAGTTATATTGATGTCATAAACCCAATCCTGAATCCAACAGATACTATTTTTCATCATTACAACATATAGAAAATATTATAGTCCAGTGAATAATCAAATATTTTGGTTAAAGTCCTCTACCTATGCAAGAAAATATAAATTAATAATTCAAAATAATAATTATAAAATAATTAATCATTAATAATAAAATAATAAATATAAAATAATAAATAATAATTCAAAATATCTTCTATCAGTGGCTTTATAATTTTTGATAGTTAATAATATGACTTCTATTCCTATTCAATTTAAGGCTTATTAGGTCAATTATCTTCACCTTTTTTTAAAATTCCATTGGGTGTTTTCCAGAAACAGAACTGATACCACAAACAGATTTCTTATCATCTATTAAATAATTCTTCAGAAGATAGCAACTACTAGTCACTGTGAAGCCTGGGAGATTTGAATAGCATGGTAACTGAAAGTCAGTCGTCATATTCCATTATTTGTCCTTGACGGTAACTATGGCTCTGTTTCGAATAAAAGTCCTACACAAGAATTTCATTTTTGGTGCCTGGGTGGCTTAATAGGTTAAGCTGCTGCCTTCAGCTCAGGTCATGATCTCTGGGTCTTGGGATCCAACACTGCATCAGCCTCTCTGCTCAGCAGGGAGACTGTTTCTCCCCCTTCTGCATCTCCCATCCCACCACGCCCCATTTATGTTTTCTCTCTTGAAAACAAAGAAATAAAATCTTGAAAAAAAAAAGAATTTAATTTTCTATGAAGCATTTATTAATATTGATAGGATACTCACTAATATAAAATTAAAATCTGTGAAAACATTTTCTGAAATCATTTTCTGATATGATATAATTGTACAGATATCTGTTAAGTAAATGTCACTGGTTTGCAGTTGGTTTGCCTTGGATCTAATCAGTTGGATATTTGAAGTGTTGTAAGAATGCATATCTTTGCATTTTATTTTCATTCCAAATTACTTTTTTCATACAAATGTATTTTTTTAATGTCCTTCAAGTAAGACCTAAATTTGTATGGAAAGAAAGAGAGACTATAAGAATTCATTCAGTTACTTATTTAAATCAAAGACCCTCCCCCCAACCTAGTCCCCATCCAGAAAAACAGTACACATTGCAGGCATTTTTATTATAATCTTTTTAACAGAAAGCTTTTCTTTTTCTTTGACTCAGAAAAACAGTGTTCTTTTTGCTTTATGTGAATTTATTTAAACTGAAGAATGATCTATGCTTAAGATGTCTAGTGTATTATACTAATGTCCATAAAATAATTAAGCAGTATAAATTTTAATAGTTTAAAATTACCCTGGCTTTACATTACAGGTTTAAAAGTTTTTATTTTTAGTTTAGAAAAAAACTACCAACAAATTTAGAAATGTTTGAAAAAATCCTCAAGTCTACAAAATTGTGGACAGTTGTTTAATGCATATAATACTGATGGGTTTACAAAGCAGAGGTCTTAAATCAGTATTCAAGCAGTAGTATAATATTCTATCATAAATATTTATTGGTAATTTAAAAAGAGTTAAATTGTACTTAGTGCTAGATTTTAGATTATTATACAGGTGTTCTTTACTTAAACTCAGTTGGGAGTCTCAGAAGGTATAATTCACAAAACCACCCTATGATAGATTTGTAAAAACTGAAACAAAAAATGAAGACCAAATTTTGATCAGAAAAAAATTTTTGAAGTAAAACTTTACCTTTACACTGTGTCAGAAATAAAGCTTCTAAAATAGACCTTGATTATTCTTTAATCACATCAGCAATGTAGAGACTCTGTGTTTAAAGCCAAGGAATGCCTTGTACTTCTCCAGGCAAAGAACAAATTGAACTCTGCATCAGGTCTCTAACAGATGGATGAGGGCTATCATACATTATGCCAGAATCAATGCCATTTGGCTCTGTCACTTTCCAGGCAATAAATATAGATTTTTTTTGCAAGTGATGTTTTATCTAGATATTTATTCTTTCAGTTTTAAGTGGATACCATCCTATTAAATATTTATTTTACAACTTACAAAATAGGTTGTTTGAAAGAACTAAAAAAAAAAAAACAAAAAACACGTGGCCTTCAGTGACAATATATTCACATTATATTATATTGCACTCAGAAATAATACAGTCTTGCTTAAGTTTCATCAGGGATTCAACCTAGATTGCTGCAGTAAAGACTCATAAGAAACTATCTGTATAATGACATCTGGAAACGCTCCAGATGAAATCTTTTCTAATACACAATCCATCTGCTACTTGCCTGAAGGGAAATCTTCAAAAAGAACCAGAATATCACTCAAATGTTCTCTCAAGTGACACCCAGTGGGGTCTGCAAACTCATTTGCTCTATCTCTGCTTCAGTGAATCTTATATTCAAGTCAGGATCTATTGACATGAAGTTACTTTTTCTTTCTTTCAGCGAGATGTTCTATTTACACTATTTTAGCCTATAACCCCATCTACTTGTCTTTAAAGTTTTAGCTTCTATTTTTTATTAGATGATAATAAATTATTCCTTTGTAGTAAATACACAGGGAGAAATGTTTGCTCTAAGAAAAAGGGAGAGTTTCTCCAGCATTTTTTAAACTTTCATTTCATACTGTGATTGTTTTAAAATGATGAAATAGGTAACAGAGAGCTCCTCCCACCATGCTCTTCCTCTTTCCCTACCACCTAACTGAATTATTACAAAGATGGGATGTGATGGTACTAGGAAATGCTGTTTCCTTTTGCTCTTTCCCAAAGTCATGAGATCTATCACATGATTTTTAACCGACTTACACTTAAGTTCATCTAATTGTCAGTTGCCTAAACTTATATAATTTGGAATCTTAAATCTAAAAATCTTATATCACAAACACTGCTCAAAAACAGAGCGAAAAGTCACACCATTTAGACTTTTGACAATCACAAATTGCATATCAAATTTATACAAAACCACTGTCACCATATTTAAGGTCATAAATATGGATGATACATTTCCCTTAATAATAAGATTCTTACAGGTGACTCATAAGCCAAGTATTTTCTAAACTCCTTATGTGGATTATCTCTTTAATAATATAAAGCAATTTGAGGCAGTGCTGTTTTTCTCAATCTACGTATAATGAAATGGAAGCACTAGGGTTTTACAATCTGCCTAAATACATATCCATATAACCAATAGATTGTAGAATTGAAATCCAATCTGAAAAGTGGGTTAAATGTCATGGAAAACATCCCCTAGGATTACAAAATTCCATCTCAAAACTTTTGATATTAATGTGAATTAATGAAACAAATAATTATTTTCTGAGACTGAAAAAGATTTTATAAAGCATATAATTGCTCGGCTCAGATGTTGGAATGTCCTCAATAATTGCTTTACATTTCAATGTTTTTATTTCTCTAAAGATCATATTCATATAGTACTTCTATTTTATCTATATCCACTTCCTTTTTATGTTTATATGTGAATATCATTTTAATTTGATGTTACTCAATCTTTACTTTTCTCACCAGGATCTGTTCCAGAGACAGAACACTGCAGTCTCTGCTTTGCAACACCTGCCTTTGAAATAATTAATTTCTGTGATGACAAAGAGCACTTATATGCCTAGGAAGAAAATGTCAAGATTCTCTTTCATTGTCAAAAGTGTCTGAAATTGTTGAATTTCAGTCTAGGATCTTGACTTAATATGAGTGTGTTTCCTAAGATACTCTCATCGTATTTCTGGCCTTACCGTAGCACTGTAGGCTTGCTGCGTGGTCTTCTGCTCCATTAACCACATAAGTAAGCAGCTGCCAGTGATGCTGCGTTTGACGCTCATAAGGACAAGAAGCTGGGGAGGAAGTTGTGCCATTTTCCTGCATAAGAAAGAAAATAGCTATGGAGTAGTAAAATAATTATGTGGGAACTAAGACTACCTTGAAAGATTATACTTGACTGACAGTACTAAAAAGGTAGCAATAAATTCTTTTTGGTCAATAAGCTAAGTCCTACCTTGAATTAAAGAGATAAAATTTTTTTAACCATGATTTTGTACACACACACACACATACACACACACTCCTTATAAAGAGTGCAATTACTTCATATTACGAGTGATGTTATATACCTGAAGCTAATAAAACATCATGTGTCAATTATACTTCAATAAAAAGAGTGAAATTACTTCATATTATAAGGGATAAAATGTAACAGATTTCTGAATACATCAGGTGGGTATTACTGAAGGAGATAATATAGGTGACCAATTCTAAGACTCAGAAATCTCTGTCCAAAAGAGAAAAAAAAGTAGATTAAATATGTCTAGGTGCTTTAAACTTGCTCTGTAACTGTCTTTTTAAAGATTTGGATTCTGTCATTTTATAATTTAGGGTAATTTGCAATCCAGGTAACAAGGGTGAGCTTTGTTTATTCCAATGGTGATAGAGATTCTAACCTAAGTTATTTATTCTGAGGAGAAACATATATCTTTCTAGCCATTCTTAAGTAAATGTTTCAACTTTTAATGTCAACTAAAGTGGCATCTTCTAATTAGCTTACAATAAGACAACATAGAGTTAGATTTTATAGGATAATTTTTTTCTTTGGATGCTCTTCTTAATTCATTCATTGTTTCCCATGTTTTCAAATGACCATTTATGAGGTTTTTATTACAGTTCTTGTTCTTAAAAACCTCTCTGAAAGGCAGTAGAAAACTCTGATTTTAAACATTATTACTTCTAAAAGTGTGTGTGTGTGTGTGTGTGTGTGTGTGTACAGGGGAGGCTGGGTTAGAAGCAATGATCTTCCTTAATTTGTTGTAAAGAACATTTCAGCTATTCATATCTCTACAAGGTATATCAGTGAGTTCAAATTTAAGATTGTAATATGTAGACACACACACACACAAGTGCTGGAACAAATATGGAAATTTTGACATTTTTTTTTCTTTGTCTTCAAATCCACAGTTTAATCATTGATAGATGGGACACTTCTTTTTAAATTTACCTATATGTGATGTCAGACAGCTTTCTAGGTTTATATCAAAAATCAAAAGTTTTCAAGGGACACATTGAAAATACAGCATTAATGAGATGTGGAGGCCACTAAAAAAGTAACAAGAAAAAAGAAAGAAAGGTTTTAATAGTAAATGTGCATTCCTATAATTACTCAGAAAATAAGTAGGTTCTCCAGAAAAACCTGAAAAATATCTTCACTGGTCACACCAGCTTTATTTCTGGTGGTCTCTTTAATGTTAACACTGCTTTAAACTGAAGCTTATCTAGAGAATTATGTAAGATTTGGGAAAAATGTTAAATAATCTAGAAAAGCATTCAAACCTGAATATCAAGAGGAAGATAAAAGACTTGGAAAGTGTACTGAAGAATCTGAACCTTTAATAACAATAGCAAAAAAAAAAATAGCAGGCACATGACATTAGGGAGGCAGATTTCAGAAGACTAATAATTAAAACTATTCAAATAGGCTACATTGTAGGAACAAAGTATCTTAAATTGTAATTCTTTACAGTTTCAATGTCTTTTACACTAACCATTTCACTGCACTCTTAAAACTTTATTGAAAAAATACAAAGCATTTTTTTTTTTTACTATTTCTCAGATTAGAAAATGAGGACAAGAAAGTTCAGAGAAGCCATTACAGACTACAGATGATATATTTCATGAAGGGCTAATATTCAAAGTGTATAAAGAACTCATACCAACTCAACTCAACACCAGATAAGCAATACAATTAAAAAATGGGCAGAGGAGCTAACTAGACGTTTTTCCAGGGAAGTCAAACAGTTGACCAACAAATGCATGGAAAGTTCCTCAACCTCACTAATCATCAAGGAAATGCAAATCAAAACTATAGTGAGATATCAACTCACACTTGTCAGAATGGCTATAACCTATGGGCAAGAAATAGCAAGTATTAGTAGTGATGTGGAGAAATGGAACCCTTGTGCACTGTTGGTAAGAATCTAAATTGGTGCTGCCACTATGGAAAACATTATGGAAATTCCTGAAAAAAAAAATTTATTTATTTTTTTCTGAAAAAAATTTTTAACCTGCAGTGCAATATTGGTTTCTGGAGTAGAATTCAGTGATTCATTACTTACATACAACACTCAGTGCTCACTGCAAGCCCCTTTTAAGAAAGGGGCTCATCCATCTAACCCATCTCCCACTTACTTCCCTCCATTAACCCTCACTTTGTTCTCTACCATTAACTGTCACTTATGACTTATTTCCCTCTCTTCTTTTCTTCTTCCTCCTTCCCATATGTTAACTTGCTTTCGTTCTTAAATTTTACGTGTGGATGAGATAGTATGGTATTTATCTTTCTTTGACTTATTTCACTTAGCTTATTACACTGTAGCTCCACCCATATTGTTGCAAATGGCAAGATTTCATTTTTTTGATGGCTGAATATTATTCAATTCTCTTCCCCCATACACATATAATGCACACACATTTATACACTTTATTTATGTATGCGTGTGTGTGTGTGTGTGTGTGTATGACATACATATCACATCTTCTTTATCCATTCATCAGTCGATGGACATTTGGGCTCTCTCCATAGTTTAACTGTTGTTCATAATGCTGCTGTAAACATCAAGGTGAATGTACTGCTTTGAATATGTATTTGTGTATCCTTTGAATAAACACCTAGTGTGCAATTGCTGAACCATAGGGTAGTTCTATTTTTAACTTTTCGAGAAGTTTCCTGAAAAACATTGAAAGTAGAACTACCATATGATCCAGCAATTTCACTTTTGGGTATTTGTTCATAGAAAATGAAAACACTTATTCCAAAAAAGATATGCACTCTTATGTCCATTGCAGTGTTATTGACGATAGTCAGTGTATGAAAGCAGTGTGTAAGTGTCCATCGGTAGATGAATGGACAAAGCAATTGTGTCATGTGTACATAATGGAATAGTACTTGGTCATAAAAAATAAATCTTTGCAATTTTTTGGCAAAATGGATGGACCTAGAGGGTATTATGTTATGTTATAAAAGTCAGAGAAAGACAAATACCAAATGATTTTATTTATATGTGGAATTTTAGAAACAAACTAAATGAACATACAAAACAGAAACAGACTCATAAATGCAGATAACAAACTGGGAATTCTGAGAGGGGAGGGATGTGGAGCAGTAGGTAACATAGGTGAAGGAGATTAAGGGGAACAAACTACCAGTTATAAAATAAATAATTCACAGAGATGCAAAATACCACATAGGAAATACAGTTGATAATAACATAACAGTGACAGATGATAACTAGACTTATGGTGAAATTTTTGTAGGAAATAAAAGGTAAATTTTGCTATGTTCCTACAATATAACACTACACAGTAGTGAGAATTAAATGGACTAATACTACATGTAACAATATGGCTAAATCTTACAAAAATAAGTTGAACAAAGGAGGCAAACACAAAAGAGTACACACTGTGTGATTCTCTTTATATACATTAAAAAAAACAGGCAAAACTAATTTGTGCTACTAGGACGGGGAAAAGCAGTTACTCTTGAGAGGTTTAGTGACTGGGAAGGAGCACAAGGCTAGGTTTGAGAATGCTGGTAATGTTCTGTTTCTTGATCTGGGAGTTGTTTAGATAAATATGTTCCTTTTTTGAACACTCATTAAGATGTATGCTTTTCATTGCACATTTTTCTGTATGTATATTGTACATCAATTTGGGTCTCTTAAAGGTAGCATTCATTCAAAAAAATAAAAACAAAACAAGTGAACAAAGTCACTCCAGGCTCTGAAATCTCAAATTTCAAATACTGATTTTATTATTCTAATCCATGTTTTCTATTCACTACAATACAGTGGTTTTGAGTGGGTACAATAGCTCATACAATATGGCATAGTTTTGTAAGAGCCCATAACTGTACCCAAGAGGCAACAGAGTGGATTGAATGAGAACACAGACTATGGAGTTAGATGGTTGTCAGTACAAATTTCAGCTTTAGCAGTTACTGGTATCATTCTCATTTGTAAAATGGTGTAATAAATTTGCATGCCTTAAAAGATTGTTTGTGAAAATTTAGCAAGTTAAGGTATGGGAATTGCTTTAGAGTGTATAAGAACTCTGTATTAGTTACAACAATCATCATCTTGTGAGATGGGAGGTTCTAGATTCTGGATACTTGTTAGTTTCCTTATATAGCATCCAAATTGTTACTATGGAAGACAAATTTACCTACTATAGTAGGTAATTCGATAATAATAATTCTAGAAATATAGGAATTTAGAGAGAAGGTAGTAAACTTGAAAATGGTGAGCACTCGAGTTCTCCTTTTGCTCTGATATTCTATGTACAGTATTGTATTGTAGGTGTGAAATAGAAGTTATCTCCCATACTAGATGTGCCTCAATTTTTCTCTTTTCCCTTATAATCCAATCGCAAAGATTTCCACAATAGGTCTGAAGTGGAAGAAATTGTGGGGGAATGGCAGGGTGTGAGGGGAGCTGAAATGTATGCTTTGGAATTCTAGCACACTTTTACAGAAAGCATTTTCCTGAAATGTTCAGTAATATTTTTAATATATTCAGACTTGTGGTCTACTAAGGTAATGAAAATAAACTCATTTGCTTTTTTTTTTTTTTTTTCACAGAGCTGGAACTCTCAGGTAAATAACTAAATTCACATATTTGAATTGTATACATATATTTGTTTGTTTGCTTGTTTTTAGAGAGGGAGAGGGTTGGAGGGGCAGAGGGAATGAGAGAGAAAATCTTAAGTAGGCTCCAGCCTGGAACAAAGCTTGAGGTGTGGCTTGATCCCACGACCCTGAGACCATAACCTAGGCCAAAACAGAGAGCCAGACATGCAACCAACTAAGCCACTCAGGCATTCCTGAATGGTACACTTTAAGCCAAGGAGATGTGAATGCTTCTTTTCCTGCAGGTGATGGAGCAAAAGGAAAGTATAAGTTAATCACAACATAAATTAAGAAGGACTGTCAGTTCATTAGGGTGCTATGAAATGTAAAAAGATGGATGCATTATCTGTGTAATACTATCTTCTTTGTTTTCAAGTACATGGACTTTGTGATAGATCCTTAGTTTTATCTGGGCTACAAATTTATTTATCTCAATATTATTATTCAGTGATTAGACTGAATAGAATATTTTCATCCAATATAAGCTAGGACCCAGAGCCCATTTCCATATTTGCACTCTGAAATGCATATGCACGTTTTGAAATAGGTTTAGTTATCCACTGAGCAAGGAAAGTAAAGTTTTGATCAACATAGAAAAAATTTCCTGTGAAATAATGACAATGGATGGATATATTGTACCCAATATGTGTTCTCCTATTAGAGACGTGTCTAAATATCTAATAGCCACAAACTGGAAGTCCATCAAGATGAATCAAGGAAAAAAAAAAAAGTGGAAAAAGCTGAGAGGACAGAACAGAAAGTTCAATGTGGGGGGGAAAAACAAGGTAAATGAGATTGATTTAATAATCACTTTGGTAGAGGAGATAAGATTTCTCTTCTACCTTCCAAGGGTCTCCTGCAGGAACTGACATAAAACAGATAAAGAAAAGAAAAACACACACATTTCCAGTAAATTTTACATGTAAGTGAGACTTTACAAAAAAATTGAAGACCCCCAAAGAAGCAGTGAGAGCTGATCACTTACATACTAAGTTGGACAAAGAGTAGTGAATTGTGAAAACATGACAGGCATGGGGATTTGAGCTCCAGAAATCAATGGAGGAAGAACTAAGGAGATGAGGGTAGTTGTGTTGTTTGTTGGATCCCTCTCAGCCTTGACTCCCCATCTCTAGTTCTAAGAAAGCCTCCCTTCCTTTCTTCTCGTTCAAGGTGGGCACCTTTCATGTAGGAGTTTTATCTCCTGCTTTCAGGAATTAAAAGAGGAGAAAAAAATCCAGGCATCCCTCCTTCATCTACTGTTTCTCAAGTGCCTTTAATTCAAAATATTAAACGTGTAAAAGTGGAGTACTTTGGGGTAAAAGGCTCTAAGCTTTTACACTTTCTATAGAAAACAGTGAAAGTGTTATCCAGGATGAAACCCATCATGTTAATAATAGTTAATAATTACAAACATTACTTTAGTTGCAATATATTATGGGGATTAAGCAATAAAAAGAATAATGGCAGAATGATAAATGATGTATTTTTCAATTGAGAATGCATTTTCATAACTTTATTATAAATATTACTTACTTGGCAACTCAGAGGCTAGAATATGGCCACTAGTACTAACAATGAAGATAAAATTAGGTTTGCTTTATTTCTTTTTTAGAGATTTTATTTATTTATTTGAGAGATTGAGCACAGCAGACAAAAGGACAGACAGAGGGAGAGGGAGAAGACGACTCTCCGCCAAGCAGGGGGCCTAATGTGGGGCTCTATCTCAGGCCTCTGGGATCATCATCTGAGCCAAAAACAGACGCTTAACTGACTGAGCCACCCAGATGCTGCAAATTAGATTTGCTTTATGTGAGAATTAAAATGTGCTAATTTTATGGGGGTTTTTTTGTTTGTTGTTGTTGCTCATTTTGCCAATTTCAAAATAGAACAAAATTCATCAAAGATGATTGAATGTACAGCAATGAACAACTTCTGGAAGAAAATTGGTTTAAAAAATATTGATATGACACAGGCACCTGGGTGGCTCAGTGGGTTAAGCCTCTGCCTTTGGCTTGGGTCATGATCCCAGAGTCCTGGGATCGAGCCCCACATCAGGCTCTCTGCTCAGCGGGGAGCCTACTTCCCCTCTCTCCCTCTGCCTCTCTGCCTACCTGTGATGTCCATCTGTCAAATAAATAAATAAAATCTTAAAAAATATATTGGTGTGGCAAATATTCTAATATTTGGCATTTGGATGGCTGTTTAGTTTTTCACTGTTCATTCAGAAAAGTGTATAAAACATTGCTAAGAAAAAAAAAAAAACACTGGTAAGAAATTTATCATTATAAAAATTAGAGCTTACCTAAATGGAGTGTTTTGTTTTTCTGGTAATTATGAAATATTTGAACCAAAACTTTAAAAATAGCAACTTGTGGATATGAATTAGTTAGTTTTGGCTGTTTTTTAAAAACCATCGACTTTACTTATATTACCTGTGCCAGGGGATATGCTTGGAAATAATAGAAGTGAGATGGCTTCTCTTTGCCATAAATGAAGTTTCAGGTTTTATAGACCCTCTATAGGAAGGCTCTTCCATCATGCACAGGACAACTGAATATAGCTGTAGTGAGAATTCACCTCTAGTTAGAGCCAATGCTGATCCTTCAGATTCTGCTGCTACTTTTCAGAATGCAGTTCATGCTCTTGGCCTCATATGGGGAAACAATCCAGTATCTGGATGAAGATATTGAAGCACATGAACAGCTACACCATCTATTGCACTTTGGGTGTGGAGAAGTTGGATCTTAGAGATCTACAGTAGATGAGATGACAGAGCAAAAACCTGTGGTAAGTGGAAACACAAAGAAATTAGCCATGATGGACCAAGAATGAAGAAACTATTCAAAAGCATTCATCTGATCCACAATGTTTTTTTCTAAGGAGGCAGTTACGATTCTCATTAAAAAAACATGGCTTATTTTCATTTCAATATAAATACTTTTTCAAGCAATCCTATTTAAAATAATTTATATAGATATTCTCACAGATGTGAAATTGATAATCTGCTGTGATTTTTTTTTCATGATCCTGTTCCCTATTGTTTGACCCTTGTTTGTTATTATTTTACTTGTAGTGCGTTATTATTACTATTAGTAGTATTTTATTACTGTTATTAGTATTATTTTTCTCTGCTGAAGAATTAGCATCCAAGAACTATCACTGAGTTTTTCCTCCCAAATTACCCTAAGATGACTTTTCTATTCTTAGAAACATCTAAGAAAGGAATTCTACAATCTTATCTAACATACATATCCACAAAGTGTTTTGCATTCATGAACGATTTCCTCACATCAAATCTAAATTGCTCCTGTTCCAAATTATACCCATTTCCTGTGGGTCACTGAAGGTAGATGTAATAGATGGTTGACATTTTTTTTTAAGATTTTATTTATTTATTTGACAGACAGAGATCACAAGTAGGCGGAGCAGTCAGAGAGAGGAAGAGAAACAGGCTTCCTGCTGATCAGAGAGCCCGATGCGGGGTTCCATCCCAGGACCCTGGGATCATGACCTGAGCCGAAGGCAGAGGCTTTAACCCACTGAGCCACCCAGGCGCCCTTGGTTGACATTTTCTATGTACTGACATTAAGCATAAAACTTGTTAGAAAGCCATGTAATTGTGACAAATGGAGCAGCATCATGAAAGAAAAAAAGAAAGTTCATTGATATTCTTTGGGTTAATACCAAATGACTTAAAAAAGATTCAAAAGAACTTTCTGAAATGAAACTTCAGTAAACTATTACAACTCTTATTGTCAGAAAATTATGATTAAAGACTCAATAGAGAGTGAGTAGGTAATAGCTCATGGCACTATCCAGCCTTCGTGTATTCTTAAGGACTAGTATTTTAGTTTATTTCTCTTTTCATTCATTGATGTGGTAATCTTCTCTCCATACAAAGCAAAACTCAGAAAAAAGTCACTTATATTGCTATTTACACTTGTTATGAATTTTGAATTGCAGACCTTACAGGTAAGTAAATACATTAACTCGAATTAATTGAAACCATTTTGAGTTTATCCAATAAACATGTATAGAATTTGCAAAATTTCTTTTTTTTTTAAGATTTTATTTATTTATTTGAGGAGAGAGAGAGAGAGAGAAAGAGAACATGAGAGGGGAGAAGATCAGAGGGAGACGCAGACTCCCCGTGGAGCGAGGAGCCTGATGTGGGACCAGGATCATGACTTGAGCTGAAAGCAATGGCTTAACCAACTGAGCCACCCGGGCACCCCAGAATTTGCCAATTTTCTGTGGATAGATATAAGTTGTGTAAGTATTCCTCACTGAATCCTTCCCCAAATGTTGTGGAGTAGATAGCAGTATTGCCCCATTTAATCTTTTAAGAAAATGAAAAGAGAAGACTGTTTGAAGAAGTCAGGTCATAATGACTTAACATATTTCCAGCTACAAAAAAGAATGAAAAAGTTCTTACGCACATCTGTAGACTTTTAAATATATCTAATAGGTTTGGGTTGAAAATTTTTGGGTGATTTAAATATACAAAAATAAAATTAGGAAGGAAAATATAAATCCCCAGGATTGAAAAAGTACAAATAAATAAGTGTGGTAACATAACCACATCAAAAGTAATTTCATGTGATTTTAATGCTGAATGCTAGTTGTACATTTTTTGGAAGAATATAGTCTGAGGATAAATAAATCTGCAATAAACACTTAAAACTGTATTCAGTAGTTTAATCAGCTAAGTAATACTAGTATCATTTTGGAACTCTGAACATATTTCAGAGAATAATGAAAATATTTAATCTTTAGCAACCAAAGTATGCAGTGTGACAGAATTGATACAACTAAGCATTTATAATTTTATAATGTTTAATATAAATTGGGAATATTTGTTTTTAAAAATAAATACCTTTTTATGCCCTTTGTTAGCTGAGTTAGTTTAGGTGTCATTCCAGTCCAGTAGCAACAGACACAACTAGAATTTGAACTGTGGTGTTTAAATTCTATTCCACGTCTGAGGAAGAAAAACATGGAAGAAGACCTTGAGACTCTTCTTTGCCAGAAAGCAATGAAGATATCAGAAAATAATGAACATTTGTAGACTTATGCCAAAGGAACCAAGAACCTACACTGAGGTCTTCAGTTCCAAAAGTGAGCCAATTAAGTATAAAAAATGAATTGTGAATATTATGAATAGGTATACATTGAATATTTAAAGATCTGTGAGTTTAAAATAATAGTCATATATAAAAAGAGAAAGCCACAATGACAGCGACAGGCCATTTATGCCATTTAACTAAAGCATGAATATTTTATTCTGAAAATAAGCTATTTAAGGGGAAAACTAGACTATGTCTAATTCAATCATACACTTTGTGTGTAAATTGAATTTTAGCTTTGATGATAATATGTTCTTCTGTATAGAAGTTTTCCTTTAAATAAAGATAGAAAAATGATGGAAAGGAGAAAGAACTAAATCTTGTGCAGGTTTTTTAAAATAATTGGCTCAGATAAAATTCTCAATGGATGAAATAATTATATGGCTGGTTAATGGGGATTCTGCAATGGCCAAGGGTCACAAGATGAACCTCTTGATCAAACTAAGTATGGTTATGAAAAGCTAAACGCTGTCAGATAAATATGCTAACATTGAATTTACTTATCCTTGAATTTTTACTTTTATAGCTTAATCATTTAACTCTAATATTGTTGAACAATTAAATACAAGTTATAATCTCTGAATTAATAGATGTCATAGAGTCAAAGTTCAAGGTAGAATTAAACACTGAGTCCTCAATTGAAATGGGTTCCAGGGAGAACATAAGATATCTATATCATTACTCAGAGGCAGTATATTTGTTCCTGGATATTGGTAATCTTTGGATATGTTACCCCACATTAATTTTTAATCCTTTTCTTTGTCTTAAAATCTTTTTGGCATAATTCTTTAAGCAATTTTATTTTCACAAACTTACTTTATTTCTACTTAACATTTAAAATAAGATCATCCTTAGATGATAAATGAAACATGAAAAACAATGTATTATTTCCTGAAATTGCTCCTCCCCCCCATTTGCCATGCAAATGTCACAGAGATTTGAGATTAGGAGGGGCACATGACAGCACCATCAACTATTTCCTACCTTCCTATTGTCTCTAAAACTAAGTCAAATTTACTCTGACTTTATGAGACAGCTACAGAAAAAATACTTTTCAAGAAGCACTTTTGTTTTAAATGAATTCATAAGTTTTTCATTTATGAAAGTTGTCATGCATTTGTATGCAAATAGTGTCTTTCTTTGATGTCTTACTTTCTGAGGGCAAAAAGGATATGTTTGCTATAGGCATTTCATTTTCATATGGAACCAGATATTAATATACTACATTACTCTTAAAGAATCCTTCTAGTTGAAGCAGGATTAAGTTAATCATCTTGCAAGCTTGCTCCCTCATATACTACTGTGGTGTGTAAAAGCCTATTAAAAATAATTCTTACCATGAAAGTTAATTTGAAATATGTATAGGAATTTTTGTTTTTAGAGGCCTAAAAGCTAAAATTTTGGGAAACATCTATTAATAGAGAAGATATTTAATGTGGAATATTTATGTTTCTAGATGTTATGCTAAGTGGTAAAGTTTATTTCACACATTAAGGAAAGGAACAGATTTGGAACAATTTACATGATACATATATACAAAAATACACACAGATGCATATACACTCATTACAGTTTATGGTAGACAAATTACAATAATTCTAATTGAGTTTCCTCATATAAACTTATTTGCATTGCTCACAATTTATATTTATCTAAGCACACACACATTTATCTGTTCGTATATATTCATATACATATATATATGAGATAAAAGTGAAATCTAGAGGAAGTTAATGAAATTAACATGAAAAAATATATTCCTGTAGGCAAGGAAGATATTATTTTAACCTGATGTCATCACAAATATTTATGGAGATATCAAAGAAGAAAATGTATTTCAGGAAAATGAGGCAGAACAAGGACAGTGGGATAATCTATTTTGAAAAGAGTAATTTTCCAAAATTATTATTTAATATTTATACTGATACGGAGAAAAAAATCAAGACAAAATTGTGAAAGATGTGTATGTGTATCTATATATCTATATCTATATGACAGCTATTAGAATTATAGAGTATGCCTTTCTCTTACATAACCTGCTTTTTCTAATTTCAATTTCTCCTGGTAGGGTTTTGAAATAAGTACCTGCCTTTATTCAACCAATAATGACATGGGTGCATTTTTACATTAGGATGCTGGAAATACAACAACTGGTTCAGAATAACAAAAGCCCATAGTTATAGAGAAGTGGGAAAATGAGGGATATCATCAGACACCAGAAATAACAAGCACTATATTCAAAAAGAAGTAAATAACTACTGAAGTCAGAATTAAACTCGCAGTTTTCAGTCCATTCTAGTGGGCTAGATTTGATATTTTTTGGACAATGCATGTGCTTGCTTATGTTGATGACAAAAGACAAAAATATCTGTGGTTCATGTACAGCATGTGTCCATGCAAGTGGAAAGTGAAATTACAGAACTTTAGAACAAAGCTAGGACCAAAGTAGGTGTGCATTATCAGTGGATAAACAAGAACCAACCCCAAATGAAACACAGAGTGGCCTGATTTCTTGCCTTAACTTTAGTTCTGCTCTGGGCAGGAATAAACAAATGTATCACTTGAGACTCTCTACCACAATTTTCCCATGAGTTTTGAACTGATTCACATTACCTCAGCATAAGTTTATATCCTCAGAAACTTAGAAAAAATGAGCTCAAAACAACAGTTCCTGGATGAATGTGCTCTAAGCCTAGACTTCCAGGAATTTCAAAGATCATTTGGTCATAAGAAAAAACACAGGAGAACATAATTTACCATGAGAAAACAACAGCAGTTTAAGAAATCAGACATAAATTATGGCAATATTAGAATTATACTGTATATTGCATATATTTATATTGTATTTGTTTAAAAATTATAAGAATATAACATTTATGACTAAAAAGCAGGTTATCAAAATTGACCAGGCAGTTCTGGAAAGTACTAGCTAGATCTTTTAAAGTTAAATATGTATATAGGTCCATATTAAAAATTATTAGATGATATTTACATCAAATTATATTTAGGCAAAGAAGGACTTCATTTACATAAAGTTAAATTTGTGTAAATTACCTACAACATATCTCAGAAAGCCAAAGAAAAGAAGACTGTGAAAGAAAGATTGATACTTTCAAAATAGAAAAAAAGGTTTAATGTGCTTTGAATCAGGGTTCCTAAAAGAGTATAATGAGATTTGTAAAAGCAGAAAAAGCTTAGAATTATCTACAATAGTAAAAGACACCAATTCATAAATTTAAAATTTTTTTTAAATTTTTATCCAAGAATGGTAAACACATTGAAATTATGTTCTTAAAATGAATATAAATATAACATTTTGAAACATGTACTGAGTTTATCACCACCTTGCATAGAGTAATTTCCACAAAATACAATTTGAGAAAAAGGAAACATACATAATAGATCATAGATGATTCTTAAAAACTGGCTGAAAATTCATGCTGAGTGAAAAAAATCCTTTTGAAAAAAAACTTATGCTACATTTTTTTCATTTATATAAAGTTCTAGAAGAGTCAAAATTAACTGATGATGAAAAAAGTACAGTTTTAACTCCTGAAGGTTGGCAACAGGAATTGATTGAAAGGAGTTTGAAGGGATTTGGGGGATGATGCCCTGTCTCTTCCTGGGTGTTTGGGTAACACAGGTATATGCATGTATTAAAATACATTGAATTATACAGTTAATTTGTGCATTTCTTTGTGTATAAATTTAACCTCAGCCAAAGTATAAGCACATAGTGAAATCTAATTAATTTAGGGTTGAAATGTAATGATATCTGCAACTTATGCATGGATGGATGGATAAAATAAGGATATATTAAATCATATATAATGATTACTATATAGGTATTCACTGTGTATCCTTTGACTTTTTCAATATATCCTTGGTGGGAAAATCAAATAAACTGCCTTAAAAACCAAATTTGTCAATGTTAGTAATTGCAGGGAAGAGTGTTTCCCAAATATCAAAAGTATGCGGAATGTTTGAAGTCTTTACTAAGTTTTAAGGCTGTGTAATCAGAAGCTTTAAAAATTACATCAATATTCACATAACATCAATATTCACATAACCAGAAAAAAGAAAACACACTTTTTTTTCAAATGGAGTAACAAGATAATAACGTTACATAAATTATACTTAAGTGAAATTTCTTTCCTCCTTCGTTCCTTCTTTCCTTCCTCCCTTTCAGAGGGAGACGGTAGAGGAAGGGGAGAGGGAGAAGCAAGCTCCTAGCTCAGCAGGGAGTCCACTCAGGGCTCAACCCCAAGAACCTGAGATCATGACCTGAGCCAAGTCAGATACTTAACGAACTGAGCCACCCAGGCACCCTGAGAGAGAGAGAGAGAGAGAAAGAAAGAGAGAGCTATCTTAAGCAGGCTCCATGCTGAATGCAAAGCCTACTTGGGGCTCGAGCTCATGACCCTGAAATCATGATCTGAGCTGAAATCAAGAGTCCAATGCTTAATCTACTGAGCCTCCCAGGGACCCCTCAAGTGAAATTTCTGAAGTACTTCTGCCTTACTAGGAATTTAAACCTAACTAATACAATTTCCCATCCCAGTGATTATCACTTCATATATAAAAATATGTTGGCAACTAGGAAATTAAAGAAAACATTAGAAAATACTATTTAAGTGAGATTACCAACATGAAAAGCTTAATGTGAGATGCATATTTAACATGATTAGTCAGGGCTACTATTGTTAGCATATCACTATGTACACTTCGGCATTCAAGTCTGAGTAATATTGTATCTATTTATTTAATAATACTCATTGAGGGCTTATTTTATGCACTATGATTCTGTTTAATACTACTCCCTTAAGAATTACCTTAAGGTAGAAAAGTATAAGATGATAAAATCAGAAATCCATTACACACACAAACATGTACACACACAAAATCACTTTTTATTTCCAAGAGAATAAATATAAATGACAAAAGTAAAATATGAAAATAAGAGTAGGGACTTTAAGGTAATAGAATTTTGACTACTAAATAGGGCTTCAAAATATTTGAAGGATTAAGGCTTCATGTAGCCATAATTCATCATTTTCTTTTGTATCTGAGCAATAGGGGAAAATATACATTAAGTATGAAAACCTTGAAGATGGACAACAGGATATCAGAGTACGTAAGGAGAGAAAGTAAGAGGATTCTGATCTCTGGGTATAGTGCAGGCTACCCTGTTTAAAAAATTGGAAAAAATTACCATCTAAGATACTAAAATATAAATATTTTCCTTTAAAAATACTTTAATAACTTGAAATAAGATTAACAGTGATATAAGTTAATGATATAAACCTAAAAATTATAAAATAATATTTAGCATAATTTTATGTAATGTAATACATAATTTAATTAATGATATTTAATTATAAGATACCATTGGCTCACTTTTCTGCAAATATTTATATAAGTTTGTCAAAATTTCTCCTTTTAACAATTTCATTTTCAGTCAATATAATCGAAAGTAACACCATTTCCTCTTGGCAAATGCAAAATTGCAAATGATTTTTGGTACTTTTTAATTCTGAGTAGGATCTTCTGCTTAGCAACTGTTACTGCAGTTGTTAAGAGTACTTTATAGGCTGTGACAACACTGGGGATATATTCTGATACTTTTTAAAATATATATCTTAGTGCATGTAGAGCTGATGATTCTAGTGAGATAATTTCTCCAAAAGAATAAACTTCTTTGTACAAATCCAGTTTCATGTAAGTGTGAATTTAATTTTAAATATAAATGTATAAAATGACATTTTTATATGTATTTTCATATTTTCTGTAACTTGCAGAACTCATACAAGAAACCAAGAGTGGCTTTATGATTGACATGTAATTCACAATGCATCTTTATTCATTCTATTGCTGTATCTTCAATTACAAAAAATTTCTAATTTTTTCATCCTTTATTATTCATAAAGCTTCATTTAAGATAAGTACTATCTTTTGTGAAAGGTGGCAATTTAAAATTTCTAAGACTGTGGATATTTGTTTTGCAATGTTATAGCACTTTTTTTAAAATCAGAAGTTCTAAACTATTTAAAGAATTTTAATAATTCCAAAATGTGCTTTTTTTTCCTTTTTTTGCAATGCCCAGGTGCACATTTTTTATTTTGTAATAGTTTGCTGACAAAGTTTATTGCCTGATATACCACTGGTATGTCCTATATAGGTGCTTAGGCCAAAGTGTAAGTATTTAGATGATGATTTAGGGATGGATTCCAGAAAGGGACATGCAAGCTAGTCTTCTACTGTGAGTCACTGTTCCCATACAGAGACCTTCTTCTCTCCAGGGTCCATGGCCTGTGCCACCAAACTGTTGGCTTCTGCAGCTTCAATGTCCTGATCAGTCTGAGAACAGGCCATGGCCCAACCACCTGTTCAGAGATCCCTCAGCATAATTGGAACCACCCTAGGCATGACTGTATATGCCAGGTGGCCAGGTGAACTGCTGGTGTACATGATGCTTCTATCCACTGCATCTGTAGTCCTGAGTCTGAGTGAACATTGCTACTAGGTAGATCTTCTGTGTTCAATGAATGCTCATTTGTACCATCAACTTTACTTACAAAATGCCATTTTAATGGTAAAATTACTAAGAATTTCAAGGCAGCCACTATGGAGCTTTAAACTAAGACTGGGTATCTTTCTGTGAATGAGACTTGGTGCAACTGTAGATGGATCCAAGCCCTGGATGGGTTCGTGTTCCTATGGCCACAGTCCTTTATGTGTGTACCTTCCTTTTTTAAAAAAATATTTTATTTATTTATTCGACAGAGAGAGAGATCACAAGTAGACAGAGAGGCAGGCAGAGAGAGAGGAAGCAGGCTCCTCGGTGAGCAGAGAACTTGATGCGGGGCTCGATCCCAGGAACCCGGGATCATGACCTGAGCTGAAGGCAGAGGCTTAACCCATTGAGCCACCCAGGCGCCCCAATGTGTGTACCTTCTTACATAATATCAGCCCCCTGCTGGCTCTGTCAACACTTGTTCCATGCTTAGTTGTCAAAACTTTGTGTTCTTCCAAAATCCTAGGTTTTCATAATCCATTACTTCTGTGAATAATCGTATTAATTTTGAATGTGTACTGTTTACATTGCTAATGCAAATGTGTGATGACAAAACCAGTTTTTGGTGAGCCATTTCAAAGTTAACACTTGTAGTATGCTCTTTAGAAAAATTTGGTTGAAGTAATGGGGTTGTCATTTGCTCTGTAACCTTTCTCCTAGCCTCAGGTTGTTTAAAGATTTAACTCTTGGTTAACTCTCTCTAGAATCTTAATTCACAGCATTATTGGAGAACAAGAGAAATGAGGTTTTTTTGCTGAAGACTGTTTTCTGGACCTGGCTGCTATACTACATTGTTGAGGTTGTTATCAAATAATGGGTAACTGATGATATGTAACTATATCAGGAAATGGAAGCTATTCCTGTATCCCTGAGCAAGCTTTATGACTACCTGTATTTCAAATGAGAACAGATGTTTTAACCTTGCAGAAAGATGGGATAAATGTATTTATTTCCATTCTTCCCACTAAATAAAACTGAATAAACCCATAAATACAGAGAACAAATTGATAGTTGCCAGAGAATGAGTGAAATAAAGGAAGAGATTAAGGAATATAAACTTCCAGTTGTAAAATAAGTAAGTCACAGGGATGAAAAGTACAGCATGGAGATATAGTTAACAATTTGTAATAGTTGTAATAACTTTGTATGTTGACAGATGGTTACTGCATTTATTGTAGTGAGCTTCTTGCAATATATATAATTATCAAATCACTATATTGCACACCTGAAACTATATGATATACTTCAATTAAAAGAAATGAAAATCCTTGAGTATTCTATAAAAAATAAATATAAGGAAACTCTCAAAGGTAGTGAGAAGAAGGTATACAGGTTCACGATTTGGCACTCAATGAACAAAATAATGGTGAGTTCCCAAGGTTTCTTTTGGCCTCACATCCTCCAGTCTTGAAATGAAGATAGCAACCCTAAAATATCAAGTGATACAGACAAAATGTCCTGAACAAAAACCTGGTCTGTCTAGCCAAAGAACCAGAAAAGGGGCTCTAGAAAGATAAAACTTTTATACGATAATTGCTTTAATCCAGCAAACACACACACACACACACACACACACACACACACACCCCACACACAGAGTTTTCCTTCACTTCTCTAGACTTCTCCTAAACTTCTACATTCTCCTGGGTGTAAAGAGGCATTCCAATCCTCCAGGAGGGATGGCATCAGAGAGGTTGACTAGGGATTTTCATTCCCGTCAGGCAAAGTAAAAGATACTCTCCTCCACACACAGTGTCAGAGGAGACCACATGGGGAAATGGAGCAAGACAAATTCTATTCTACTCATCCCGGGATATCAACGAAGCCTAGTTGGGAGCCAGAAATTCCACTTCTGCTTGGTAATAACAATGACACCTTCCTTCCTTTGAATGTTACAGAAGCTACAGAACCTGTACCTGGATTCCTAAGCCACTTTAAAGTGAAGAGGTAGCATTCTTCTTTCCCTCGTAGAGCAGTACCAGGAGCCAATTAAAACAGAAGGTTTGCATATGATATAGTCCCACAACCTAATGCCAAAATGTTCATGGTTTAATAAAAAGATTATTTACCATGCTAAGAACCAGGAAAAGCTCATGTTGAATGAAAACGATAGTCAATAAATACCAACACTGAGATGACAGAGGTATTATAATTACCTGACAAAAATTTTAAAAAGCCATTATTAAAAATGCATCAAGAGCAATTATAAACATGCTTGGGATAAATGAAAAAAAAAACAACATTTCAGGAAAGAAATAAAAATTCTTATCAAAAAAATAAAATATATAAAAATGAAGCAAATTGAAATTTTAGATCTAAAAGTATACAGCTGAAATAGAAAAAAAAACACTCTGAATGAATTCAACAGCAGAATGGAAGAAACAGAGAAAGAATCAGAAAACTGGAAGAAAGAACAATATGAATTGCATAAACTGAACAGAGAGAAAATAGCTGAGGAGGCAGGGAACAAACATGTCCTCAGAGACCCTGTGGACTATTATAAGAATTGAAAACTTTTGTCACCAGAGTCCTGGAAGAAGAGGCGTACGTGGGTAGAAATGAAAAGTACTTGAAGAAATAATAATGGAAATTGTTAACAAATTTACAAAAAAAAAAAAAAAACATAAACCTACCGATTCAACAAAGTGAACCCCAAACTTTATAAACCCTAAGGAATTTATGCCAAACATGTCATTATTAACTTTCTGAAAAATAAGACAAAGAAAAAAATTTTTTAAGTTTTAATTTTAATTTCAGTTAATGAACATGCAGTCTTATATTAGTTTTAGGTGCACAATATAATGATTCAACACTTCCAAACAACACCCAGTGCTCATTACAAGTGCCCTCCTTAATCCTCATCACCTATTTCTCCCATTTCCCACCCCCTGGCCTCTGGTAACCATCAATTTATTCTCTGTAATTAAATCTGTTTCATGGTTTCTCCCTCATCCTCCTCATCCTCCTCCTTCTCCTCCTTCTTCCTCTTCTTTTTTCCTCTGTTACTTTAAAAATCTTCTTTCTGAAAAAAAAAAATCTTTCTGATTGGTACTTTCAGGTTATTTTTCCTGAGGCTTCTATAAAAAGTTACTATGGCTGATGTCAAAGAAATGACTGTCTGTTTTCTCTTCTAGGATTTTTATGGTTTCAGGTCTCACATTTATGTCTTTAATCCATTTCAAATTTACTTTTGTGGAAGTGGTTCAATTTCTTTCTTCTGCATGTTGCTGTCCAGTTTTCCCAACATGATTTGTTAGAGACTGTCTGTTTCCTATTGGTTATTCTTTCCTACTTCGTCGAAGATTAATTGACCATGTAATTGTGGGTTATTTTCTGGGTTTTCTATTCTGTTCAGTTGATCTATGTGTCTATTTTTGTGCCAGTACTATAATGTTTTGATTACTACAGCATTGCGATATAACTTGAAGTCTGGAATTGTGATACCTCCAGCTTTTCTTTGCTTTTTCAAGATTACTTTGGTTATTCAGGGACTTTTGTGGTTCCATACAAATTTTAGGATTTTTTTGTTCTAGCTCTGTGAAAAATGCTGGTGGTATTTTGATAGGAATTGCATTAAATGTGTAGATTGCCTTAGGTAGTATAGACATATTAACAATATTTGTTCTTCCATTCCATGAGAATGGAATGTCTTTCCATTTCTTTGTGTCATCTTTGATTTCTTTCATCAATGTTTTGTAGTTTTCAGAGTGCAGATCTTTCACCTTTTTGGTTAGGTTTATTCCTAGATATCTTATTACTTTTGGTGAATTGTAAGGAGGGATTTTTTTTTTTTTCTGACAAAGGAAAAATCTTAAGAGCAGTGAGCGAGAGAAGATACTTTACCCATAGAAGAAAAGCAATTCAAATGACAGTAGATTCTCATCAAAAACCATGGAAACCTGAAAGAAATAGCACATTTTTCAAATATTGCAAGGAAAGAACTAAAGATTTAGATTTCCAAATTCAGTGAAAATATTCTTCAGAAATAAGGGGAAATCAAAAGATTTTTTAGATGCAGGAAAATTCAGAGAATGTATTATTGATAGACCTACCCTGTGTAAATGGCTAAGATATTTCTCTAAGAGAAAAAAAAATGATGAAAGAAGGAATCTCAAAATATCTAGGAGGCAAAAAAATAAATAAATAGAACAATGGAAGTGGAAAAAATTGATAAATGCCATAAACTTCATTCCCCTGTTTTCTAATTTATACTTGAGCAATATAGCAAAAATTGTAAGACTATGTCATATGGTTATGAAATTATATAGAGGAAATATTTAAGATAGTTTTAAATAGGGAATGTAAAGAGACATATAGGGAGATTAAGTTTCTATTCCTTGCTTCAACTGGTAAAATGTTAACAGTAGACTGTGATAATTATGTAAATATAATGCAATACCTACATCAACCACTGTAAAAGTTATACAAAATGCTGTAAATAAATCAAATGGAATTCTAAAACACAGACATTTTTGTAACACACAGGATGGCAGAAAAGAAGGAAAAAGAAAAAAAAATAAACAGAAAACAAAAATAAAATATCAGACTTAATTCTTAAAATATTCTTAATTACATTCAAGGTAAATGGTCCAAATATTCCAATAATACAAGTACCAATCGACAAAGTCTCAAATAGAAGACCATAGATATGTTGAATATAAAAGTGTGGGAAAAAAGATATATTTCATAAACATAAAAACTGAGTAGTTATATTTATTTCTGATAAAGCAGACTTCAGAGCAAAGGAAATCATTCCAGGGAGGATTACACGAAGATAAATGGGTTTGTACTTCAAGAAGAAATGATAATCTTGAATGTGTATATACCAAACAATAGTGATATAAATGTATAAGGCAAAATTTATAGAACTGAAAGGAGAAATAGACAAATCTTAACTATAGTTGGAATCTTCAATACCCATTGATAAGTAGAGATAGAAACAACTAGACAGGATATCAGCAATCGACAACACAATTAGACAGAAAATCAGCAAAGGTACAGAAAGAACAATATTGAGCAACAAAGTATAAATAGCATTCTATTCATAATAAACAATATTATATAATAATTACATTATACAGATCTAAATATCTGTAAGCATTATTTTGGATGTATTTGAACAGTGTGGAATTTTATAATTAACATATTATTTAATATGAGGAATTCTCAACACATTGAGGGGTTGTTTACTCATTTCAATCAGTACTAGGAACATCTTCAGTCATAACCTCTAAATACAATGAAACATAATTTAAGAAAAATCAAAATAGATGTGAAAAAAATATACTTTATCCAAAAGATTTACTGAGATCAAGAAGAAAAGAAAAATCAGCTATGTGGGTATTCACATTATAAGTTTAAGATATCTATTCTTTTTGTTTGTTTTCACCTAATTCCTTCCACCTTTAATTAGTAAATTAGGTATTCCCTTTATATACAATGCAATAAACCTTCTACTTTCTTTTGTAAGAATTTCTTACTTTTTCTCCAATATAAACTGTTCCTTAAGCATACTTTATCATAAAATATGATTTAAGCATAATAAATCAAGACACAAGTGGATATCCACATATAAAAATATAAATATAGGAGAGCCTGGGTTTCTCAGTCAGTTAAGCATCTGCCTTTGGCTCAGGTCATGATCCTAGGGTCCTGGGATCTAGCCCACACTGGGTTCCCTACTGCATGGGGATCCTACTTCTCCCTCTCCCTCTGCTTCCTCCCCCTGCTCATGCACTCACTCTTTTTCTCAAATAAAGGAAAAAAAAATCTTAAAAAATGTATATAAATCTAGACAAAAAACTTAAACCCTGCACAAAAAAATTAAATGAAAATGGACTGTAATCAATCTTAAATGTAAAATGCAAACCCATAAAACTCCTAGAAGATAACAAAAGAGAAAACTTAGATTACCTTGGATACAGTGACGACTTTTTTAGATACCACATTAAAGGCATGATCCATGAAACAATTGATAGAATAGTTTGATTAAACTTTAAAACTTCAACTCTGAGAAAGATAATGTCAAGAAATGAGAAGATAGGCCACAGACTGAGAGAAAACAATTGAAAAGATACAACTGGATAAAAGACTATTATTCAAAGTATACAAAGAAATCTTACAACTCAATAATAAGAAAAGAAACCAATTAAAAAAAATGGGCAATAGACAGGCACACACCTATTAGAATGACCAAAATCCGGGGCGCCTGGGTGGCTCAGTGGGTTAAGCCGCTGCCTTCGGCTCAGGTCATGATCTCAGGGTCCTGGGATCGAGTTCCGCATCGGGCTCTCTGCTCAGCAAGAAGCCTGCTTCCTCCTCTCTCTCTCTCTCTCTCTCTCTCTGCCTGCCTCTCTGTCTACTTGTGATCTCTCTCTGTCAAATAAATAAATAAAATCTTTAAAAAAAAAAAATATAAGAATGACCAAAATCCAAAATACTGTCAACAGTAAATGCTAGTTTCATGTGGATCAGGAGAAATTCTCATTCATTGCTGGTGGAATGAAAAATGGTATAGTTACTTTGCAAGCCAGGATTTGCAGTAATCATACTCTTGCCATACAATCTAGTAATCATCACACTCTGATATTTACTCAAAGGAGGTGAATGTATGTCCACTAAAAAACTAGCAGTGGAATGTTTGCATCAGTTTTATGTCTAGTGCAATTTTATTTGTATAATGCAAATGTATAATTTATGGATACAAAATTATGAATAATTGCCAAAATTTGAAAGCAAGTTAAAATGTCCTTCAGTAAGTGAGTGGGTAAATAAACTGTGCTACAATACAGAGAATGGATTATTACTCCATTTTAGTACTAAAAAGAAATGAATTATGAAGTCATAAAAAGACATGGAGGAATCTTATAAGCATATTACTAGTTGAAAGAAGTCAATCTGAAAAGGCTACACATATGATTTCAGCTACATGACATGAAAAGGTCACAATTATGGGGTTAGTAAGAAGATTCATGGTTAATGGGGAAAGAGAGATGAACAGGCAAAACACAGATATTTTTGGGGGTAGTGAAAATATTCTGTATGATACTATAGTGGTAAATGTATGCCATTACACATTTGTCAAAACCCATAGAATATATAACATCAAGAGTGAAACATGACATAGTGTGGACTTTGCGTGATAATGATGTATCAAGTTAAATGTCATCAATTCTAACAAATGTACCACTGTGGCATGAGAAGTTCATAGTGGGGGGGGTAGGTTTGTGTGAATGTAGGGGCAAGTTGTACATGAGACCTCTCTGTGTTTTGCACTCAATTTTGCTATGAACTGAAAACCCTAAAAAAAAGTCAATTTTTTAAAAAATATTGCCACAGCACTCCCCTCCACTTGCACATTAATCTTATTAATCTTCCTCCCCATCCATGATTATCAGAAAAGAAAGTATAGTTATGTGTATATATATATATTTTATATATTAAAGTGTTCCTTTAATAATTAATACTTCTACTTTCCTTAATCTGAAAAATGAAACCAAGAAGAAAAGACAAATGCTCAGAGTCATAGAACAAGTGAATGGTAGAGTCATATTTAGAATCCAGCTCTCTTGTAATAATGTTTTTTTATAATCTGTTCATCCTTAGCAAGACAATGCTTTGAATTAATATTTTACTTATGAAAAAAAGATAATATTTTGATTTATTTCTAAATTTCTTGCTTTGAGACACTATCATAATCATTAAATTATATATATTTTTGTATTATATTATTAAAATTAAATTTTAACCAAATAAATAGAAGCACTTTGAAATCTTCAATATTTTCCTTTTTTTTTTAAGATTTTTTTTTTTAGATTTTATTTATTTATTTGACAGAGATCGCAAGTAGGCAGAGAGGCAGGCAGAGAGAGAGGAGGAAGCAGACTCCCTGCTGAGCAGAGAGCCCAATGCGGGGCTCGATCCCAGGACCCTGGGATCATGACCTGAGCCGAAGGCAGAGGCTTTAACCCACTGAGCCATCCAGGTGCCCCGATTCCAGGCGTCCTTTAGACAAAAGGTTTTATTTATTTATTTGAAAGAGAGAGAGAGCACGAGTGAGGGAAGAGACAGAGGGAGAGGGACAAGCAGATTCCCCACTAAGCAAGGAGGATGACATGGGGCTCAATCGCAGGACGCTGGGATCATAACCTGAGCCAAAGGCAGCCACTTAATCCACTGAGTCACCCAGATGCCCCATATTTTCTATACCTAAAACCAAATTTGACCTAAAAACTCCATCCCTCACTGTTTCTCTTTATTTTTCTCTCTAAGGTGTCTTTTCATTATATATATTCATACCCTAACTGTTATTTTTCTCTGCATTTCCGTAGTTCCCATGCTCCAAAACCAAACTTTACCTAAGTCCTTTCTTGGGAGTTTGACTGACTTTTCTTTTAGTTCCTTGAAGAGGTACTCAAAATGCCTTCAACTCAACATACCTTCCAAAGTTAGAGAGTTTTCTGTTCATTTTCTTACTAGATATTCTATTGAACTTATTTTCCATCTTGTTTCAGAATCATGATGTATTTCTCTGTATGGCAAGGATATTAGCATTTATATGTGTATTTGTATATATATATATATATACAAATGTGTGGGTGTTCCTGTGCGCATTTATGTTTATTACTCCATTTAGACAATAAAACAATTTATTCACTTTGTTCTTCCTACATATTTACATATCAAATAACTTGTGATTAAGGTATTTACATGTATAACTCATTTTCTTTCACTTTAGAGGATCCCACTTTGTTTATTCAATCCCAAAATATGTAGTAGTTTCCACTTTCTACTGAGAACTGTTCTGTATGCCAGGGACACAGAATGTGGCTGGAACCTAGTGAGCAAGGGGAAAAGAGCCCAATACGGGGTTGAAAGGCTAGGCTAGTGCAAGATCATACAGGGCGATAAGGAACACAGTGAGGCCTTTGAATCTTATAACAACATGAAACAATTTCAAACAAAGTAATGAAATGACCTGACCTATATATCCAAAAATCATTTTGGCTTTTGTGTAGAAAATATCTTAGAGCTATAAGTGGAGATTGTTTGGAGCCTGCTGTAGCAGTCCAGATACAGATTATGGTGTCCTGGGCTAAGGTGGGGACAGTGGAGAGAGAGGAAGACAGAGAATGGGAGAGAGAGGCTGTTGACTTGGAATGAAAACTTGCAGATGGATTGAAGTGGGTGCTCTTTGATAATGAAAGCTCATAGCTGACTTCTAGGTTTCTGCCTTGAGAACCTGTGTGGTTTTAGTAATATTTTATATTTGAATAGCATTTCAGAGTTTGCATAACACATTACCTCATTTTATATACAAACTTTGATTTATATGTTCCTTTTTCCATGTGGATAAGAAAACTAAAGTTTTGAAAAATAGTGTGTTTGTAAAGGTGATGTGGATAGTAAACAGCTAAATCAAAGCCTGTGTCTAATTCTATACTGTATTATCCACAGTCCAACCAGTGAGGTAAAGGGCTACTTTTTCAACAATCCCAATCTTTTTTCTTCAACAACAAAATAGCTCTCAAACTGATCGTATGGGAAATTTGAGTAGGGAGTGGAATATATGGCTGCTCAAGCTGTTTAATGAATAACAAGGGTGGGAACACAGGAAGCTAAGTCAGCTGAGTTGCAAACTTTTTTGAGTTGTTTATTGATGATATTTTCTGTAAAAGCACAAGGCCTAAGGCTTGAATCAGTCTTATAAACAATTTCAGAAAACATCAAGGCTGCTAGAAAACATTTTCATTGTTAAGATCCATTTCTATGTCCTTCTTGACTCTTTATCTTCTGTATAAGCATTTTAAGACTCCCTGATGGAACAATAACACAAATAAATAATACATCAAAACATGTCTGTTACTGAAAGATTTTACCAGAGGTGGAATTTTTTTACATGCTAAAATGTATTCTTTCAACAGAAAACCTGAACATATTACTACATAAAGGAGAATTTAAATAGCATACTTCAGTGAAGTGGTCAAAAGTTCAATGAAAAGTTGGAAATAAAATGTCTTCGATTTCTAAAGACTCAACAAAAAGAAAGAAAGGGAAAAGAAACCATTGCTTGAAGCAGCTAGAACTGAAATTGGTTTCACATTATCAAGATGGTGAAATGTCAGCGAAAACATGTATTGGAGAACTTCTATTTTGAAGAGGTAGATTTTTATTATCACCTTTTATTTTAATTCCACAGGAATATGTTTATGCTTTTAAAGAATTTACTGTGTTTGGAGGAAATAAACAATACATATAGAAACAGCAATGACATGATTCCAAATACATTGTTAGAAGATATTTAAAGATAATGAATATAAATATTCAGAGATTTATTTAACACTATTGAAGTTTTGGAAGTTATAATGGATAAAAATATTTTGAATACGTCATGCCTAAAGACGAATGTAATTTTGCTCATATTAACTAGAGACTAGACTTATATATTTCAGAATTAGAAAATAGGAGAATAGGGACTGAAAATATTAATACAAAATTGAGCACTATTAAGCATTATCCTCTTTTCTGGGTTCCAGATTCTTTCCAGTTTTTAAAAGTTTTTCATACATAGAATTTTATTTTCTTTTTATCTCATTTTATATATTCTGTGCCTAAGTCTATGAATGGTTATTTACTGTGGTTAAAGACCATGAGGAATTTCCAGTCCTTGATGCATGTATAAGTCACTTGGGATCACTTACAAATTGAGATTCCTAAAACCCATAAGAGGATTAAGAAAATAACGGTAGGATTTAGTAATGTTAAAACTTATCCTGGTGATTTATGCCCAAACCTAAATATTTAGAAATCATTTGTTATAAAGTCAGTGTGTGAACATCTTTTTTTGATCATCAGCCATTATTTGGTGTTATCTAACCTTTAAACTTTGCCAACCTATTGAGTACAAACTATCCCACTGTTATTTTAGTTAGTATGTCTAACATAAACAATGAGTATGTATATAAATATCCTCTTATTCTTGTTAGCCATCTGAGTTTCTTCTTTTGCCAATTGTAAATTATTTCTGAGTTGATAATTTTTCTCTTAAATTTTCTCTCTTCTCCTTGATTTGCAGGATTTCTTTTGATAGCTTACATATTCATTTTTATATTTATATGATATGATTTGGGTACTCTTTTTCCTTTACAACTTGAAGACAAAAATAAATATAGGAATTCCACTAGTAAACCACTAGAAACATTTGTAGCTTCCCCCAAGTGGATCTATATTACCATAAGTCTCCCTTACTAAACTGTATATCTTTTGTGGGAAGTATTCATACCTGATTCATTTCTGGAATCAGCAATGTGTCTCCAAAAAGTCAGCATATATTTAACACATTTAATATTTTGACATAAATAAATAATTATGTTCCCAGGTGATCATTAAAAATCACCTTTAAGGGCGCCTGGGTGGCTCAGTGGTTAAAGCCTTTGCCTTCGGCTCGGGTCATGGTCCCAGGATCCTGGGATCGAGCCTCACATCGGACTCTCTGCTCAGCAGGAAGCCTACCTCCTTCTCCTCCTCTCTCTCTCTGCCTGCCTCTCTGCCTACTTGTGATCTGTCTGTCAAATAAATAAAAATCTTTAAAAAAAAAATCACCTTTAAAGAAAGATGATTGTGATTTTTAACAAATAAGTTACAAGAGTTCAAAAGTTGAGTGCTGTTGTGGTAACAAAAAATTTTGATTCAAATCTACTTGTTTTTGATGAAGTCCCAAAAGTTTATTTTAGCTTTTGTTTCCCTTGCTTTTGGAGACATACCTTGAAAGAAGTTGCTGTGGCTGATACAGAAAAGATTACTGCCTATGTTCTCCTCTAGGATTCTGATGGATTCTTGTCTCACGTTGAGGTCTTTTATCCATTTTGAGTTTATTTTTGTGTACGGTGTAAGAGAATGGTCGAGTTTCATTTTTCTACATATAGCTGTCCAATTTTCCTAGCACCATTTATTAAAGAGACTGTCTTTTTTCCACTGTATTTTTTTTCCTGTTTTGTCGAAGATTATTTGACCATAGAGTTGAGGGTCCATATCTGGGCTCTCTACTCTGTTCCACTGGTCTATGTGTCTGTTTTTATGCCAGTACCATGCTGTCTTGGTGATCACAGCTTTGTAGTAAAGCTTGAAATCAGGTAACATGATGCCCCCAGTTTTATTTTTGTTTTTCAACATTTCCTTAGCGATTCAGGGTCTCCTCTGGTTCCATACAAATTTCTGGATTATTTGCTCCAGCTCTTTGAAAAATTCCCATGGAATTTTGATCAGAATGGCATTAAAAGTATAGATGGCTCTAGGCAGTATAGACATTTTAACAATGTTTATTCTAGCGATCCAAGAGCATGGAATGGTCTTCCATCTTTTTGTGTCTTCTTCTATTTCTTTCATGAGTGTTCTGTAGTTCCTTGAGTACAGTTCCTTTACCTCTTTGGTTAGGTTTATTCCCAGGTACCTTATGGTTCTTGGTGCTATAGTAAATGGAATCGATTCTCTAATTTCCCTTTCTGTATTTTCATTGTTAGTGTATAAGAAAGCCACTGATTTCTGTACATTG